>NC_041728.1:62222464-62525494 GCF_004115215.2 Ornithorhynchus anatinus
CTTTGGAAAAACAAATTGGCAGCTACCTGGACGGTTTAGTTGTGATTTATCAGCTTCCTGGTTGCAGGGGGCTGGACCAGATGACCTCTTGAGGCTTTGTTCCAGAACCTGAGAGTTTACTGCTCAGTCCTTTCTCGATGCATCTCCACTACCTTCCAGTTTTGGGAAATGACAGTCTTTTGGACTCCCACCCTCCCTCTGACCCAGGACTCCATCCCTCCTCTGAGTCACCTTACCCTTTTTTTGACGGTCCAGGAAGTGAAGCAGACTGAGTCAAGACGCAAGGAGAAGGGATCTGGGGAATGTGGGTGGGGCCGAGTTGGAGTTTGCATCCGAGTGATTTGGGACCATCCTGGGCTGGGTGTCTCGGTGGATGAGCTTTGGTGTCCACTGGGTTGGTGTTTCAGTTGAGACCAGACACCCTGGTTCAGTCCTGGCTGGCTCTGCCTTTGAATCAGAGAGTAGGAACGGAGCCTGAGGCTCAGCCTCTCGGGGGGGGCTCTCCGGTCCCTGGAGGGGCCGGCCCTCTGGCCTCAGCCAAGGTTCCCCTGATCCCTCACCAAACCTGCTCCCATTCCCCAGAGTGGGAGACTGAGGCCAATCTGGGGAGAGGGGATCGGGCCTAAGTCACAGGGCTGGTTAGTCATTTGTCGGCTGGGTGACCTTAACTTAAGGCACTTAACTTCTCTGTGCCTCAGTTACCTCATCTGTAAAATGGGACTGAAGACTGTGAGCCCCATGTGGGACAGAGACTGTGTCCAACCTGTTTACTTTATGTCCACTTTCTACTCTCCTACTACAACCCAGCCCGCACACTTCACTGGTCTAATGCTAACCTTCTCACTGAACCTCGATCTCGTCTATGTCGCCGCCGACCTCTTGCCCACATCCTGCCTCTGGCCTGGAAGGCCCTCCCTCCTCATATCCGACTGATAATTGTTCTCCCTCACTTGAAAGCCTTATTGAAGTCACATCTCCAGGAAGCCTTCCCTGGCTAAGCCTCCTCTCTTCTTCTCCCACTCTCTTCTGAGTCACTCTGACTTGCTCCCTTCATTGACCCTCCCTTCCAGTCCACAGCACATATTTATATATCTGTAATTTATTTATTTATGTATATTAATGTCTGTCTTCCCCTCTAGACTGTGAGATCTTTGTGAGCAGAGAACTCGTCTATTGTTGTATCGTACTCTCCCAAGTGCTTAGTACAGTGCTTTGCATACAGTAAGTGCTCAATAAATATGATCGAATGAATGAATCTGCACCAGCACTTAGAACAGTACTTGGCACACAATAGGCACTTAATAAATACCATAATTATTATCATTATCATTAGTTGCCAGTTGAGAAGCGGCATGGCCTATGCCTCTTACCTCATCTGTGAAATTCATTCATTCATTCATTCATTCACTCAATCATATTTATTGAGTGCTTACTGTGTGCAAAATGCTGTTCTAAGAATACAATACAACAATATATAGACACATTCCCTGCCCACAATGAGTTTATAGTCTAGAGAGAAATGGGGTTCAAGACTGAGAGCCCCATGTGGGACATGGACTGTGTCCAAGCTGGTTACTTTGTAATTATTATTGTACTTGTTAAGCGCTTACTATATGCCAAGCACTGTTCTAGGCACTGGGGTAGATGCAGGTTAATCAGCTTGGACAGAGTCCCTGTCCCATACTGGGTTTACAGTCTGAATCCCCATTTTTTATTGATGAAGTAACTGAGGCACACAGCAGACATGTTGCAGAGTTGGGATTAGAAATCAGGTCCTTCTCTATCCACTAAGTCACGCTTGTATCTACCCCAGGGCTCAGTTCAGTGCCTGGCATGTAGGAAGTGCTTAACAAATGCCATTTAAAAAAAATCTAAAAGCATCCTACCTTCAGCCAGGCCCTTTGGGACCTGGACTTCCTCCTAGACTCCTCAGTCTTTGGTGACCTTAGCCCTCAGGGCCGTCTGGAGGGTATGGTAAAGTTAGCAATTCACAGTCAGTTATCCCACTAGGTGGGTACACTACAGTCTGTGTAGGTGTGGATAAGAAGGTGGAGGCTTTAGGGGCACACTGAGAGTGGGAAAGAAACCAGAAAGCAGCGTGGCCTGGTGGATAGAGAATGGACCTGGAAGTTGGAAGGACCTGGGTTTTAATTCTGGCTCTGCCACTTGCCTGCTGTGTGACCTAGGACAGTTTCTTAACTTCTCTGTGCCTCCATTACCTCATCTGTAAAATGGGGATTAGTAATGTGAGCCCCATGTGGGACGTGGACGCTTGACACATAGTAAGCGCTTAACAAATACCATCATCATCGTTATTATTATTATCTACCCTAGAGCTTAGTATAGCACCTGGCACATAGAAAGTGCTGAACAAATACCATAAGAAAAAAATGAGAAAGAAAGGCTTAGTCACTCAGTCCTACTGCAGCCTCCTCTTCAGCCCCACTGACCCTGTCCAGGGCTGCTGGGGTCAGTACCTGGCCAATGTACAAACAGTGTTATCGCTCAGAGACTGGCTGGCTGGCCGGAGACATCCCTCTGCAAGGGAGCAGGGGGAGGGATAATGGAGAGATGTGGGGGCAGGGGGCTGTGATGATGAGATGAGCTGCAGTGGCCTTGTCCGGGGGGGAGTGGGAGGGAGATGGAGAGAGGGGGAGTCATGCTCAGCAGTGAATATCGCCAATCAGCCAAGAGTCGGGGGGTCCCGAAGGGCCCCAGGGAGAGGATTTGGGGGAGACCCAATGGGGGTGGAAACAGGGAGCTGCTCCCGAAGCACAACAAATTAAAGAAAACAACAGAGCCACAAAATTTAGCACAAAAACATCTTAATTGACAATTAGATGTGTCGCCTGCTCCGGGATTCTCTCCCCCTCCCCAATCTGTCACACCTTTGGGGAGGGACTGGTGGTGGTTGCCGGGGTTCAAGAAACGGTCCTCTGTGAGATCGGACAGGGTTTAAGCCGGGGATCCCCTTAGCTGGAAGGGGAGAAGGGGGCAGAGGGGACGGGACACCGGAACTCCTGCAGAGCTCCTTGAAGATGTAACAGATGGAAGCATTCAGAAGGTCTCTTGCAAGGCGGGAACTCACCGTGCTGCTGCCGAGGGGTATAGAGTTGTCAACCCCAGTTGGGAACTTCTAGATCCTCAACTGACTGTTGAGGGGTGAAGAGCCATGATCCCCAGCCGGGAACTCCTGGGGTGTAGAGCCATAAAACAAAGCCAATAACTCCAGGGGTCTTTGGCTGCTGAGGGGTGTAATAATGTTGGTATTTATTAAGCGCTTACTATGTGCAGAGCACTGTTCTAAGCGCTGGGATAGATATAGGGTAATCAGGTTGTCCCACGTGAGGCTCACAGTTAATCCCCATTTTACAGATGAGGTAACTGAGGCACAGAGAAGTGAAGTAACTTGCCCACGGTCACACAGCTGACAAGTGGCAGAGCCGGGAGTTGACCCATGACCTCTGACTCCGAAGCCCAGGCTCTTTCCACTGAGCCACGCTGCTTAGAGACAGTCAACTCCAGTCCGAAAGCTGGGAACGCTTAGGATCCTAAGCTGCTGAGGGATATAGAGCCATCAGTCAAACCTGGGAACTCCTGGGTCCTCAGCTGCTGCAGTGCCCAGTGCTTAGTACAATGGCTGGCACATACTAAGTGCCAGCCATACCATATTAAATACCAAAATAATTATTATTATGTAGAGCCATGAGCCCCAGCCAGGAACTCCTGGGATGTAGAGACATAAACCAAAGCCAGGAACTCCGAGGTCCTCAGCTGCTTTTATTCATTCATTCAATTGTATTTATTGAATGATTACTGTGTGCAGAGTATTAAGTACTTAGTACTGTGTACTAAGCGCTTGGGAAAGTACAATACAGCAATAGAGACTATCCCTGTCCACAGCCAGCTCACAGCTGAGTGGTGTAGAGCTATAAACCAAGCAGGGACTCCTGGGTCCTCAGCTACTGAGGAGTGTGGAGTTGTCAGCTCCAGCTGGGAAGTTGGGAACTCCTGGGTCCTGGGCCTGCAGTGAAGCAGGTCCTTTGAGTGGGGAGCACTGCTGGAAGGGATGCTTTGGAGTCAGGGGTCAGGGCTGAACCAGATAATAATAATAATAATAATGGTATTTGTTAAGCGCCTTCTAAGTGCCAGGTACTGTACTAACCTCCCCTCACCTTCGCCCAGCCCCCGTCATCTGACCATCAGCCTCCGGGCTCTCCTCTGGTTGCGCCTCTGCTCTCCTCTCCAGCTCCACCCCAGCTTGCACTCTTGGTTAAATTGAAGCTCACTCTTAGCAAGTCCTCGTCCTTCCTCCGCTCTTCCTTTCTCTGACCCATTGTGTACATCTCTGTACATTTATGTACATATCTGTAATTTATTAATTTCTTTTGCTGTATGTTTCCCCCTCTAGATTTGTAAGCTTGTTGTGGGCAGGGAATATGTGGGTTTTTTTATATTATATTCTCCCAAGTTCTTATTACAGTGCTCTGCACATGGTTAGCACTCAATAAATATGATTGACTGACTGATTGTGCCCCCTTGTCTGGACCACCTTCACCTCTCACCTCTGACAAACCCTCCCCTCCTTCATTGCCTCCGATTGAACCATCTCCTCCAGGAGACCTGCCCTGATTAATTCCCCAGACACATCGCCCATCACCCTTCTGCCCTTCTCAGTTTATTATGGCTTTATTTGTTCACTTGTTCACTAAATTTATTTTCCCACCCAAGCCCTATCCTCCCCGTGTCTTTCCAATCACTGTAGACAGTACCACTATCCTCCCTACCTCACAAGCCCTTAATTTTGGGCTGTCCTCGACTCATCTCTCTCATTCCACCCACATATTCAATCTGTCATCACATCCTGTTGGTTCTACCATCACGATATTGCTAAAATCTGCCCTTTCCTCTCCATCCAAACTGCTACTATGCTGATCCAAGCACTTATCCTATCCCATCTGCCTCCTCGCTGATCCCCCAGCCTCCTGTCTTTCCCCACTCCAATCCATACTTCACTCTGCTGCATGAATCATTTATCAAAAATGTTCAGTTCATGTCTCCCCACTCCTCAAAAACCTCCCGTGGCTGCCCATCCACCTCTGCATCAAAAAGATACTCCTAACCACTGGCTTTAAAGTACTCAATCAGCTTGCCCCATCTTACCTCACCTCACTAATCTCCTCCTACAGCCCAGCTCAAACACTCCTCTCGTCTAGCACCACCATTGTGCCCCGATCTCGTCTATCTCACCACTGACCCCATCCCTATGTCCTCCCCCTAGCCTGGAACTCTCTCCCCCTCCATATATGCCAGGTCACCACTCTCTCCACCTTCAAAGCATTACTAAGGTCAAATCTTCTCCAAGAGGCCTTCCCTGATTATGCCCTTTTCCCCGGCTTGCTTTCATTTCTGCCTTGTCTATGCACTTCCAACTGTGACCTTTGGCCATTTGATATTTGCCTCATCCCCAACCCCACAGCGCTTATGTACATATCTTTAAATTATAAATTATAAATGACATTATTATTAATGCCTGTCTCCTCCTCCAGACTGTAAACTTGTTATAGGGAGGGAACGTGTCCGCTGATTTTATTGTATTGTACTCTCCCAAGCACTTAGTACAGTGCTCTGCATATAGTAAGCGTTCAATAAATACAAATGATTGATTTTGTTATTTCTACTTTCTATTCATGTTCTTTTCACCATTGTATAGTTGTCACTTTGTGCCTGCTTGCATTAATGTCCCTCTCGTCCTCTAACATTCAGTCGTATTTACTGAGCACTTAATGTGTGCAGAACACTGTACTAAGTGCTTGGGAGAGTACAAAAGAACAGAGTTGATAAGCCCATTGCCTGCCCACAAGGAGTTTATGAACCAGAGAAGGAGACAGACATTAATATAAATAAATTACAGATAGGTAATTACAGTAAGAAGGTTAGCATTAGAGGAATGAAATATACTAGCTGGGTTGTAGTAGGAGAGTAGCAAGGTGAGGTAGATGGGGGAGGGGGGGCAAGGTGATTAAGTGCTTTAAAGTCAATGGTGAGGAGTTTTTGTTTGATGTGGAGGTGGATGGGCAACCACTGGAGATTCTTTAGGAGCGGGGAGACATGGTCTGAACGTTTTGGAAGGAAAATGTTCCAAATGGCAGAATGGAGTATGGACTGGAGTGGGGAGAAATGCTGCCTCTCCAGACCCTGGCTCCAAAACCCACATCTCCCCTAACCTTCCTTGCTCTTCATGAGGCCATGACCAACTTAGTCCCCAGCTCTCTCCCCACAAATGCCCCAGATCAATCAAAACAATTAGCTGCAGGAATTCTCCATAATTTTCACACTTCCCCCCAGGACATTCCACCTCTGGGAGAGAGGGGAAAACAAAGTGCAGTTTAAAGCCCCTGGGTGTCCCGGCTGCCTGAGTGGTTTGATTAATAAGCAGCAACAACCCCAGCCTAAGAATTTGACTTGTTATTTCCAAGCACGGAGACCCTTAAGGGAGGGGAGAAGGGGTTGAGGGGAAGAGGGAATTAGGGCCAAGAAGAGTTTTGGAAGAAATCTCCAGGGTTCAAAGACCCTGGCCCATTGCCTTGGGAAACGTTTTTTGAATTCTGGGTGAATTCTGGGTGAATTCTGTAACACGGGGTCCATTTGCTATTGTAGAGACAAACCAGCCCAGGACATACTCTAAGTTTCCCCGACCACTTAGAACAATGGCTTATGACTCCTGGCTAAGGAATCCTCCTGTCCTGGGGGAAATCCTTTGCCACATGAATCCACAAACAAGCCCTCCTGCCCCAGGGGGTTGACAAATTAGGCTGGCTACAGAGACATCCTGGCCTAGTGTTTCAGGAATCAGGGTGCTGCATGTTCTTTTCTGTCTCCCATACTAAGGGTTATTCTGGGCCGTTCCCCAAAACAGGGGATTGAACTGAATCGGCGCAGCAGTGAGGAATGACCCCTTCCCTCTGCTGGAGGGTTGGGGTCCTCATCAGACAGGGGTTAGCATGGGTCTGGGAGTCAGAAGGACCTGCGTTCTAATCCCAGGTCTGCCACTTGCCTGCTGTGTGACCTTCGGCAAGTCACTTCACTTCTCTGGGCTTCAGTCACCACATCTGTAAAAATGGCGATCAAGACTGTGAGCCCTGTTTGGGGCATGGACTGTGTCCAAACTGATTAGTTTGTGTCTACCTTGGCTTTAGTACAGTGCTTGGCACATAGTAAGGGCTTAAATACCTTTTAAAAAAAGAGGCGGAGGCACAACACCCCCTTTTTTTGCCAGTCCTGGGAGGGGGTAAGTTATGGAAAGGATTTTTTTAATGGTATTTGTTAAGTGGTATTTGTGCTTCTCTGAGGCACAGTGAGTGAAATGACTTCCCAAGGTCACACAGCAGATGAGTGGCAGAGCCGGGATTAGAACCTAGGTCATTCGGACTCCCAGATCCTTGCTCTTTCTGCTAGGCTGTGCTATTTCCCCAAAGTTCTTCAGAAATGGTGCCCTAGGTGGATGGGAAAATGGGTGGACTGGAAAGCTTGAGTGATTGGTCAATTACTGTCTGTTGGTGGGAGCTTCATAGTATGTGTCTGACGGATTTTTAGGTTGGGTCAGTGTGTCAGTAACAAAATATCAAAGGCCGGGAGTCAGGCTGGCTCCAGTCTCCATGCTGTGGTAGGTGGCATGAGTTTATCGGTTTATTGGATTATACATTCAATTATTTATATTGATTACTCTTTAAATACTTTATGACTGTCTTCCCATTTAGAGTGCAAGCTCCTTCTAAGGAGAGAATGTGTCCATTACTTGTCGTGAACTTCCCGAGGGCTTACTGCAGTGTATTGCACCCAGTGGCCAGTCAGTAAATGGTAATTACTCTCCCCGATATCAAAGCCTTCTTGAAGACCCATCTCCTCCAAGAGATCTTACCTAAGCCCTCCTCTCCTCTTCTCCCACTCCCTTCTTAATCACCCACAGGACTTATGCACTAATGTACATATCTGTAATTTATTTATATTAATGTCTGTCTCCCCTGTAGACTATGAGCTCCTTGTGGGCAGGGATTGTGTCTATTTAGTTTTGTATTGTACTCTCCCAAGCAGTTAGTACAGTCTGCACACAATAAATGCTCAATAAATATGCTTGAATGAATGAATGATTATTTACTTATATTAACGTCTGTCTCTCCCTCTAGACTGTAAGCTCGCTGTGGGCAGGGAATATGTCGATTGCTATATCGTACTCACCCTAGAGCTCAGAATAGTGCTCCGCACATAGATAGTACAGTGCTTGGCACACAGTAAGCACTTAACAAATACCATAGAAAATGAGACTATTCTGAGTACTAGGGAGAGCATACTGGAAGACGATGATGGTATTTGTTAAGTGTTTACTATGTGCCAAGCACTGTCCCTGCCTTCAAAGATCTTACAATCTAAGGATGAGCTGGACAGGAAGAGAGCCTCTCAGTCAGTATAGCGGTAGGGGCTCTCTATCAGTACATTCTAGTTTGGGAGTGAGATCTCTGACCTTGGGCAGATTCTTAGGGTCCCCTGGTAGGGCCAGTGGGGCCAAGACATTCCTTAGATCTTAAATCTTGCCCCTTACCCCGCCTTGCCAGCAGCAGTGCCGGGTAGCGGGGCTTCCAAGGCTTGTCTGCTGTGTGATCTTGGGCAAGTCACTTCACTTCTCTATGCCTCAGTTTCCTCATTTGTAAAATGGGGATAATAATAATAATTATAGTATTTGTTAAGTGCTTACTGTGCCAAGCACTGTTTTAAGCACTGGGGTAGATACAAGGTAATCGGTTGTTCCACCTGGGACTCACAGTCTGAATCTACATTTTACACATGAGGTAACTGAGGCACAGAGAAGTTAAGTGACTTGTCCAAAGTCCCACAGCTGACAAGCAGCGGAGCCGGGATTAGAACCCACGACCTCTGACTCCTAAGCCTGTGCTCTTTCCACTAAGCTGCAGTCCATGTGGAACAGGGGCTGTGTCCATAAATACTATTAATATTTCTAGAATCTATACATCTAAAACTATAAGAAAACATGTGGGAAGAGAGGAAAATCCTGGCCCATGTATCCTGGATCTCCGTCAAGGGTGAGGGGCTGGGATCTGTCTGGAGGTTGGGGGTGGGGAGAGGCAGGGGATAGTGGGGGTAGGTTCTTCGAGCCAGGAAACTAGAAATGGCAGGGGGAGGGGGAAGGAAGGGAGAGCTGCTAATGAGTTCATCTACTTCCTGATTTTCTTTTACCTGGAGTACCCTGACCCAACTCTGTCCAAAGCTGCACCCTGGAGAGGTCCCATAAGGGGCTGAGAGATTGGTATGTCCATTTTGCTCTCTGCTCTCAGGATGACTCAAAGCCCTGAGCGGTCCGCAGGGGAGAGGATGCTGAGCAAGGAGAAACCCAGGCAGCAGATGGATGGGTTTGCCGACGACTCTGTCTGCTTATAGAAGCAGCCTCCCTCCTCCCTTTTTTCTACTTCCTCTCCCCCTTCCACCCTTCCTCCCTCCCTCCCTCTATCCCTCTGTCTCTCTCTCTTCCTCCGTGCCCTTCCTTTCTTCTCCTTGCCTCCCCCTCCTCCCTTCCTTCAGCACATCTCCCAGTTCTCAGGTCTGTTGAAAGGCCAGGCTGCTGCTTTCTAAAACCTTATGAGAAGCAGCATGGTATAGTGGATAAAGTATGGGCCTGGGTGTCAGAATGTCCTGGGTTCTAATTCTGACTCTGCCACTTGCCTGCTGGGTGACCTTGGGCATGTCACTTCTCAGTGCCTCAGTTACCTCACCTGTAAAATGGAGGTAAAGACTGTGAGCCCCACGTGGGACAGGGACTGTGTCCAATCTGATGATCTTGTATCTACCCCAGGGTTTAGTACAGCTTAGAAGCAATGTGACTTAGTGGAAAGAACACAGACTTGGGAGTCAGAGGTCGTGGGTTCTAATACCGGCTCTGCCACTTGTCAGCTGTGTGACTTTGGGCAAGTCACGTAACTTCTCTGTGCCTCAGTTACCTCATCTGTAAAATGGGAATGAAGACTGTGAGTCCCACGTGGGATAACCTGATTACCTTGTATCTACCCCTGCGCTTAGAACAGTGCTGGAATATAGTAAGCACTTAACAAATATCAATATTTATTTTTTATTTTTATAGCACTTAGCCTATAATAAGCGCTTAACAAATACCAATAAAAAATGCAAAACCTGAGTCGGCATGTTGGCTGGAGGGAAAGTGGGTGGCAAGAGAAGGACCGAAGGGAGAGGCAAGAAAAGAGATGACCTGCAGGGTGAAGGGGAAGCAGAAAGGGGCAAGATCATAACAACTGTGGTATTTAAGCGCTTACTATATGTCAAGGCTTTTAGTAATATTCAGGTTGGATGCAGGTCTTGTCCCCATATGGACAGAGTCTAACTAGGAGGGAGAACATGTACTGCATTCACATTTTACAGATGAGGACACACTGAGGCACAAGGAAGTTAAGTGACTTACCCAAGGTTACACAACGGGTAAGTGGTGAAGCCCAGATTGGACCCTGGATCTTCTGACTCCCAGGACAGTGCTCTTTCCATTAGGCTACACTTTCCCTTGCAGCCCACTGTCAGGAGGGAATATGAGGCTGCAGCTGAATGCTACAAGTTGGGGCAACAAGGGTGGGTATTGATGTGGTGGGGGAGATGTTCACCTGGGGTCTTCATCTTGGTTCAGTCACTAATTTTACTGTGTGTTTTCAGGCAAGTTGCTTAACTTCTCTGGGCCTACATCATTTCTCCTCTGATATACTGGAACATAGAAGATCCCGGAAAGAACTCCAAAGGGGAGATGTGGAGGAGTTTAAGTTCAAGAGACATAACGATCTGTCTGACCCCACCTGACTCTAGGAAGGCCTATGGGTGTGGATTTCTCACCCCTCTCCCGGAACCAGGCTAGAACAGTGCTTGGCACATAGTAAGCACTTAACAATATTCTGCTGTCCTGTAACATTCAAATGAGTACTTGAGTCAGATCATAGTGAGCATTCACTACATACAGAGCACTCTGCTTGATGCCCACTGGGGTGGACCACTGTACAGAGCACTGTACTGGGCTCTTGGGAAAGTACAACAGAACTACAAGACACGATATGCCCCCTAGGGCATTAAAACTAATGGAGGAGCTTTTAAGGATAATCATCATTATCAAACTTGTTGTCCATGGGAAGTTTCTAGGTGGAGAATGGGTGGGGGAGGAGTCAAACCCAGCTGATTTGTTGCAGGCGGTGGGGTTGGGGGTGGGAGTACTGGTGGCTTAACCCCGACAATGGGACTTCCTCTGCTGGAGCCCTAGGGAATGGGAAAGAAGGGAGAAGTAATGTGATTTAGTGGAAGGAGCACAGGTCTAAAGCTCAGGGGACCTGGTTTCTTTTCCTGGCTTTGTCATTTGCCTGCTGTGTGACCTTGGGTAAGTCACTTAACCTCTCTGAGCTTTGGTTTTCTCATCTGTAAAATGGGGATTCCCTACTTGTTCCCCCTCCAGCTTAGACTGGAAACCCCATGTGGGACAGAGACCTTGTCCAACCTGCTAATCTTGTACCTACCCCAGTGCTGAGTATAACAATAGTATTGTTGGTATTTGTTAAGCCCTTACTATGTGCTGAGCACTGTTGTAAGCGCTGGGGTAGATACAAGCTAATCAGATTGTCCCACGTAGGGCTCACAGTCTTCATCCCCATTTTACAGATGAGGTAACTGAGGCACAGAGAAGTTAAGTGACTTGCCCAAGGTCACACAACTGACAAGCGGAGGAGCCGGGATTAAAACCCTTGACCTCTGACTCCCAACCCCGTGCTATTTCCACTAAACCACGCTGCTTCTCATAAAGTGTTTGGCACATAGTAAGTGCTTATCAAATATTATTATTATTATTACTACTATTACTAGAGAGAGAGGTTGTCTTAGGTCAACCAAGCATATTGAGTACTTACTGTGTGCAGAGCATTGGGAGAGTACAATTTAAAAATGTTGTTAGACTCTTTGCTGGCCCACAGTGAGTTTACAGTCTAGAGGGTCCACATCTACAAAAGCTTGGTCTACCAACTGCCTGAGAACAAAATCCCATTTGGTTTAGGGCTACCAGTTTGATTGGTGAGCCCCCCTGCTGACATCTCCCCCTCTAGACTATAAACTCATTGGGGGCAGGGAATTTGATTATTGTTATATTGTATTCTCCCAAGCACTTAATATAGTGCTCTGTACACCGTAAACGCCCAATAAATACGATGAAAAGAATGAATGAATTTGAGGCCAGCTCTGGTTTTTCCCTGACTAGATACAGATCCTCAGGCCCCTTGGAACTGGAATGACGCATAAAAGAGGGTTGCAAACAGCTGCTCACCGGAGGCGTGGTCCTGTTCATCCTGGGTGAGTAGTCAGGAAAAAGAATTTTATTCTTTTTCGCCTGCGGGGAGATGCCTGGTGGTGATCTCCGGGGGTGGAAGTGGGGGCGGGCGGGAATGGAGATGGGATGAGAGAGAGAGGCAGTGGGAATTCAGGGGGAGAAGTGTGGGTGGACAAAGGGTTGGTTGGGAAGAGTCCTGGATGAGAGGGGCACAGTGAGGGTGCTTGTCCTAGCTGGGGGAAGAAGAAGCCTATTTATTTTGTTAATGAAATGTACATCGCCTTGATTCTATTTAGTTGCCATTGTTTTTACGAGATGTTCTTCCCCTTGACTCTATTTATTGCCATTGTTCTTGTCTGTCTCCCCCGATTAGACTGTAAGCCCGTCAAACGGCAGGGACTGTCTCTATCTGTTGCTGACTTGTTCATTCCAAGCGCTTAGTACAGTGCTCTGCACATAGTAAGCGCTCAATAAATACTATTGAATGAATGAAAAGAAGCAGGTGGATGCCATCCTGCCATGAGCTGGTAGGGGAGTTTCGGTTCCCATATGTGTGGAGTGAAGGTTCTTGATTCCTGAAATATGCTCCATTTTCTGAATTTGCTACTGGGCTGACTGACAACCCCTGGGGCCTGGATCCCTGGGGCTGGGCAGGGAGTACTAGAAGAAATTTGCAGGGTGTGGGGGAGAGCAGGAAGGGGCAAGATCGTAATAATGGTGATAATTAAGAACTTAATAATTAAGTGCTTGTATCTATCCCCAGTACTTGGAACCGTGCTTGGCTTATTATTATATTATTATTATGCACCAAATCTTATAGTAGATACAAGATAATCAGGTTGGATGCAGTCCTTGTCCCCACAGGGACACAGTCTAAGTAGGAGGGAGAACATGTATCCCCATTTTACAGATGAGGAAACTGAAGCATAGAGAAGTGAAGTGACTTATCCAAGGTCACAGAGCAGGCAAATGGCAAAGCCTGGGAATAGACCAGGTCCAGGGAGTCTTAGACCCATGCTTGGTTTATGTTGCTGTGCTGGCACCGGGCACTGGGCAGTGGGGAGGGATGGTTCAGTGGAAAGAGCACGGCTTGGGAGTCAGAGGTCGTGGGTTTGAATCCCGGCTCTGCCACTTGTCAGCTGTGTGACTGTGGGTAAGTTATGTAACTTCTCTGTGCCTCAGTTACCTCATCTGTAAAATGGGGATTAAGACTGTGAGCCTCACGTGGGACAACCTGATTACCCTGTATAATAATAATAATAATAATGTTGGTATTTGTTAAGTGCTTACTATGTGCCGAGCACTGTTCTAAGCGCTGGGGTAGACATAGGGGAATCAGGTTGTCCCACGTGGGGCTCACAGTCTTAATCCCCATTTTACAGATGAGGGAACTGAGGCACGGAGAAGTTAAGTGACTTGCCCACAGTCACACAGCCGACAAGTGGCAGAGCTGGGATTCGAACTCATGAGCCCTGACTCCAAAGCCCGTGCTCTTTCCACTGAGCCACACTGCTTCTCCATCTACCCCAGTGCTTAGAACAGTGCTCTGCACATAGTAAATGCTTAATACCAACATTATTACTATTATTATGTGCTGGCTGAGGTCTGAGAGTGGCACAGATAGGGAAACTGGAGGGGATTGCTCTCCAGTTGCTGGTGAGTCTTACAAGGCAGCATCCTCCCATCCTGAGCAGAAGGGCCTCCACTGACCTCTGCCCGTCATTCTCCCACTCCTGGCACTTTCACCAGTGAATCCCAAACTCCCTGTTTGAGTGAGTTCCCTGCACCCTAAGGAGCAAGCTGGCACAGTAAGAGATTAAAGCTTTCCCCCCTGGGGTTTGGAAGGGGAGGGAGAGCTGGGGGACAACGGGGACTGAGGTCTTCCATCTGAAGTTTGGGTTTTGGAGGCAGGGGTGGGTGGAGACCAGCTGGGACACACTGTAATTAACACATCATCAAGGAAAGGTAAGGCGGGTTTTATCTCTCCCTCTTCTTCTCACTCTCTTCCTCCTTCTTCACTCTTCTCTTCCCTCTCTACTCCTCTCTCTTCCCTTTCTACCTCTCTCTCTGTAAATAGTGTGACTTAGTGGAAAGAACACGGGCTTGGGAGTCAGAGGTCGTGACTTCTACTTCTGACTCCACCATTCATTCATTCATTCAATAGTATTTATTGAGCACTTACTATGTGCAGAGCACTGTATTAAGCGTTTGGAATGTACAATTCGACAACAGATAAAGACAATCCCTGCCCAGTGATGGGCTCACAGTCTAAAGGGGGGAAACAGATGGCAAAGCAAAAACAGAACAATACTAAACAAGACAACATCATCAAGATAAATAGAATCATGGAGATATACACCTCGTTAACAAAATAAATAGGGTAATAAATAATATATACAAATATGCACAGTGCTGAAGGGTGGGGAAAGGGGAAGAGCAGAGCACCACTTAGCTGTGTGACTTTGGGCAAGTCACTTAAATTCTCTGCCTGTTGCATTATCTGTAAAATGGGGATTAAGACTGTGGGTCCCACGTGGAACAACTTAATTACCTTGTATCTACCCCAGTGCTTATAACAGAGCTGGGCACATAGTAAATGCTTAACAAATACCGTTGTTATTATTATTATTTTCCCCTTTCTTCACCCCTCACTTCTCTCTCCCCTTCACCCCTTTTCTTATCTCCTTCTTTTTCTTCTTCACCCCTTTCTTCCCCATCTTCTCCTCTCTCTCCCCCTTCTTCACCCCTGTCTTCGCTTTCCTCCACCTTTTTTTCTTTGCTATTTGTAAAGTGCTTTCTATGTGCCAGGCACTGTACTAAGTGCTGGGGTAGATAGAGGTTGGACACAGTCCATGTCCTACACAGGGCTCAAAGTCTTAATTCCCATTTTACAAAGAGGTAACAGAGGCACAGAGAAATGAAGTGACTTGCCCAAGGGTTCTAAGCCCCAGGCCTTTTGAGTCTCAGGCCCGTGCTCTATCCACTAGGTCACACTGATCTTCTTCTCTCTCCTCCGCCTTCCCTCCCCATTCTCCTTCACCCTCTCTTTCTTCCCCTTTCCTCCACTGTTTCTCTACTCCCTTTGACTGCTGTTCAGCTGAGGGTCAGTGTCTTTCAAAAAGGTCAGGCAGACACACCCTAGAAGCCACCCGGGACGTAGCCCGTGCCCGGGATGGCCGAGAGAACGAGTCATGCATCCTGATCCATCTGTCTTCTCTGAGGGCCAGCCCATCTGAAAACGATGCAGTGCTTTCATTCCTGGAAGGAAAAGTTCCAGGGACCATATTTCTCTCCAGCCTGGCTCCCCGAACCACTTTCTCACATAAACCAGAGAATCCTTTGGGTAGCCGACTGGCAGTCAGTTAATCATATTTACTGAGTGCTTTCTTTGTGCACAGCACTGTATGAACTGCTTGGGAGAGTACAGTGTAAGAGAGTTGGAAGACACATTTTCTGCCCACAGTGAGCTTACAGGCTAGAGGGGGCGATAGACATTAATATAGATAAATAAATTATGGATATGGACATAAGTGCTGTGGAGCTGAGGGAGAGGTGAATGAAGGGAGCAAATCCAAATGCCAGGATGATGTAGAAGGGAGTGGGAGAAGAAGCCTTAGTCGGGGAAGACGTTTTGGAGGAGATGTGCCTTCAATAAGGTTTTGAAGGTGGGCAGAGTGATGGTCTGACTGATATAAAGAGGGAGGGCATTGCAGGACAGAAGCGTAGGACCTGAGCAAGGCATCAGTGGTGAGATAGAGGAGACTGAAGTACAGTGAGAAGGTTGGCATTAGAGGAGTGAAGGGTATGGGCTAGGCTGTAGTCCTTCCAAGTCTGTCTCCAAGGCTTTCTGGGGCCACACACCTTACAGCTTTCTTCCCACCAACTAAGAGCTCCCAATCCAGTTCCAGCCCCTTATCTTCATTACAGGTGGCTGTTTTGAGTGAGTTCAAACCCCCTCTTCCCAAGTGCCCTACTGTGAGAACATTAATATGAGAATACTAGCCAAAAAGTGGTAATAAAGCACCTGGGAGCTTTGGCCACAGTGGTTGGGAAGAAGGAACATCCATTCATCCATTCAGACATATTTATTGAACATTTACTATATGTGAGGCAGCGTGGCTTAGTGGAAAAAGCATGGGCTTGGGAGTCAGAGGTCGAGGGTTCTAATCCCGGCTCTGCCACTTGTCAGCTGTGTGACTATGGGCAAGTCACTTTACTTCTCTGTGCCTCAGTTGCCTCATCTGTAAATTGGGGATTAAGACTGTGAGCCCCACTTGGGACAACCTGATTATCTTGTATTCCTCCCTCCACCTGCCGCTCCCAGCATTTAGAACTATGTGCTTGGCACATAGTAAGCACTTAACGAATACAATTACTATTATTAATCCATTCAAACGCATTTATTGAACATTTACTATGTGCCAAGAACTGTATTAAGCACTTGGGAGATTACAATATAACAACAGACACATTCCCTGCCCATAAAGAGCTCATAGTCCAAAGGGTGAGACAGACATTAATATACTTAAATAAATTAATTACAGATATATACATAAGATGCTGATTGTAGGAGCACCTTTCCTCTCAGACTTTGGGTCAGTGAGTGTAACCTCCCCCTCCTTGCCCCTCCTTCTTTCTCCCCCTCCCCAATTTGCCCCACCTTCAAACACCCTCGTATATGAGAACACATTTTCACAGCCCACACACAATCTTTCACCTGTCTGCTCTTCCCCGAGCCATTCAGGGAGGAAAATCCCTGAAATCATGTTCTTCTCTACTCATAATAATAACTGGGTATTTAAATGCTTACTCTGTGCCAAGCACTTGGTAGATACAGCAAATTTACTCCCTGTCGCATATTGAGCTCAGAGTTTTAAAAGAAGGGTATTTGTATTCATAGTCAGTCGTATTTATTGAGCACTTACTGTGTGCAAAGCAGCGTACAAAGCGCTTGGGAGAGTATAATACAAGAATAAACAGACACATTCTCTGCCCACGATGAGTTTACAGTCTTGGGGGGTCTAGAGTGTAAGCTCGTTGTGGGCAGGGAACATGTCTACCAACTCGGTTGTATTGTCCTCTCCCAAGTGTTTGGTACAGTGATCTGCATACAATAAGTGCTTAATAAATACCATTGATTGATCTTACAGAGTCTGGCATTTTACTGACCAGCTCCAGGAAAACACCCTCCCCGCCGCCATCAAACTGCACCCCAGCTCTGCCAGGAGCAGCCAGGGAGAAAGAAAGTTGTCCTTCATTTGACATTTTATTCTTGGGCTAGAAGGGATTAGGAGAAGTCATTTTGTCAATTCTCCAGACCAACCCAGGGAAAGGGGGTTTAACTCAGCCATCTGTGGGAAGTTCTTCCTGAAGTCTAGGCTACGACTCTCCTGCTTCAGTGAAACTTCTTTACCATATTAAATCATTTGTAAAAATCATTTGAGTTTGTTTCCCCTGGATCCTTTCCCTGGCTTTTGGGAATGTATCTGCAGGACTTCACTCTCTATCACCTACTCTGTTTCTCTTCATTCCCTGATTGTCTCTATGTCTGATTCTGTCTCTCTCTGAATCTAATCTCTCTTTTTATGTCTCTTTTTCTGATTCTCTCTCAATTTCTGGTTCCTCTATGTCCCCCTTTTTTTTATTCTTTCTCTTCCTCTACGCCTCTTTCCTCCTGTCTCTTGCCACTTTATCTCTCTTTCAATTGCTGACTTGCCTATATCACTGTCTCCCTTTGACTTAGTGCCTCTCTCCCTCTCTGTGCCTTTCTGACTGTCTCTTTTTGACTCTCTCCTCTCTGACTCTGTCCATCTCCGATTGTCCCTCTCTGACCCTGTCCCTCTCTGACCCTGTCCCTCTCTGACCCTGTCCCTCTCTGACCCTGCCCTTTCTGACTCTGTCCCTTTCTGACTCTCTCTCTGACACTCTGAATGTCCCTTTCTGACCCTGCCCTTTCTGACTCTGTTCCTCTCTATGTCCCTATCTGACTGTGTCCCTTTCTGACTCTGTCCCTCTCTGACCCCTGAGGGCAGGTGGGTGGGTGGAGGAGATGTCACCTCCTTCCTTGACCCTTGTCTCCCTTGAGAAGCAGCATGGCTTAGTGGATAGAGCACAGGCCTGGAAGTCAGAAGGACTTGGGTTCTAATCCTGGCTCTGCCACTTGTCTGTTGTGTGACCTTGGGCAAGTCACTGCACTTCCTCTATGCTTCAAATACCTCATCTGTAAAATTGGGATTAAGATTGTGAACCCCAAGAGGGACCATGGACTGTATCTAACCCGATTAGCTTGGATCTATCCCTTTCTCACTCTTTCTCCTCCATGTTATTTTCTCTTTGTAGCAGACTGGCACTCCCTGTTAGGAGCAGGAACAGCTGAAGCTATGATACAACCAGTAGCCTGAGTTCATTCAATAGTATTTATTGAGCGCTTACTATAATAATGTTGGTATTTGTTAAGCGCTTACTATGTGCAGAGCACTGTTCTAAGCGCTGGGGTAGACACAGGGGAATCAGGTTGTCCCACATGGGGCTCACAGTCTTAGTCCCCCTTTTACAGATGAGGTAACTGAGGCACAGAGAAGTTAAGTGACTTGCCCACAGTCACACAGCTGACAAGTGGCAGAGCTGGGATTCGAACTCATGACCTCTGACTCCAAAGCCCATGCTCTTTCCACTGAGCCACGCTGTATGTGCAGAGCACTGTACTAAGCGCTTGGAATGTACAAGTCGGCAACAGATAGAGACAGTCCCTGCCCTTTGACGGGTTTACAGTCTAATCGGGGGAGACAGGCAGACAAGAACAATGGCAATAAATAGAGTCAAGGGGAAGAACATCTCATAAAAACAATGGCAACTAAATAGAATCAGGGTGATGTACATCTCATTAAACAAAATAAACAAAATAAATAGGCTGATAAAGATATATACAGTCGTTGACAAGCAACAACTGGAGATTTCTGAGGAGGGGCGAAATGCCCAGAGGGTTTCTGTAGAAAGATAAATCGGGCAGCAGAGTGAAATATGGACTGAAGTGGGAAGAGACAGGAGGTTGGGAGGTCAGAAAGGAGGCTGATGCAGTAATCCAGTCAGGATAGGATGAGTGATTGTACTAATGTGGTAGCGGTTTGGATGGAGAGGAAAGGGCAGATCTTGGCGATATTGAACCCTGAGCACCCCCAGCTGCCTCCCTACCACTCCAGCTCTCCAGCTGCCCCTGCACAGCCTGGTGAACCCCCAGCTGTGCAAGTCTGCATGGCAGTTGTGAGCTCCACACTAAGGGGCCTCTAAGGGTCCTGGGTGCCAGCCAACACCAGGCCAGATGTCCAGCCCAGCCCACGGCTAGGGCCTCTGACCTTGAACAATGCAGAGCAGCAGTTTGATTTGCTCTGGTTGGCCCTGCTATCCATCTAGGGGCAGGAGGAGTCCAACACAAATCCCAGGAACAGAGGGGCAGTTGGAACAGAGAAGACACCTGGGGCTTCAGATGAGTGCCAAGCCACTGTGGGGAGAGAGAGAGGGCCAGGGACAGACTGCAGCTGAGGAGCCCCTCGGTCCCAACATTGTGAAAGAGCCTTCTCACAGCTCCTAACCTGGACCTTGGGAGACCCTGCCCTAACCTCCCCCGGCAACTGCCCCCTGCTCACTCTGCGAGTTCTGCACACACATGTTATCTGCCCAGTGGATCTGAAAATCCCTGTCAGCCCAAAATGCCCTATTTTGGTATTTAGCTCTTCCTCCCCGAAGCCTCTCCCATATGGTCGCTATGGGCCTGAGATATGGTGAAATTTCTTGCCAAAGTCTGCTTTTTTGGACTGAAAGATCTTGGACAACTTCCAGAGGCCCAGCCTTGGTGACTGAGGCCTAGTAGGAACAGTGGCCTAGTAAAAAGAGCCCAGAGATGGAAGTCAGAAGACCTGGGTTCAAATCCTACCCCGCTATTTTCCTGCTGAACGACCTTGGCAGATTATGACCCCCCTGCCCCCATAGGTCTCAGCTTTCTCTGTGAAATGGGGAAAGTAATCAAGTCCCCTTGCCATCTCCCATCAGCTCACCCTGCAGAAGGAACAGGGAGCTGGTATCTGCCCACCTCTCCAAAGAAGGTGCTGCTGCTATCACAGAGGCACGAGGTGGGTGAGGTCAAGAAAAGACCTCTGTCGGATGGACTGAAGACTGAACTCATGGAGGTCGAGGGCAGCGACAGGAACCAGGAGGGCATCAACCCCAGGGAGGGAGGCTGTTCCTCTTAGGACAAAGTAGGGGGTTTTGAGCCATGCTCTTTGGGCCGGCCGACCTGTCATGCTTAATCTGTCCTCCAGGTCCTCCTTCCGTACTCAAGCTATGAGGTGTCAGCCAGTGAGGCAGTGGGGTGGCAGAGATGGACCCGGCTTTGTTAGGCGACATATAGGGGGCGAGTCCCTTATGGGTCCCTGGCTAATGGGGGTGCCCTCCAGAGAGACTGTTGACAACTATTGAGTTCCCACGTGCAGCAAGAAACTGGAAAAATTTCCACTGCAGCGATCCCATCTTTTTCTCCAGAAAAAAAACCCTGTTTGCCCCTCCCCCTTGAGGTCCCTGCTTGTCTCGGTGGGTTCTGAGGGGCACCTGTCCCCTATTTCTGCAGATCCCTCTGCCCCGATCTAAGACGCCCCGAGTAATTAGTTTAATGCTCGCTGGGGTATCTCTGTCTTTTAAATTGCTTTCTAGGGGATTTCTTCTGACAGGAGAGGGGGCTTCCTCGTCCTCAGGAAAACATGGCAGCTGTCTACGTCTCCAGGTCTGGCTCCCTACCCAATCTGTGCCTTCTCCTCCCCAAGGCTTTTGTTCAGCTTTGGGCCCAAATGATAGTCAGCCAGGGCCCTGCTTGTGGGGAGAGGGAAGGAAGGGCACTGGGCTGTGCCTGGGATCATGACCTCTCTCCGGCCCCGATGATTCACCTTTTCACTGGGATTGCCCGGAGCAGGTAAGCCTGCTTGGGTGTCTGTGGGCTCAGGCCTGCCTAGCTCATCCTGCACCTGGGGCAACAATCTCGTCTCACCCTCCTCTCCTTCCTTCCTCTCTTCCTCCTCCTGGCCTCTTGCCTGGGCTGGGCAGTGGAGCGGAGGGGTGGGTGGTTGGAGGGGATGCCACCTCCCTCCTTGCCCCCTGCCTCCCGTGAGAAGCAGCATGGCCCAGTGGATAGAGCACCGGCCTGGAAATCAGAAGGACTTGGGTTCTTATCCCGGCTCTGCCACTTGTCTGCTGTGTGACCTTGAGCAAGTCACTTATTACCCCAGTGCTTAGTACAATGCCTGGCACATAGTAAGCACTTAACAAATGCCATTAAAAATCAAAACAAAAAACACCTCCTAGGATCGGGGGTGTTGGGACTAGACTATCCCAAGGACGGGCACCATATTCCCCATACCCTTGGCAAGACCGAGAGGCCCAGACAAATGGGGCCGGCTCCAGACGCTAACCAGGTGAAGCAGTCGCCTCAGGGTGTGCCCTTGAGGGGCAGGGAGGGTGAGGGGGGGTGCAATGGCAGGGTGGCGGTGGTGTTTTAAAACTTGAAAGTGCCCAGCCCCAGTCATAAATAGCATCTGTTTGAACGGGAATGTAGGATGGTACTCAGTAGTTCTGAAGAAAGGGGTGGGTAGTTGGTTCTCCCCAGAGAAACACTCAAGTTTTGGAGTTTGGATGGACTTCCCAGATGTCACTCTCTGCTGCCTCCCCCAATGCTGCCTTAAGGAATGCTGCGTTCCTTTTCCCAAATCAGTAATAATAATGCTGGTATTTGTTCAGCGCTTACTATGTGCCAGACACTGTACTAAGAAGACACTGTACTAAGAACTGGGGTGGATACAAGCTAATCAGGTTGAACACAGTCCCTGTCATTCATTCATTCATTCATTCATTCATTCAGTCAATCATATTTATTGAGCTCTTACTGTGTGCAGAGCACTTCACTAACCACTTGGAAAGTACAATACAGCAATAAAGAGAGACACTCCCTGCCCACAACAGGCTCACAGTCTTAATCCGCATGCTCCTTCATGGGGCTCACAGTCTTAATCCGCATTTTGCAGATGAGGGAACAGAGGCCCAGAGAAGTGAAGTGACTGGCCCCAGGTCACCCAGCAGACAAGTGATGGAGCTAGAATTAGAACCCAGGTCTTTCTGAGTCTCAGGCCCGTGCCCTAGCCATTAGGCCTCACTGCTTCAATCCATACTGTCTGTGAACCTCCTTCTCGGCAACTGGCAGCCCCTGGCACACAGTGTAGCATGGTGACGTCCCCAGGTGGTCAGATGACTGAAACTGGATTTGTATTGTGGATTTATGGTTCTTCAAGTTCCACAGATCTGCTGGATGCTGGATGCCAGATAAGCACAATAGACCAGCTGCAAAGCTCCCAGGCCCAGGTTCCATCCACTAGTCTGTTACCAACTTCTTATTGGAAAGCAGAACGGCCTAGTGAGAAGCAGCATAGCCTAGTGGAGAGAGCACAGGCCTGAGAGTCAGAGGACCTGGGTTCTAATTTTGGTTCTGCCACTTGCCTACTGTATAACCTTGGGCAAGTCTCTTTACTTCTCTGAGCCTCAGTTACCTCCCTGTAAAATGGGAATTAAGTCCGTGAGCCCTATGTGGACCAGGGACCGTGTCCCACCATTCATTCAGTCATATTTATTGAGCTCTTACTGTCTGCAGAGCACTGTACTAAGTGCCTGGGAGAGTACAATATTCATTCATTGTCATATTTATTGAGTGCTTACTGTGAGCAGAGCACTGTACTAAGTGCTTGGAATGTACACCTAGACAACAGACAGAGAAAATCGCTGTCATCCAATGGGCTCACACTCTAAAAGGGGGCGACAGACAGCAAAACAAAACAAGAAACAGTCACATTCCCTGCCCACAACAGACTTATAGACTAGAAGCAGGGGAGATGGACAGAAATATAAAATAAATGGATTACAGATATGTACATAATTGCTGTGGAAATGGAAGGGGGGAAGTCAGGGTGATGCAGAGGGAGTGGGGAAGAGGAAAGTGGGGTTTAGTCAGGGAAGGCCTCATGGAGGAGATGTACCTTCAGTAAGACTTTGAAGTGGGGGAGAGTAATTGTCTGTCGGATTTGAAGAGGGAGGGCGATCCAGGCGAGAAGCAGGACATGGGCCAAGGGTTGGCGATGAGATAGATGAGATCGAGGCACAGTGAGAAGGTTAGCATTAGTATCTATCCCAGCATTTGTACACTGCCTGGCACATAGTAATCACTTAACCAAATACCTTAAAAAACACAAACCAACAGGGATAAGAATATAACTGTGGTGTTCATTGAGCACTTAATGTATACCAGTCACTTTACTAAGATGGTCAAAGAAATGGGACAAGTCTTTTTTCTTCTTTGAATTTTAACTTTTGTGCTGTGTTGGTGCTTGAGGGCCGGAGCCTTGATGAAAGAGGAGCTGTTATGAGGAGTGTCAGGCTAAATAGTGATGCTGGCAAGGGATCCTGCTGATTCCATTTGAACCGACCAGATAGCTTCGATGCCGACATCGCTGATACCCAGCCTAATTCTTGAACTTGCTAGGGGAGAATTTTCCCTTCTGGATTCATCCCACACATGAGATTCCTCCAAGGGAACACAGACAACATCCTTTCAACTTCCTCTTGTGGCGAGGGAGATGCTTGAGTTATTTTATTTGCTATTGCTTTGATTTATTTGCTATTGATTTAATGAGATGTTCTTCCCCTTGATTCTATTTATTGCTACTGTTCTTGTCTGTCTGTCTCCCCCGATTAGACTGTAAGCCCGTCAAAGGGCAGGGACTGTCTCCATCTGTTACCGATTTGTACATTCCAAGCACTTAGTACAGTGCTCTGCACATAGTAAGCGCTCAATAAATACTAATGAATGAATGAATGAGTCAGGTGGGGAGAGAGAGAAGGAAGCAGAATTTTCCCCATTGGAGAGGCAGGAAATAATAGTACTAATAATTGTGGTATTTGTTAAGGGCTTATTAGCTAAGTGCCAGGCTAAGCACTAAGTGCTGGAATAGATACAAGCAGATTGAGTTGGACACAGTCCCTGTCTCATGTGGGACTCACAGTCTCAATCCCCATTTTACAGATGAGGTAACTGAGGCATAGAGAAGTGAAGCGACTTGCCCAAGGTCACACAGCTGACAAGTGGTGGAACCAGGCATAGAACCCATGAGTTTCTAACTGCTGGGCCCATGCTCTATCCACTTTGCCATCCTGGGAAACTGATGTCCAGAGAGGTCAAGGTCTCTCAGCATATCAGTGGAGGGGCTGGGACCAGAACCCAACCCCCAGCTATCCTGTACAGTGCACTAAATTCTGGGGCCCCTCTCTCAGGGGTCAGCTGATGGTGAGGAATGCAGGTTGGACTGTTTGCTCCCTAGGAAAGGAAATGCAGCCGGAGGATAAAGCAAAAGGATGAATGAGGCAGTGGGAAGGGGCAGGGAGACACTTCCTGGATTTCATGAGATCTGTTCTCTTGCAGGGAAGATCCAGAAGGGCTGAGAACACATTTAGCATGTGCGTTTTGCTGATGGTTATGAATCGGATCGCTAATCTAGTTTGTGAGGCAGGAAGTGAAAAGGGGGTTTGGAAGTCTGTGCTGACATGACAAAGCCAGAGTGAGGCCCCCATGTTCCCTGTTCCTTCAGATGCCCCTGGAGAAGAGTTTGAATGGGCCTGTGGCTGGGGAAGACTTTCTCATTCCTTTTTTCCTTCATTCAATTGTATTTATTAAGGGCTTACTGGGTGCAGAGCACTATACTAAGTGCTTGGGAAAGAACAGTACAACAACAAACAGCGACAGTCCCTGCTCACAGTCTAGAGAGGGGGAGACAGGCACCAATACAAATAAATAAAATTACAGGGATATATGTATGTAAGTGCTAAGGGCTTTGGGATGGGGAGAGAAAAGGGAACAAGTCAGGGCCATGTAGAAGGGAGTGGGAGATGAGAAAAAAGCGGGGATTAGTCTGGGAAGGCCTCTTGGAGGAGATGTGCCTTCATAAGACTTTGAAGGGGGAGAGTCATTGTCAGATTTGAGGAGGAAGGGAGTGGGCCAGGGGTCGTGTGGGGCAGGCGAGATGAAGGCACAGTGAGAAGGTTAGGACCAAAGGACTGAAGTGTGTGGGCTGGGTTATAGAAGGAGCAAAGCTAGGTAAAGTAGGAGGGGGCAAGGTGATGGAGTGCTTTAAGTAGGAACAGGGGGAACCCTGTGTGGGGGAATCACTGGCACAGAGTCTGCCATCCCCACAGGAAGCAATGATGTAATGTAGGCAGAACCTCTGCTCTGTGGCAGGGATGGACCCACAGTGGGCCGGCCCCAGGACTCCTGGAGCCTGCTCCCTCTTCCCCCCCACCCCCCAGTTCTTGGGTTACATCCAGGGGCCCTCTAATGGCCCAAGCCCTTCCCTGTGGACCACCGGCTCACCCCTTTGGACTCTCTCAGCACTGCCCCTCACCGCCTCACCAGCATGGCCATTTCGATCTAACAGTAAGACTGTTGATTCCTGGCTCCGGGACAGGCTTAAGATATGTGCACTAACCTTGCCGGCCCTTGACCAGCAGCTCCCCAAGTCCCCCTCAGACCCCAGAATAATAATATTAACTGTGGCATTTGTTAAGTGCTTACTATCTGCCAGGCACTGCACTAAATACTGGGGTAGATACAAGCAAATTGGGTTGGACACACATGGGGCTCACAGTCTCAATGCGGCAGTTTGCTCTGAGAGGTGGGAATGGAATAGCTGCATGACATTCAGGCCATGTTTCCTCATTCTTCAAGAAACTCCTGTACTTGCCCATCCACTTCCACATCAAACAAAAACTCTTCACCATTGGCTTGAAAGCAGTCAATCACTTTGCCCCTTCCTATTTCACCTCACTACTCTCCTACTAAGACCCAGCCTGCACACTTTGCTCCTCTAATGCTGACCTTTACACTATGCTTCGATCTCATCAATCTTGCCATGGACCTCTCGTCCACCTCTTGAGTCTGGCCTAGAATGCCCTCCCTCCTCATATCTGACAGACAATTACTATCCTCCACTTCAAAGCTTTACTGAAGGCAAATCTCCTCCAAGAGGCCTTCCCTGACCAAGCCCTCTTTTCCTCTTCTCCCACTCCCTTCTGCATCACCCTGACTTATTCCTTTTATTCATCCCCCTTCCCAGTCCCACAGCATTTATATACATATCTGTGATTTTTTTTATATTAACATCTCTCTCTCTAGTCCTTAATCTCTTTGCAGGCAGGGAATGGGTGTGTTTATTGTTATATTATACTCTCCCAAGCACTTAGAACAGTACCCTGCACACAGTAAGCACTCAATAAACACAACTAAATGAATGAATGAACGAGTGACCTTCAGCCGGCTGGCTGGACGGTCACCTTGGCCCCAGGGCCAAGCCAACTGAGGCAACACCAGTGGATGGGGCAGGCACCTGAGGAGCTGTCTGGGGAGAGCAGAGGATGGGTCTGGATGGTTTCTGGGGCTTGTGGACACTTGCCTGGGCTCTTAGAGTCCATGGAGAGCTTAGGGCTGGCTGCCACCAGGACCCCATCCCTTGGTGAAATAGATTGGAGAGAAATGGTTTTCTGCCAGTCAGATCTCTGTCCCTCTCCATCCCTCCCTGTTGTTAATAATAATAATAATGATAATACTAAAGTGTTTGGTAAGACCTTCCTATGGACCAGCACTGAACTAAACTCTGAGGTAGGTAAGAGTCAATCAGAATGGGCACAGTCCCTGCCCCACATGAGACTCATATTTTACAGATGAGGAAATTGAAGTACTGAGAAGTGAAATGACTTGCCCAAGATTACAGGGCAGGAAAGTAGTGGCACCAACATTAAAACCCAGGTCTTCTGTCAGTCAGTCAATCGTATTTATTGAGCACTTATTGTGTGCAGAAGCTGTACTAAGGGCTCAGGAGAGTAAAATATAACAATAAGTCGATGCATTCCCTGCCCACAACAAGCTTACAAGTCTGCAGGGGGACATAGACATTAATATAAATAAATAAATTACAGATATGTACATAAGTGCTGTGGGGCTGGGAGGGGGGATGAATAAAGGGAGCAAATCAGGACGACATGGAAAGGAATGGGAGAAAAGGAAAGAAGGGCTTAGTGAGGGAAGGCCTTTTGGAGGAGATGTGCCTTCAAAAAGCAGGGGAGAGTAATTGTCTGACTGCCAGGCCCAGGCTCTTTCCTCTAGGCCATCCTGCTCCTAGCCCCATCCCTTGTGTGCACAGCTTCCCTGCCCGCCCCCCTTGCACCCCCACTGGCCATTACCCCAGCTTCCTGCTGAACATGGGTGGAGGAAATGGTGGGTGTTTGCCACTGACCTGACCTTCTCTGGGCCTCCTCACCAGCCCACAATCTCTCCGCGGCCCCCCCAAAAATCACTCAGAGCCCTGCCCGTCCCGCTCACTCAGCTTGCCCGGCTCAGCCTGTCCTGCCCGTTCCCTTCTGGCAGGAGCAGCAGCTGCAGGAGATGCACAGAACAGAAAACCTGGCTCCGGCCCAGGAGCCCCGGTGGCTGCGGGAGAAAATAGGAAATGAAGTCAGGGAGGCAGGAAGCCTGGGGAAGGATCTGGAGAGGGAAATCATGGTTGTTTAAAAAGGAGCCCTTTAACTGTTAATGAATGTTCCTAGAAGGCCAGTACAGTACTCTGCACACAGAAGATATTCAGTCCAATGCTCTAAGGAGAATCAGCCCTCAGTGCAGTGCTCTGCACATAGAAGACACTCAGTCCAGTGTCCGGAGCAGATTCGGTCCCCAGTATAGTGCTCTGCACATAGAAGACACTCAGTCCAGTGTCCTGAGCAGATTCGGTCCCCAGTATAGTGCTCTGCAGGCAGAAGATGCTCACTCTGGTGCGCTGAGTGGAGTAGGCCCCCAGTACAGCGCTCCACACACAGAAGATGCTCAGGTCAGTGCTCTGAGCAGAGATGGCCCCCAGTACAGTGCTACATACAGGGAAAGACCCAGTATGGTGCTTCACTCTGGGGAGGCACTAGATGCTGTATTGCCCCCAAGACAATGTCATGCCACACTGTCAATGCTCAGTCAGTGAGCTGAAGGGAGGGAGGGAGGAGGAGGAGGAGGAGGAAGAGGAGGAAGAGGTAGAGGAGGAAGAAGAGGAGGAGGAAGCTGGAGTGGGGTCCAGTGGGAAGCGGGACTGGAACTGGACTTCCCTGCAACAAGAAGGAGGACGGCTAAATAATAAGAAAACAGAGCTTAGGGGAAACAACAGAGGTATGCTGCTTTGCACACAGTAAGTCCTCAGTAAATACGATCGAATGAATGAAGTTCTGCGAATCAGGAGACCTGCATTCTAAACCCTGCTCTACTTCCAACTGGCCTGCTGGGTGACCTTGGGCAAGTCATTAAACTCTGGGCCTCAGTTTCCCATTTGCAAAATGGGGAGAAGATACCTGCTCTCCCTCCCTCCCTCATGGATCGTGTGTCCTGTATGGGTCAAGGACTGTGGCTGAGCTCATTATTTTGAACCTACCCCAGTGCTTAGCAAAGTGCTTGACTTAATAATAATGGTACTTATTAAGCAAATACTTTGTGCCAAGCACTGCTCCAAGGGAAGATATGAGTTAAGCTGGTTGGGTACAGTCCCTGTCCCACAAGGGACTCACAGTCTAAGTAGGAGGGAATAGGATTTAATCCCCATTTCACAAATGGGGTAACTGAGGCACAGAGAAGTGAAGTGACTTGCTGTGTGACATATGGCAGAGCCAGGATTAGAATCCAGGTCTTCTGACCCCAGGCCCGAGCTCTTTCCACTAGGCCACGTTACTTCTAATGTAATGAGAAATAATGAGCACTTAATAAGTACAGTGATTAAGATGATATAGCCGGGTGGGGGGTTGGGGTGATGGGGAGAACAAAAGCCTGGGTTGGGTGACCTAGGGAAAGTGTGGCATCTTTGTCCCTGAACAACCGGTGTCCATCTCATCTGGATGATTTAGGTACTCTCCTGCCTGGAGGCAGTGGGCTGGCCCAGATGGCCCCTGAAGGCCCTCTCCAATTTTAAGGTGCAGAGGAGGAGCCCAAAGGGGGAAATTAAATTGGAGATTGGACAGTGTGGGATCCCATTTGGCTGAGATTGACACGGCTCCTGCCAGTCTGGCTCTGGGATGGCCTTGTGGGGATCCTCCATTCAATCCATCAGTGGTATTTACTGACTGCTTACTGTGTGCAGAGAATTCATTCGTTCATTCAGTTGTATTTAATAAGCGCTTACTGTATGCAGAGCACTGTACTAAACACTGGGGAAAGAACATTACAATAAACAGTGACAATCCCTGCGCATAACAAGCTCAGTCTAGAAGCGGGGAGACAGGCATCAATACAAGTAAATAAAATTACAGCTACGTACATAAGTGCTTTGGGGCTGGGAGGGAGGAAGAGCAAATTAGAGCAATGCAGAAGGGAGTTGGAGATGAGGTATTAATGATGCGTCTTTATTTTTAATTCTATTTATTCTGTTGCTACTGATGCCTGTCTACTTGTTTTGTTTTGTTGTCTGTCTCCCTCCTTCTAGACCATGAGCCCATTGTTGGGTAGGGATTGTCTCTATCTGTTGCTGAATTGTACTTTCCAAGCGCTTGGTACAGTGCTCTGCGCAGAGTAAGCGCTCAATAAATATGATTGAATGAATGAATGAATGAATGAATGAGGAAAAGTAGGGCTTTGTCTGGGAAGGCCTATTGAAGGAGATGTGCCTTCAGTAAGACCTAGAAGCGGGGGAAGCATAATTGTCTGTGGGATTTGAGGAGGCAGGGCGTTCCAGGCCAGAGACAGGTCGTGGGCCAGGGGTTGGCGCTGAGGCAGGAGAGATGGAGGCACAGTGAGAAGGTTAGCACCAGAGGAGTGAAGTGTGAGGGCTGGTTATAGAAGGAGAGAAGTAGGAGGGGACAAGGTGATGGAGGGCTTTAACGCCAATGGTGAGGAGTTTTTGTTTGATATGGGGGTGGATAGACAGCCACTGGAGATTTTTGAGAAGGGGGGTGACTTGTCCTGAACATTTTAAAGAGCACTATACTAAGCACTTGGGAGAGTCCAATACAACAGAGTTAGCAGACATGTTCCCTCCCCATAACAAACTTACAATTTAGCACAGCGAAACCACTGGGTGGGCACCCGTCCAATACTGGTTCGAAAAGCCCCCAGATGGATGGCCCCCTTGTTTCTTTGGGGATCCCTTGAGGAGGCTGGAGGTTCTGCTCTGTTTTCTGTCGCTCTGGAGGGATCTCAGATGGGTCGTCTCCAAGGGGCACGGGATTTGGGGGTGGGGTTGGGGGATGGGGAGGAACCCCACACCCCAGGGCCGCGCCCCTGAGGGGCCCAGAACATTCCTAATTCAATTCATCCATCCTTCCGGAGCTGCCAGCAGCGGCAGCAGTAACGGCAAGCAGCCCGGAGAACTACTCGCTGCTCTAAAAATAGCCTAATTTATACAGCAGCTCCACATGGCAGGAAGAAAACCCTCACCCGCCTCAGGGAGCTGAAGCGGAGAGGGAAAGGAAAACACAAACCTCCCATCCCAACTCTCCCACTCCCGCCCCTGATTTGGGGGGACCCAGACCCTCCTGCTGCTTGAGGAAGCAACATAGTATAGTACGTAGAGCATGGGCCTGGGAGTCAGAAAGTCATGGGTTCTGAAACCGGTTCCACCACTTAATAGCAATAATTATAATCATGATAATGGTATTTGTTAAGTGTTTACTATGTGCCAGGCACTGTACTAAGCATTGGGGTGGATACAAGCAAATCGAGCTGGACACAATCCCTATCTCACATGGGGCTCACAGTCTCCATCCCCATTTTGTAGATGAGGTAACTGAGGCACAGAGAAGTGAAGTGATTTGCCCAAGGCCACAGAGCAGACAAGTGGTGAAGCCGGGATTAGAAACCATGACCTTCTGACTCCTAGGCCTGTGGTCTATCCCCTACGCCATGCTGCTTCTCTGTCTGCTGTGCGACCTTGGACGAGTCACTTCACTTCTCTGTGCCTCGGCTCCCTCCTTTGTAAAATGGGGATGGAAACTGAGCCCCGCATTGGACAGGGACTGTGTCCATCATAATTAGCCTGTATCCACCCCGGTGCTTAGTACAGAGCTTGGCACATAGTAAATGTTTAACAAATATCATAAAAAAAAAACCACCCAAGTCCCTGAAATGCTTGATGTGCCTGAAGAATGGAAATCCCAACCAGGTCCAGCCTAGTCCCGGGAGGGTCACTGTGAGGGGAAAGACCATAAGCTCACTGTGGGAAGGAATGTGTCTGTTATATTGTTCTATTGTACTTTCCCAATCGTTTAGTGCAGTGCTCTGCACACAGTAAGTGCTCAGTGAATACGATTGACTGATTGATCATCTTTGCTCATGGAGGCTGCCTGGGCCCCCTTCGCCACAATAAAACCCAACCTAAACAGGGTACTGTCTTGCTACTAAGGTCTCGGAGCACACGACAAGGATTCTCACTTCTGCTTGGGCCACTCCTTGCCACCCCCAGTTATTTACTTGTTAAGGGCCCGTTGTTGGGCAGGGATTGTCTGTATCTATTGCCGAATTGTACATTCCAAGTGTTTAGTACAGTGCTCTGCACTCAGTAAGTGCTTAGTAAGTACGATTGAAAGGGACTGCTTTGTGCATTTGACTCCAAGCTCCTCTAGGACAAGAATGACATCTCTAGACCGTAAGCTTGTTGTGGGCAGGTGAATGTGTCTACCAACTCAGCTGCACTGCACTCTCCCAAGTGCTTAATAAAGTGCTCTGCACATAGTAAGAGCTCAATAAATACCATTGATCGATTGATCCTTTATTCCTATTGTATGCTCCCAGGCATTTAGTGCAGCTCTACAGACATAAGCACTCTGTACAGTGCTCAGCACACAGTAGAGAAGCAGTGTGGCTCAGTGGAAAGAGCCCGGGCTTGGGAGTCAGAGGTCATGGGTTCGAATCCCAGCTCTGCCACTTGTCAGCTGTGTGACTGTGGGCAAGTCACTTCACTTCTCTGTGCCTCAGTAACCCTCATCTGGAAAATGGGGATTAAGACTGTGAGCCTCACATGGGACAACCTGATTACCCTGTATCTACCCCAGCACTTAGAACAGTGCTCTGCACCTAGTAAGCGCTTAACAAATACCAACATTATTAATAATAATAATAATAATAATGTTGGTATTTGTTAAGCGCTTACTAGGTGCAGAGCACTGTTCTAAGCGCTGGGGTAAACACAGGGGAAGCAGGTTGTCCCACGTGGGGCTCACAGTCTTCATCCCCATTTTCCAGATGAGGGAACTGAGGCACAGAGAAGTTAAGTGACTTGCCCACAGTCACACAGCTGACAAGTGGCAGAGCTGGGATTCGAACTCATGAGCCCTGACTCCAAAGCCCATGCTCTTTCCACTGCGCCACGCTGCTTCTATTATTATTGTTAGATGCCCAAGACAGCATTCTGCACAAAATAGGCAGCCAGTATACTAATGAGTACACTGTAAAGAATGCTAGAGGATAGAGCATGGGCCTAGGAGTCAGAAGGATGTGGGTTCTAATCCCAGCTCTACCACTTATCTGCTGTGTGACCTTGGGCAAGTCACTTCAATTCTCTGGGCCTCAGTTACTTCATCTGTAAAATGAGGATGAAAACCCTGAGCCCCATGTGGGACATGGGCTGTACCCAACCCATTGTTCTTGTCTGTCTGTCTCCCCCTGTTAGACTGTAAGCCCATCAAAGGGCAGGGACTGTCTCTATCTGTTACCGATCTGTACATTCCAAGCGCTTAGTACAGTGCTCTGCACATAGTAAGCGCTCAATATTGAATGAATGAATGAACTTGATTAGCTTATATCTACCCCAGCACTTAGCATAGTGCTGGCACATACTAAACACTTAACAAATACCATAAAAAACAAAACAACAACAACAAAAAGCCAGTCGGTTCCCCGATACAATGCTTGGCATACACTAGGCACTTGGTATGGTGCTCGGCCAGCAGCAGGTGCTCATAACAGTGCTCTAAACTCAATAGATCCCTAATTCAGTGTTCTGACAATGGTAGGAGTGAGGCATGTGGGAATACAGAAAAACTACATCAGTTGAAGCCAGTCCCTCCCCACAGGTAGCTCATAATCTAAGTGAGGACACAAATAGAAATGAAACTGACAATATCAAAGCAAACTTTTGGGGGCATCACCTTGTACCTTTTTTTAAAAAAAATGGTGTTTGTTAAACGCTTACTATTTGCCAGACCCTATATTAAGCGCTGGCATAGATACCAATTAATCCGGTTGGACACAGTCCTTGTCCCATATGAGGCTCACAGACTTAACCCCCATTTTACAGATGAGGTAAATGAGGCTCAGAGAAGTGAAGTGACTTGCCCAAGATCACCCAGCAGGCACCTAACTCACCCCTTCCCCTCCTCGTCTCCCCCCTCAGTCTGGTTTTCTAAACATCTAGAAAAGCTGAGGTCTCTGCAACCCTCCCTCCACTCCTGCGCGGGAGTTGGGGGCTTTCAGACGGGGTCCTGGAGAGGGGGCTGAGGCTGATGATGGAGGGTCCATCCCTGTCCCTCCATGTCCCTCCCCCATGGCCAAGAGTTGGGGGATCACCAGCCAATGAGCTCACTGTACAGCTGGATTTAGGGGTACGCACAGTTGCCTCTGAGTGGCGTACAGGGGTACCTCAGCATCTCTTTGTACCACTTACCTCTCTGTCCCCAGGGAGGTTGGACTGTCTCTAACCTTGGAGCATTCTCTTTCTTTGTCTTTTTCTCTCTCTTTCTGTCCTTTTTGGAATGATATTTGCTAAGCGTTTACCAAGTGTCAAGCACTCTTCTAAGCGTTGGGGTAGATACAAGTTAGTCAGGCCAGATACAGTCCCTGACTCACATAGCCCGTCAATGGGCAGGGACTGTCTCTATCTGTTGCCGAATTGTCCATTCCAGGAGCTTAGTACAGTGCTCTGCACATAGTAAGCGCTCACTAAATACTATTGAATGAATGAAATGGGGCTCACGGTCTGAGTAGGAGGGAGAACAGGTATTGAATCCCCCTTCTGCAGTTGAGGTAACTGAGGCACAGAGACGTTAAGTGACTTGCTGAAGGTCATGCAATAGGCAAGCGGCAGAGATGAGATCGAAACCCAAGTCCTCTGGCTCTCTGGCCCGTCCTCTTTCTACTAGGCCACACTGCTTCTTTTTTTCTTTTTATGGTATTTGTTAAGTGCTTACTATATGCCAGGCACTGCGCTAACCTCTGGGGTAGAGACAAGCTAATCAGATTGGACCCGATCCATGTTCCACATGGGGGTCCCAGTCTTAATCCCCATTTTACAGGTGATCTAACTGAGGCGCAGGGAAATTAAGTGACTTGCCCAAGGCCACACAGCCTTGCAAGGGACAGAGCTGGTATCAGAGCCCACATTGCCTGGCTCCCAAGCCCCTGCTCTTTCCTCTAGGCCACACTGCTTCTCTTTGGATAGGCCAGACAGCTGTCTATGTGGGATAACGTATAGATTGGAGATCTCTCTATGGCAATGAAGTTCCCCTATGTGTGGGATGTGGGATCCTTAGTTCTGAACCATTACACATGTATGTGCGCACCTCCCCTCCCCCCCGCCAAAACACACACACACACATACTGCCCCTGTTGTGCGTTCATGCTCGCTATTTGCAGCATCTGGTGCTGTTTTCACTTTCTTTGTGATACAACCCTCCACTCAGAATTTCTACTTGCCACGAGCCACTCCTTTTTGGGCCCGGTGCACCTGGCTGGTTTGTCAGCCCCAGCCGACTCCCAGTTTAGGGACACAGCTTTGACCGAGGCCGCATTTTACCACGTCCCCACGTGTTGCCTCCCGGCTCTGGGTCTCAGCTTTCCGGCTTGCACTAGAGCAGCTGTTCTGTGGTTCCAAGGCCACCTGCTCGCCTCACGCGGCCCCCCCAGTCGGGTTGAGGTGAGCAGAGCCGAAGAATGGCTTCTGAATCCATGACTTCTGATTTGTGATCCAGTCGGGCCACTTGATTTGTAGTGTAGACCTGGGTAAGCGGCATGGCGTAGTGGGCCTGGGAGTCAGGAGGTCATGGGTTCTAATCCCAGCTCTACCACTCATCTACTGGGTGGCCTTGGGCAAGTCACTTCACTTCTGACTGTGCCTCAGTTACCTCATCTGTAAAATGGGGATTAAGACTGTGAGCCCCATGTGGGATAATATGATTACCTTGTATCTACGCCAGGGCTTAGAACAGTGCTTGGCACATAGTAAGCACTTAACAAAAATCATCATCATTCTCTGGGAGTCAGTTACCTATCTGTAAAATGGGGGTTGAGACTGTGAGCCCTATGTGGGACAGGGACTGTGACCAATCTGATCTGCTTGTATCTACCCCAGAGTTTAGTACAGTGCCTGGCACATAGTAAGCACTTAACAAATGCCACAATTATTATTATTATTATTGTTATGTGACATTAATAAAACTGATCAGGGAGAAGGCTCAATCAATCAGTCAATCAGTGGTATTTATCTAGAGCTTACTAAGTGCAAAGCTTTGTAGTGAGCACTTGGAAGAGTAGAACCTGGGCCTCAGTTACCTCATCTGTAAAAGGGGGATTAAAACTGTGAGCTCCACGTGGGACAACCTGATCACCTTGTATCCCCCAGCACTTAGAACAGTGCTTTGCACATAGTAAGTGCTTAACAAATACCACCATTATTATTATTATTATTACAATACAACAGAATTAGCAGACAGGTTCCCTGCCCATAACGAGCATTCAGTGTAGAGATGTGACTTTTGGGATGGGTCCAAGTCTCCCGACCATTTAGATGTTTGGATTGCACTTCTTAAATCTTCAGTTTTGTTTGAAGATTTGATGACATGTTAGTGCCACACTCTGACAATCTTCCGAAGAATATTCTAGCCTGCTTGATTCTTTTTTTTTTACCTTGTCAATTGCTGGGCAGTGAGCTGCCTTGATTACAGAATTCTGTGATTGCATTTTTCGCTTGCCAGTGAAGATCTTTGTGTGTGAGGATATCCCTGGTGCAGGTTGATTTTCCTCAGATTTATTATCACAATCCACAGCTATTGATTGACGCAAATCGGCTCACAATCATGATTCTGTGTTTGTCTTCACTGGGGAGAGAAGGTATGCTTTGTGGGCACAGTCATTTGAGTATAATAATAACTGTGGTATTTCAATAGTATTTATTGAGTGCTTACTATGTGCAGAGCACTGTACTAAGCGTTTGGAATGTACAAATTGGTAACAGATAGAGACAGTCCCTGTCCTTTGATGGGCTTACAGTCTAATCGGGGCTTACAATCTAATCGGGGGAGACGGACAGACAGGAACAATAACAATAAAAGAACAATAGCAATTACTAAAGGCCAAGAACTGTACTAAGTGCTGGAGTAGATACAAGTTAATTAGGTTCCATTTGGGGCTCATAGTCTATGTAGGAGGGAGAACAGGCATTGAATCCCCATTTTGCAGATGAGGGAACTGAGGCACGGTGAAGTTGAGTGACACACTGCAGGCAAGTGGCAGAGCAGAGATTAGATCCCAGATCCTCTTACTCCAGGCCTGTGCACTTTCTACCAGGCTACGCTGCTTCCTGTAGACCAAATACTCCCCTACTTTCCCATCCTTCCCTGCAGTATCCTCAGAGGAGATCTCCTCCCTCCTCGCAAGTGCCACCCCCTCCACCTGCGCCTCGGACCCCATTCCCTCTCACCTTATTAAAACCATCACCCCTGCCCTCCTACCTTCCTTAACTTCTATTTTTAACCACTCAATCTACAATGGCTCCTTCCCCGCTGCCTTCAAACATGGCCACGTCTCCCCCATCCTAAAAAAACCCGCTCTTGACCCCACTTCCCCCTCCAGTTATCGCCCTATCTCCCTACTACCCTTCCTTTCCAAAATCCTAGAACGAGTCATCTACAATCGATGCTTAGAATTCCTTAACTCCCATTCTCTCCTAGACCCCCTCCAATCTGGCTTCCGTCCCCTCCACTCTACCGAGACTGCTCTCTCTAAGGTCACCCGTGACCTCCTTCTTGCCAAATCCAATGGCTCCTACTCCATTCTGATCCTCCTTGACCTCTCTGCTGCCTTTGACACTGTCGACCATCCCCTCCTCCTCCATACCTTATCTCACCTTGGCTTCACGGACTCTGTCCTCTCCCGGTTCTCCTCTTACCTCTCTGGCCGGTCATTCTCGGTCTCCTTCGCCGGAGCCTCCTCCCCCTCCCATCCTTTAACTGTTGGAGTTCCTCAAGGGTCAGTTCTTGGCCCTCTTCTGTTCTCCATTTACACTCACTCCCTCGGTGAACTCATTCGCTCTCACGGCTTTGACTACCATCTCTACGCAGATGACACGCAGATCTACATCTCCGCCCCTGTCCTCTCCCCCTCCCTTCAGGCTCGCATCTCCTCCTGCCTCCGGGACGACTCCACCTGGATGTCGGCCCGCCACCTAAAACTCAACATGAGCAAGACTGAGCTCCTCATCTTCCCTCCCAAACCCGGTCCTCTCCCAGACTTCTCTATCACCGTCGATGGCACGACCATCCTTCCTGTCTCTCAGGCCCGCGATCTCGGTGTCATCCTTGACTCGTCTCTCTCGTTCACCCCACACATCCTATCCGTTACCGAGACCTGCCGGTTTCACCTATACAATATCGCCAAGATCCGCCCTTTCCTCTCCACCCAAACGGCTACCTTACTGCTACAGGCTCTCATTATATCCCGGCTAGACTACTGTGTCAGCCTTCTCTCTGACCTCCCTTCCTCCTCTCGCACCCCGCTCCAGTCTATTCTTCACTCCGCTGCCCGGCTCATCTTCCTGCAGAAACGATCTGGGCATGTCACTCCCCTTCTTAAACAACTCCAGTGGTTGCCTATCAACCTCTGCTCCAAACAAAAACTCCTCACTCTAGGCTGCAAGGCTCTACATCACCTTGCCCCTTCCTACCTCTCCTCCCTTCTCTCTTTCTACCACCCACCCCGCACGCTCCGCTCCTCCGCCGCCCACCTCCTCACCGTCCCTCGGTCTCGCCTATCTTGCCGTCGACCCCCGGGCCACGTCCTCCCGCGGTCCTGGAACGCCCTCCCTCCTCACCTCCGCCAAACTGATTCTCTTCCCCTCTTCAAAACCCTACTTAAAACTCACCTCCTCCAAGAGGCCTTCCCAGACTGAGCTCCTCTTCACCCTCTACTCCCTCTGCCACCCCCACTTTACCTCTCCGCAGCCCTCTTTTTCCCCTTTTCCCTCTGCTCCTCCACCTCTCCCTTCCCTTCCCCACAGCACTGTACTCGTCCGCTCAACTGTATATATTTCCATTGCCCTATTTATTTTGTTAATGAATTGTACATCGCCTTGATTCTATTTAGTTGCCATTGTTTTTACGAGATGTTCTTCCCCTCGACTCTATTTATTGCCATTGTTCTTGTCTGTCCATCTCCCCCGATTAGACTGTAAGCCCGTCAAACGGCAGGGACTGTCTCTATCTGTTGCCGACTTGTTCATCCCAAGCGCTTAGTACAGTGCTCTGCACATAGTAAGCGCTCAATAAATACTATTGAATGAATGAATGAAATAGCAGTGGTCTAAGATAACATGGACCCATCTTGTATCTGCAGACCCCCTTGGCATGATCTCGAACCTCATTCCAGCCCTCTCCACACATGCCAACCTGAGCCTCATGCTAGGGAGTGAGTGAGGGTGTGTACCTACCCACCCACCTGATCAGGCAATCAATAGTACCCATTGTGTTCCTTCTGTATGCAAAACCCTCTACTAAGAGCTCAGGAATGTAGAATGGAGTTAGAAGAAGCAATCCCTACCCTCAGGGAGCTTAGTTAAATTGGAGAAACAGACACTAAAATAAATTACAGATAGAGGAAGATGAGAATGGAAAGGACATGTGGCTGAGGAAGGGCTTGAGGATGGTTAGGGAATGTGCCTGTTATATTGTTATATTGTACTCTCCCAGGCACTTAGTACAGAGCTCTGCCCACAGTAAGGACTCAGTAAATACGATTGACTAAGCAGAATATGTAAATTGATAGACTTTAAGCTCCTTGTGTGCAGGGAATATGTCTATCAACTTTTTTATTTCGTACTTTCCCAAGTACTTAATACAGTGCTCTACACACAGAAAGTGCCCAATAAATGCTACTGATTAATTGATTCATATATACAGAAGTGCATATATAGAGAAGCAGCGTGGCTCAGTGGAAAGAGCACGGGCTTTGGAGTCAGAGCTCATGGGTTCAAATCCCGGTTCGGCCACTTGTCAGCTGTGTGACTTTGGGCAAGTCACTTCACTTCTCGGTGCCTCAGTTACCTCATCTGTAAAATGGGGATTAAGACTGTGAGCCCCACGTGGGACAACCTGATTCCCCTGTGTCTACCCCAGCGCTTAGAACAGTGCTCGGCACATAGTAAGCGCTTAACAAATACCAACATTATTAAGTGCTATGAGTGATTTTGAGTGCATAACTGCTGAGCTGGTATTTGGAAGGATAAGATGATAATAATACTTGTGGTATTTCTTAAGCACTTACTATGTGCCAGGCACTGTACTGAGTGCTGGAGTGGCAACCACCAGCAAATTGGGTTAGACACAGTCCCTGGGTTAGTCCAGTCCCACCTATGGCTCATATTTCCCATTTTACATATGAGATAATTGAGGCCCAGAGAAGTGAAGTGACTTGTCCAAGACCACACAGCAGATAAGTGGTGAAGGTGGAATTAGAGCCCATGACCTTCTGTCCCCCAGGTCCGTGCTCTTGCCACTAGGCCATGCTCCTTCCCCATGTGCTGCACCCTTGGCACTGCCGCCCCTCCCACCCTCCGAGCCTTATCTGGGTGGAGGATTCTACCCCTACCTAATCCAGGGTCTTGAGTTGAAAAATCAGTGCTAGAATGATTTTAGTATGTATGTGTGTACATGTATTTGTGTGTCTATAGATATATGAGTGTGTGTGTGTGTCTGTGTGTGTGCATGTGTGTTGGGTGAGAAGCAGCGTGGTTTAGTGGAAAGAGCACGGGCTGGAGAGTCAGAGGACACGGGTTCTAATCCCGATCCCCCACTTGTCCGCTGTATGACCTAGGGCAAACCACTTAACTTTTCTGGGTCTCAGTTACCTCATCAGTAAAATGAAGATTAAGACTGTGAGCCCCATGTGGGACAACCTGATTACCTTGTATCTACCCCAGTCCTTAGAAGAGTGCTTGGCACATAGGAAGCGCTTAACAAATACCGTTATTATTATTATTATTAATAAGGTGGTGTTTGTGTGTGTGTGTATTTTTGGCTACTGATGTATCTGTTGGCTCCTCCCTTGCCACCCTTTTCCGGGCACTGGGCTCTTGGGACCCCGCCCAAACCCTCCTTACAGGAAAATCTAGACCGGAAGCTCGTTATGGGCAGGGAATGTGTCTGATTATTGTACTTTCCCAAGCACTCAGTAAGCACTCAGTAAATACGATTGAGTGAATGAATGAATGAAAATGCTCCTTTATTAAAAGCTGAGCTATTTAAATGAGACAGGCAAGAGAGACCGTCTCTCCCCTTAACCCTTTGCCCCTTCTGCCATAGGCATCTCCCCACACACAGCCAGGGCCCCCGGGGCCGCAGGCAGCAGCAGCTGACCATACTTCCCTTGCCCAGAGGGTAATCGTAATAATAACAATGGTATTTGTTAAGTGCTTACTATGTGCCAAGCACTGTTCTAAGGCTGGGATAGATACAAGGTAATCAGGTTGTCCCACGTGGGACTCACAGTCTTAGTCCCCATTTTACAGTTGAGATAACTGAGGCACAGAGAAGTGAAGTCATTTGCCCAAAGTCACTCAGCTGACAAATGGCAGAGCCGAGATTTGAACCCATGATCTCTGACTCCCAAGCCCAGGCTCTTTCCACTAAGCCATGCTGCTTCTCTACAGGCCTCAAGGTACAGGCTAGTGGACACTTCACTAGCCCTCTGGGCACACCTGTCTCCAAGTCTCTGCCCAGTTGTCCCCACCAAATAAGGCACAGCCTCCCCACTCACACTCCCACTGCCTGCCTCCTCCTCCTCCCCTTCCTTTAAATCTTTGAAATCTTTTTCCTCCAAGAGGCCTTCCTGGACTAAGCCCTAACTTCCTCTTCTCCCATTCCCTCCATGTTGGTTTTGAACTTGGATTGGTACACTTGATTCACCCCTCCCTCAGCCCCACAGCACCTATGTACATATCTGTAATGTGTTCATTTGTATTAATGTCTGTCTCCCCATCTAGATTGTAATTAATTGAGCAGTCGTATTTATTGAGCGTTTATTGTGTTTAGAGAGCACTATACTAAACTCTCTGAAGAGTACAGTGTAATAGCACAACAAAGTAAGTCAACTCGTTCCCTGCCTGCAGTGAGCTTTTAGTCTAGAGGGAGACCAGAGTCTGCTAGCTCTATTATATTGTACTCTCCCACTTCTTAGTTCAGTGCTCTGCATACAGTAAGTGCTCAATAAATACCACTGATTAATTGATTGAGCAACAACTCATGGCCACCTTCTCCAGGAAACCTGCCCTGATGAACTCTCTCCCACCCAATCCAAACCCAATCTGGAACCTTCTGGTTCCTTTTCAACTCCATTCTGTCATGACTGAGTTTACTGTGACTGTGTGTTTGTCTTATTTGTCTTCCCATCAGAGCAGGTGCCCCCTGTAATAATAACAATAATAGTGACATTTGTTTAGGGCTTACTCTGCACTGAGCACTGTATTGAACGCTGAAGTAGATAACGCTGGATTATGGAGTCAGGCACATTCTCACAGGCTAAGTAGGAAGGGGAACAGGTATTGAATCCTCATTCTACAGTCACTTCCCTGCTCTTTGCCTCGGTAACCTCATCCTTAAAGTAGGGATTAAGACTGCTAGACCTATGTGGGACAGGGACTGGGTCCAGCTGATTATCTTATATCCACCCTAGTATATAATACAGTGCTGACATGTAGTGTTTAACAAATACAATTAAAAAATGAGGAAACTGAAGCATAGAGAAAATAAGCGACTTGTCCCAGGTCACCCGACAAGCATGTGGCAGAGCCAGGATTAGAATCCAGGTCCCCTGACTTCTGCCTGGACCCGTGCTCTAGCCTCTAGGCCACACTGGTCCTCAGTTCCATCAGTGTGCTACTGAGCTCAGTCCCCGTGAGCAGGACTGAGCCGGCTCGAAAACTTGAACGTGACTCCAGGCTGCCGTGCTGGCCCAGGGCTTCCCGCCCCGAGGATGGTCAGTCAAGACCTGTTGATCGGGGGCTGGCTGAACTCCCGCCCCCACTACTGAGAAGGAAACCTGACTGGACCGGCTGTCCCGGGTGCCCGCAAAACATGTTTGCCGGGTTTCGGTTCACGATGGACATGTATGGAGAGTTTATAGTCCCCGTAAAGGGGTTTATAATGGACGCGCTGGTATTAATTACCGTGGTGAGGAGGACGCCATTATAATAACTGTCTGGGCTGCCCGTGGAAAAGATCATCTTGGGCTCTGGCGGCTGAAACCTTCTCCGGTCAGAGTCCCGGACGACTTCGTCCGAGGACCGGCCGGCCGAAAGACAGACCGTCTGGAGAGGTGGGCTCGTCTAGAGGAGGAGACGGAGCCAACTGCTGGCCCTGACCCAAACTGACTCTCAACAGGACAGCTTTCTGCCCGTAATAGCAGCTCCGTCCATGCTTTGCACACATTAGCCACCCAGTAATAATAGGGATGGTATTTATTAAATACCTTCTGTGTGCCAAGCACATTGCTATGTGCTGGAGTAGATGAAAGATAATTAGATCAGACACAGTCCCTGTCCCATATGTGGCTCACAGTCTAAGAAGGAGGGGGAGCAGCTATTTATTTTGTTCCCATTTATTCATTTTATCTCCATTTTACAGAGGAGGAAATTGAAGGATTTTTTTAAATGTATTTGTTAAGTACTTACTATCTGTAAAACACTACTCCAAGTGCTGGGATAGATAAAATAAAGAGGAAGCAGCGTGGCCTACTGGATAGAACATGGGTCTGGGAGTCAGAAGGATCCGAGCTCTAATCCCAGCTCTGCCACTTCCATTCATTCACACATTCAGTTGTATTTATTAATAATGCTGGTATTTGTTAAGTGCTTACTATGTACAGAGCACTGTTCTAAGCGCTGGGGGATACAAGGGAATCAGGTTGTCCCACATGGGGCTCACAGTCTTCATCCCCATTTTACAGATGAGGGAACTGAGGCACAGGGAAGTGAGCTCTTACTGTGTGCCAAGCAGTGTTCTAGCACTTGTTTGCTGTGTGACCTTGGGTAAGTCACTAAACTTCTCTGTGCCTCAGTTACCTTATGGGGATTAAGAGAATGAGCCCCATGTAGGACATGGACTGTGTCCAACCTGCTGATCAGCTTGTATCTAGCCCAGTGCTTAAAATAATGCCTGGCACATAGTAAAGCACTTAACCAGTTGTAAAATTGCTTTACAATTTTAAAAAAAGATGATCAGGTTGGAAGCGCTCCTTGTACAGCAATAGGGCTCCAAATCTAAATCAGAGGGAAGAGGATTTAATCCTGATTTTACAGATGAGGCAAATGAGGCACAGAGAGTTAACTATCTTTGACACTGTTGACCAGCCCCTTCTCTCAACACGTTATCCAACGTTGGCTTCACGGACTCTGTCCTCTCCTAGTTCTCCTCTTATCTTTCTGGCAGTTGATTCTCGGTCTCCTTCGTGGGCTCCCTCACCCCCTCCTATCCCCTAACTGTAGGGGTTCCTCAAGGGTCAATTCTTGGCCTTCTTCTGTTCTCCATCTATACTCACTCCCTTGGTGAACTCATTCCCCCTCCCTGGCTTCAACTATCATCTCTACATGGATGATACCCAAATCTACATCTCCTCCCCTGTTCTCTCTTCCTCCCTCCAGGCTCATATCTCCTCCTGCCTTCAGGACACCTCCATCTGGATGTCTGCCGGCCACCTAAAACTCAACATGTCCAAGACTGAGCTCCTTATCTTCCCCCCCAAACCCTGCCCTCTCCCTTGACTTCCCTGTCACTGTGGATGGCACTCCCATCCTTTCCGTCTCACAAGCCCACAACCTTGGTGTCATCCTTGACTCCGCTCTCTCATTTGCCCCACATATCCAATCCGTCATCAAAACCTGCTGGTCTCACCTTCATAACATCGCTGAGATCCGCCCTATTCTCTCCATCCAAACCGTTACTTTATTAATACAATCACTCATCATATCCTGACTGGATTACCGCATCAGCCTCCTTTCTGATCTCCCAACCTCCTGTCTCTCCCCTCTTCACTCTATACTTAACTCTGCTGCCCAGATTATCTTTCTACAGAAACACTCCGGGCATGTCACCCCGCTCCTCAAAAGTCTCCAGTGGTTGCCTTTCAACCTTCGAATCAAGCAAAAACTCCTCACTATTGGCTTCAAAGCTCTTCATCACTTTGCCCCCTCCTACCTCACCTCCCTTCTCTCCTTCTACAGCCCAGCCTGCACACTCCGCTCCTCTGCCACTCACCTCCTCACTGTGCCTCGTTCTCACCTGTCCCGCCTTCAACCCCTGGCCCACGTCCTACCTCTGGCCTGAAATGCCCTCCCTCCTCAAATCCGCCAAACTATCACACTTCCCCACTTCAAAGCCCTACTGAAAGCTCACCCCCTCCAGGAGGCCTTCCCAGACTGAGCCCCACCTTTTCCTCTGCTCCTCCTCCTCTCCCCATTGCCCCGACTCCCTCCCTCTGCTCTACCCCACTTCCTGCCACACAGCACTTGTGTTTATAGGTACATATTTATTATTCTATTTCATTCATTCATTCAATCGTACTTATTGAGCACTTACTGTGTGCAGAGCACTGTACTAAGCCCTTGGAAAGTACAACTGGGCAACAGAGACAATCTCTACCCAACACCGGGTATTTATTTTATTAATGATGTGTATATATCTATAATTCGATTTATTTATATTAATGCTATTGATGCTTGTCAACTTGTTTTGTTTTGTTGTCTGTCCCTCCCCCACTTCTAGACTGTGAGCCCGTTGTTGGGTAGGAATTGTCTCTATTGCCCAATTGTACTTTCCAAACGCTTAGTACAGTGCTCTTCACACAGTAAGTGCTCAATAAATACTATTGAATGAATGAATGAACTGGGAAAGATACATAAGTAGGAATCAGACACCATCTCCGGGGGTTCACAATCTGATAAAGCACAAGCTCATTCAGGAGGCAAGGGGAGGAGCAGAGATTAGAATCCAACTTTCCTGGCTCCCAATCCCATGTTCTTTCCACTAAGTCACACTGCCATTCACTAGGCACCTTGTAAATAGCTCTGCACTAAGCGCCCAGGACAGTACTCTGTATATGGTAAGTGTCTAGCACAGTGCTCTCAACAGGAGGTCCTTATTCATTCATTCATTAATTCAATTGTATTTACTGAGCACTTACTATATGCAGGGCACTCTACTAAGTGCTTGAGAGAGTATAATACAACAATAAACAGACACATTAACTGTTCACAACGAGTTTACAGTCTAGGGAGGGGGGAGAGATATCAATTCAAATAAATAAATTACAGATATATTTATAATTATATTTATATAATTATATTTATAGAGAAGCAGTGTGGCTCAGTGGAAAGAGCACGGGCTGGGTAGTCAGAGGTCATGGGTTCAAATCCCAGCTCTGCCACTTGTCAGCTGTTTGACTGTAGGCAGGTCACTTCACTTCTCTAGGCCTCAGTTACCTCATCTGTAAAATGGGGATTAACTGTGAGCCTCACATAGAACAACCGGATTACCCTGCATCTACCCCAGTGCTTAGAACAGTGCTCTGCACATAGTAAGCGCTTAACAAATACCAGCATTATTATTATTATGAGTGCTGTGGGGCCAAGAAGGGGGGAAGAACAAAGGAAGCAACAGAAGGTAGTGAGAGAAGAAGAAAGGGGGGCTTAGTCTGGGAAGACCTCTTGGAGGAGATGTGCCTTGAGAAGCCTTTGAAAGAGGAGAGAATAATTGTCTGGTGAGTTTGAGGAGGGATGGCATTCCAGGACAGAGGCAGGAGGTGGGCTAGGGGTCAGCGGCGAGAAAGGCGAGATGGAGGCTTCTACACACACATACATACACGCTCAAGACATTCCCGACTCCTCAAGAACCTCCACTGGTTGCCTATCCACCTCAGCATCAAACAGAAACTCACCACTGGCTTTAAAACAATCACCTTGCCCCCTCCTACTTTACCTCACTACTCTCCTACTACAACCCAGCCCTCAAACTTTGCTTCTCTAATGATAACTTACTTTCTGTACCTCAATCTCATCCATCTCACAGCTGACCTCTTGCCCATATCCTGCCTCTGGCCTAAAACGCCCACCTTCTCCATATCCGACAGACAATTAACTCTCCCTACTTGCAAAGCCTTATTGAAGGCACATCTCCTCCAAGAGGCCTTCCCTGACTAAGCATTCATGTCCTCTTTTTCTACACAGAGCATAGAACAGTGCTTGGCACATAGTAAACGCTTAACAAATTCCATTATTATTAATATTATTCCCTTCTGCGCTGCCCTTACACGTAGATTTGCTCCCTTTTTTCACTCCTCACTCAGTGCCACAGCACTTATGTATATATCTGTAATTTATTTATTTATATTACCGTCTGTCTGCCCCTCTGAACTGTAAAAGCGTCATTTTTTAATGGTATTTGTTAAGCACTTACTATGTGCCAGGCACTGTGGTCTGGCACAAGGTTGTCAGGTTGGACACAGTCCCTGTCCCACATGGGGCTCACAGTCTTTATCCCTTTTTAAAGATGAGGTAACTGAGGCACAGAGGAGTAAAGTGACTTGCCAAAGGTCACATAACAGACAAGTGGCAGAGCTGGGATTAAAACCCAGGTCCTTAATAATAATAATGTTGGTATTTATTAAGCGCTTACTATGTGCAGAGCACTGTTCTAAGCGCTAGGATATACAGGGTAATCAGGTTGTCCCACATGAGGCTCACAGTCTTCATCCCCATTTTACAGATGAGGTAACTGAGGCACAGAGAAGTGAAGTGACTTGTCCTTCTGCTTCTCGTTGTGGCCAGGGAACATTTCCACCAACTCTGCTATGTTGTACTCTCCCAAGTGCTTAGTACAGTGCTCTGCTCACAAGTGATTGACGGGATAGTTCTCTGTTCACAGTAGAACATCTGATTATCTTGTGTCTACCCCAGTGCTTAGTACAGTGTTTGGCACATAGTAAATGCTTAATGAATACCGTTATTATGAGTAGAAGTAGGATAAGCCTTAATAAAATCAAATCTCCAAGTGAAACAGTGTTGCGTAGTGGATAGAGCATGGGCCTGGGAGCCAGAAGGACCTGGGTTTTCATCCCAGCTCTGCCACTTGTCTGCTGTGTGACCTTGGGCAAATCACTTCGCTTCTCAGTTACCTCATCTGTAAAATGGGGTTGAGTCTGTGAGCCCCATGTGGGATAGGAATGGTGTCCAACCCGATTATCTTGTATGTATGCCAGTGTTTAGTACAGTGTCTGGCACGTAGTCAGTATTTAACAAATGCCATAATTATTATTTATAAGCAGTATGTACTGAGTACCCACTATGGGCAGAGCACTTTATGGGTGTTGAAGTTGGGCTGAAGGTGGGTATCTACTATACTATTTCTACTACTAATCAAGCAATCGTTCAGTGTATTTACTGAATGCTCATCCTGAGCAAAGTACTGTACTAAACACTTGGTAGAGTCCAAAACCCAGAGTTGGTGGACACGTTCCCCTCCCACCAGGAGCTCACAGTCTAGAATGGAAGATGGACATTAAAATAAATTATGGTTATGCACGTAAGTGCTGTGGGGCTGAGGGTGGGGTGAATATCAAGGGCTTAAAGGGTACAGATCCAAGAGCATAGGTGAATCTTAAGGGAGAGGGAGTAGGGGAAATGAGGAGCTTAGTGGGGGAAGGCCTCTTTTTTATGGTCGTTGCTAGGCATTTACTACATGCCAGGCACTGGCATGTAAACGCTGGTAGAGAAGCAGCATGGCTCAGTGGAAAGAGCACGGGCTTGGGAGTCAGAGGTCATGAGTTCGAATCCTGGCTCTGCCACTTGTCAGCTGTGTGACTGTGGGCAAGTCACTTAACTTCTCTGTGCCTCAGTTCCCTCATCTGTAAAATGGGGATTAACTGTGAGCCTCACGTGGGACAACCTGATGACCCTGTATCTACCCCAGCGCTTAGAACAGTGCTCGGCATATAGTAAGCGCTTAACAAATACCAACATTATTATTATTATTACATATAAGATAATCAAGTTGGATGCAGTCCCTGACCTACTTGGAGCTCACAGACTCAACCCCTATTTTACAGATGGGGGAACTGAGGCCCAGACAAGTGAAGTGACTTGCCCAAGATCACACAGCAGACAAATGGCAGAGCTGGGATCCAGCTTGAATCTTTGGAGCGGCGATTAGGCCTCCTGCTTGTCTCCCCATGCCCCACCTCCTCTTCTCCTCCCTGCTGATCAGGCACTCCATCGTCCCTCTCATTTAGTTAATCAGTGGTATCTATTAAGCACTTAATATGTGCAGGGCACTGTACTAAGTGCTTGGGAAAATAAAATTCAGCACCTGAATTCCCTGCCCACAACAGGTCTACAGTCTAGAGGGAGAGACGGACACTGATATAAATGAACAGTTCATAATATGTAATTTAAAGATGTGTACATAAGGGCTGTGGGGTTGAGGGTTGGGTGAATATCAAATGCCCAGAGGTCACAGATCCAAGGGCGTAGATGACGTAGAAGGGAGAGGAAGCTGGGGAATAGAGGGCTTAGCTCATTACTGGCAGGAAATAGGTCTGCTAATTCTGTTTTACTCTTCCAAGTGCTTAGAACAGTGCTTGGCATGTAGTAAGTGCACAATAAATAAATAAATGAAGGGGAAGGCCTCTTGGAGAAGATGTGACCTTAATAAGGCTTTGCAAGTGGGGGGAAGTGGTGGTCTGGAATATGTGGAGGGGGAGGGGAGTTCCAGAATACGGGGAGGACATGGGAAAGGGGTCGGCAACGAGATAGATGAGATGGAGACACGGTGAGCAAGCTGGTGCTAGAGGTGGGGGAGTGTGGAACTGGGAATCCACCTTCTAAGAGATAAACCTCAGGGGATCTTAATAGAGATATGTAGATGAGGGACATAGACAGATGGATATATACTGCTCTTTGCTCTCTAAGGCTGGGAGGCCAGCAAACCTCACACCCCTACCACACAAATCCCTGCTCCTTCACAACCCTGTAGTTAGAAGGGCAGCTCCCTTGGCTCCTCTAAACCCCCTCTCCCCCCAGAGACCAGCCCTGAGCAAAATCAGCTTTCTGATTGTAGGAGGGATCCTTCCAGTCTCCTAAACTACACTCAGCTCCCATGAGGCAGAAACACTGTAACCTAGTGGAAAAGAGCAGGGACGGGGAGTCAGAAGACTTGGGTTCTAATCTTAGTTCTGTCACTTTTTTTAATGATATTCATTAAGTACCTACTCTGTGTCAAGCACTGTTCTAAGCTCAGGGAGAGTTACAAGTTGAGACGAGAAGCAGCGTGGCCTAGTGGAAAGAGCAAGGGCCCGGGTTCGAAGGCTGGCTCTGCCATTTGTCTGTAAGCTCGTCGTGGACAGGGGCCGTGTCTGTTTACTGTTAGATTGTACTCTCCCAAGTGCTTAGTACAGTGCTCTGCACATAGTAAATGCTCAATAAATAGAATTGACTGACTGACTGACTTGTCTGCTGTAGGACCTCGGACAAGTCACGTAACTTCTCTATGCCTGTTACATCATCTGTAAAATGGGGATTAAGAATGTGAGCCCCACATGAGACATGGACTGTGTCCAACCTGACAGCCTGTATCTAGGCCAGCACTTAACACAGTGCCTAACATATAGTAAGTACTTAACAAATACTATTACACATGGCTTAATGGAAAGACCACGGGCTTGGGAGTCAGAGGTCATAGGTTCTAATCTAGGCTCCACCACTTGTCAGTTCTGTGACCTTGGGCAAAGTCACTTAACTTCTCTCTACCCCAGTTACCTCATCTGTAAAATGGGGATGAAGACTGTGAGCCCTACGTGGGACAACACGATTACCTTGTATCTACCCCAGTGCTTAGAACAGTGCTTGGCACATAGTAAGCACTTAACCAATACCAACATTATTATTAAAAAAAATCAGGACAGATACAGTCCCTGTCCCACATGGCTCCATCACTTTTCTACTGTGTGACCTTGGATAAGTCACTTAACTTCTCAAGGTCTCAGTTTCTTTAACTATAGAGTGGGGATTAAATTCTACTCCCTCCTACTTTACTAGTACAGTTTTGGGCACATAGTAAGCATTTAACAAGTACCATTAAGACTACAAAACAACTATCTGGCCTTGGTTTTGCTGACCCAGTTCAAACCTGGTTCTCCTCTGACTTCTCTGACCACTTTTTCTCAGTTTCCTTCTCTGGCTCCTCCTCTACCTCTTTTTCTCTTTTTCTGTGGGTGTCCCACAAGGCTCTGCTCTGGGAACCCTACTCTTCTTGCTCTATCTCCCTCTCTTGGAAAACTCATCTGTTTCTATGGCTTTTTAAAAAAAATTGCATTTGTTAAGTGCTTACTATCCGCCAGACACTGTATTAAACACTGGGGCAGAGACAAGATAATCAGGTTGGACAAAGCCCCTGTCCCACAGAGGGCTTACAGTCTTAACCTCCCTTTTACAGATGAAGTTACTGAGATACAGAGAAGTGAAGTGACTTGTTCAAAGTCACACAGCAGACAAGTAGCAGAGATAGGATTAGAACCCAGGTCCTCTGACTCCCAGGCCTGTGCTCTTTCCACTAGGCCATGCTGCATCTGCTTCAGCTACTCCCTCTATAAGGATAACTTCCAAATCCATCTCCTTAGCCCAAACCCCTCACTTGCTCTATGACCCCATATCTTCTCTTTCCTCCAGGACATCTCCTGGTACCTCCAGGCCATCCCGTTGGTACCTCAAACTCTAACTCAAACTCAAACTCTGTATCTAATACAGAGTGCTCATCTTTTCCCCATTCATTCATTCATTCATTCATTCGATGGTATTTATTAATCATTTACTGTGTGCAGAGCACTGCACTAAGCGCTTGGGAGAATACAATACAACAATGATCGGACACATTCCCTGCCCACAATGAGCTTAGAGTCTACAGTCAATCAATGGTATTTATTGAGCCCTTACTGTTGGACTGTACTAAGCACTTGGGAGAGTACCATAAAATAATAATCATAGTAATTATGGTATTTGTTAAGCACTTAGTGTGTGCCATTCATGGTACTAAGCGCTGGGGTAGATATAAGCAAATCAGGTTGGACCCAATCCCTGTCCCACATGGTGCTCATGGTCTCAATCCCTATTTTACAGATGAGATAACTGAATCACCAAGAATAACAATAATAATTGTGGTATTTGTTAAGAGCTTACTATGTGCCAGGTACTGTACTAAGTGCCGGGGTAGACACAAATAAATCGGGTTGGACACAGTCCATGTCCCAAATGGGACTGACGGTTTCGATCCTTATTTTACCAATGAGGTAACTGAGGCCCAGAGAAGTGAAGTGATTTGCCCAAGGTCACCCAGCAGACAAGGGGTAGATCAGGGATTAGAACCCATGACCTTCTGACTCCCAGGCCCGTGTTCTATCCACTAGGTCATGCTCCAGTAGAGTTGGTAGATATGATCCCGACCCACAGGAAGCTTACACTGTAGAGGGGGAATAAACTTCCTCCTCCTAACTTCCCTATTTCAACCTAACACACCACCATTTCCCTGCCCCAGAAACCCACAACCTCAGTTTCATCCTCATCTTTACTGTATATCAACTCTTAAGTTTAGTCTACTTCAAATCTGCCTGTTCTCCCTGATTCTAATAATAATAATAATATTGGTACTTATTATTCACTTACTCTGCACTAAGCATTTTTCTAAGCACTGCGGCAAATACAAGTCATTCATGTTGGACACAGTCCCTGTCTGAAATAGGGTTCTATTCCTCCCTTTCCACCCAAACAGCTACCCCTCTTGTGCGGGTTCTGGTCATATTCTGGCTAGACGGCTGAGTCGGCCTCCTCACTGTTTTCTCTGCCTCAGGCCCTCTCCCTGCTCTAGTCTACACTTTACACTCCCGGATGGATCATTTCTTGAAGCGCTGCTCTGCCCATCATTCTCCTCTCCTCAAAACCCCCTCTTAACTTCTTCTGTCCCTCGGCATCAAATGAAAACTCCTCACAATCGTCTTCAAGGCTCTTCTCTAACTTGTCCCATTTTACCTTTCTGCTCCGTTCACCCACCATTCCCTAACTCGTTCAGTTCATCCCTCCCAAGCCATCCTTCTAATTGTACCTCACTCTTGACTCACCTCCGTCCTCTCGCTCATATTGCTGTACCAGCCTAGAACTCCCTTCCCAAATTTGACAAACCACGTATTCAAAGCCCACCCTAAAATTCCACCTCTTCCAGCAAGCTTCCCTGATTAATTCAATACTGTGAGTCAAAGCAGCTTGGTCTAGTGGAAGGAGCATGGACCCAGGAATCAGAGAACTTGGGTTCTAATCCTGGCTCTGTCACCTGTCTGTTCAGTGCTTAGAACAGTGCTTGGCACATAGTAAGTGCTTAACAAATGGCATCGTTATTATTATTGTGTGACCTTGGACAAGTCACTTTACTTCTCTGTGCCTCGGTTCCCTCATCTGCAAAATGGATACTCAACGACTGTTATTCCTCCAATTGAGACCATGAGCCCCATATGGAAACTGATTATCTTGTATGTATACAACTCAACAACATTTAATAATAATAATAATAATAATAATAATAAATCCCAGTACTTAACACAGTGCCTGCAACATGGTAAGCTATTTAATAAATGCTACAATTATTAAACCTAACAGCCATCTCTTGTACTTATGAATTTATTTCTACCCATCCTCAGCACTTTTGTATATATGTTTATTAAATGATTGAACATTCAATTATGTAATTTGACTAGCTATAGCGTTGTCCTTCACATTAGAAGACACCACTGACAGTGAGGTTCCTGGCCTAGTGGAGAGAGCATGGGTCTGGGAGTCAGAAGGACCTGAGTTCTAATCCTGGCTCTGCCACTTGTCCAATGTGTGACCTTGGGAAAGTCACTTCACTTCTCTGTGCCTCAGTTACCTCATCTGTAAAATGGGGATTAGGACTGTGAGTCCCATGTGGAACAGAGACTGTGTGCAGCCTGATTAGCTTGTATGTACCCCAGCGCTTAGAATAATGCTTAACAAATACCATCATTGCCATCATGTGTGATGAAAAGATCAGGAAGTGACCCACAGTCATGGCCACATTGTACACACAAAAAGGCCATTCTTCGTGTTCATTCAATCATGTTTTTTGAGTGCTTACTGGGTGCAGAGCACTGTACTAAGCACTTGGAAAGTACAATCCAGCAACAGAGAGAGACAATCCCTGCCCACAACGGGCTCACGTTCTAGAAGGGGGGAGACAGACATCAAAACAAGTACAGTCAGTTACTCTGTCAATCATATTTATTGAGTGCTTACTGTATGCAGAGCACTATACTAAGAGAGTACAATATTACCTGCCCACAACGAGCTTACACTCTAGCGGGGGAGACAGATATTTGTCCGGCCCTGTTACCTCTTCTGTCTCCTAGTCTCGTTAATCTCGACTACTCTTTTTTGAGTGTCTTTTTATGTCTGTTTCTACTATTAGACTTTAAGCTTCTTGAGGGTGGGGAATCCTTGACTTCTTTTTATGTTACTTACCAAGCATTTAACACAATGCACTGCACAGTGTGGATATTTAGTAATTGTCAATACTATTATCACTCATATAGCATTTCTTTGATACTTAGTTTCCTCATCTGAAAAAATGGGGGATGAAATCCTACTCTCTTCTGCCTCAACTCTGAGCCCCATGTGAGACAGGGACTGTGTCCAAACTGATAACTTTGTAGTTACCCAGTGCTTAGAAGAGCGCTTTGCAGATAGTAAGCACTTAACAAATGCTATCATTGCTCTTTTAGACTACGTGGCGCCCACTCTGAAAGACCTGTTAGAAAAATTCGTGTCCATGATGCCGAGCCAGCGGGGGATGCCCACTAGTGCCAAGGGGTCCTGAGATACCCATCCCGTAGTCCCACTCTTTCATTAACCCGGTCCTTGGATTAGCACCCATCCAGGCTGGAGCAGAACCGGTGAGGGTGAGTAGCGATCTTTGCTCCTCCTGTTGACCTTTGTAAGGTCTAGTTTACCTGTTTGTCTCCCTATCTAGTCCAATCCCTGATTTGGGATAAGATTAAATTGATTAATTTAAGAAAAATGGAGCTCCTTAGTTAGCGAGTCTTGCTCTAAGGGCTTCAGGTGTTGAGACTGAATAGAATAGCAGCCATTGGCTTTGTTTTCATTTTGCAGCCTTGGAGGTAGGACTGGCTGGAGCCCAGTATACATATTTAGGAAAAGGAAATATGCAAATTGGCACTTTGCCCCATTGCAGAGTAGGGGTCCTTGGATCATGCCATTCCCTTTCCCTTCTTCTTTGGAGCTGGAGCCATCATTCACTCAGTTGTATTTATTGAGTGCTTACTGTGTGCAAGAGCACTGTACTAACTGCTTGGGAGAGTACAGTACAACAATAAGCAGACACATTCCCTGACCACAAAAAGCTTACGGTCTAGATGGGAGAGCACAGAAGTATGTTGGGATCGGGCTTGGTGGCGTGGCCACAGTCTCCCTGGGTTGGGTTCCACAATCTCGGGTCAATTCACCAGCCCCCGGGCTGGGCCTGATCCCACATTCCGGCTTTGCCAGCATTCTTGCTCCTGGGCTGGGGGTGTTCCATCCGCAGGCCCCAGTGGAGGGATCTTAAGAGAAGCAGTGTGACCTAACGGATAGAGCAAGAGCCTCCAAGTCAGAAGGTCCTGGGTCCTAGTCCCGGCTCTGCCACTTGTCTGCTGTGTGACCTTGGCCAAGTCATTTCACTTCTCTGGGCCTCAGTTACTCATCTGAAAAATGGGGATTAAGACTATGAGTCCCATGCGAGATGGGGACTGTTTCCAACCTGATGTCCTTATGTCTATCCCAGCACTTAGAACATTGCCTGGCCCATTGAAAGCACTTAATAAGCCTGGGTCCCCTGGGGAGAAGAGCTGCTGCAATGGGACTGTTGCTATTGTTGGGGAGGGGGCCAGAGCCACCCTGGGAGGCTGGGGGGAGACCATTGGCCTAGATGCCAACATGGTACAGCAGAAGGAGTGGAGACCCAGAGAGCCCTGGAGGCAGAATGGGTAGACAGGATTGTTCTGAGAGCAGAGATGAGTGCTCAGTCTTTCAGTTCAATCATATTTATTGAGCACTACTGTGTTCAAAGCACTGTACTAAGCGCTTGGGAGAGTACAAAATAATAGTAAACAGACACATTCCCTGCCCACAACCAGCTCACAGCCTTTGCTCAGTGAGCCAGTCGAAACTCTGCTCTCTCTTCCCTGTCTTCTTTACGGACTCCTGGGACTGGCAGTGCCTTAACCCCATGCTCTTGGATACGGAAGACCTGATTCGGAGGTCTTTACGATCAATCAGTGGTATTTATTGAGCTCTTACGGTGTGCAGAGCACCATACTAAGTGCTTGGGGGAGTACAGTGTAACAGAGTTAGTAGACATATTCTCTGCCCATAAGGAGTTTACAGGCTAAAGAAGGAGGTTTCGGTCTAGAGGACTGTAAATCATGTGCTGAAGCTCTCCTTTTTTTTTCGTTTTTTAATGGTATTTATTAAACCCTTACTACGTGCCAGGCACTGTTATAAACACTGGGGTGGATACAGGTAATACAGTTGGACACAGTCCCTGTCCCACACAGGGCTCATGGTCTTAATCCCCATTATAAAGAGGAGATATCTGTGACCTTGAGAAGTTAAGTGACTTGTTTAAGGTCACACAGCAGACAAGTGGCAGAGCTGGGATTAGAATCCAAGTCTTTCTGACTCCCAGACCCCTGCTCTAGCCACTAGGACTCACTGCTTCTCCTGCCTGGGCAGAGCCCCGGGGGGGTGAGCGAGGTTGGGAGTCGGGCCCAGACAGCTGTGGGGAAGCAATGGCTTTGCCCCAGCTGGAAATCCAAGGTTGGGGAGACCACCCCTATTACCCCCGTGAAGCTGGGGCCTGCACTGTGGACCTATTTGATTTGGTCATTTACGTTCATTGTTTTAGCTTCAGTGGATTTAGAGAGGCAATATTCAGATTCCTGACTTCTCAACATATACGCTCCCAGGTCTATTTGCAGAGCTAAGATCCCAAGACCAGGAGGTAGGTTGCCAGCGGGGGAGGGTGTTCGTCCCTCTGGGGGACACTACTCTTGGTCTGGTCCCAGGCAAGGAAGGGCAGAGGGCATCTGGCTCCTCTGCCTCCCACGCTCCATTAGTTTGGCACCTGTCACAAGGATGACGAGGGAATGAGGGAACTTGGGGACGAGGGAACTTGTCTACCAACTCCGTTATACTGTACTCTTCAAAGCGCTTAGTACAGTGTTCTGCACATGGTAAGCACTCAATAAATACCATTAGTTGACTGATTGGTAGATGGAGAATATCCCTCGGGGAGAGGCAGTGATTGACCTGTTCTCAGAAGTGCTTCAGGGGAAAAATCGTTTGATCAATTAATGACATTTGTTGAGTGCTGCGTTGGTGCAGAGCACTGAGCTAAGGGCTTGGGCGAGTACGCTACAGTTGGTCAATACAATCCCTGCCCTGAAGGATCTTAAGGTCTATTGGAGGAGGCATATTAAAATAAATTACAGGTAAGGAAAGCACCTTAGTATAATGATTAATCAATCCATCAGTCAATCAATTGTATTTATTGAGCACTTACTGTGTGCAGAGCACTTTACTGAGCACTTGGGAGATATAAAATCACAGAGTTGGTAGACACGTTCCCTGCCCACAGTGAGCTTGCAATCTAGTGGGGGAGACATACATTAATATAAATGGGTAATTTATAATATATAATTTATATTGATAAGGATATGTATAGAAGTGTGGTGAGGTGGGCGGGAGTACCTAAATGTTTGGAGAGGTGGCTAAGTCAGTCAGTCAATCATACTTTTTGAGCACTTATTGTGCGCTGTATTAAGCACTTGGAAGAGTACAATATAACAATAAATGTAAACATATACATGAATAAACGGTATAAACAATAAACAATGTACGTAAGTGCTGTGGGGCTGCAGGGCGGTAAATAATAATAATGATGGCATTTGTTAAGTGCTTACTATGTGCAAAGCGCTGTTCTAAGCACTGGAGAGGATACAAGGTGATCAGGTTATACCACATGGGGCTCACAGTCTTAATCCTCATTTTACAGATGAGGTAACCTAGGCACAGAGAAGTTAAGTGACTTGCGCAAAGACACACAGCTGACAAATGGCTGAGTTGGGATTTGAACCCATGACCTCTGACTCCCAAGCCTGTGCTCTTTCCACTGAGCCAAGCTGCTTCTCCATAAAGGGAGCAAATCAGGGGGAAGCAGAAGGGTGTGGGAGAAGAAGAAAGAAGGGCTTAGCCAGGAAAGGTTTCTTGGCGATGTGCCTTCATTAAGGTTTTGATGGGTTGGAGAGTAACTTTCTGTCGCATATGAGGAAGGAGGGCATTCCAGACAAGAGACGGGACATGGGTGAGAGGTCGGAGGCGAGAGAGATGAGATCGAGGTATAGTGAGATTGGCATTAGAGGAGCAAAGGGCATGGGTGAGACGGGAGGGAAGAATAATAGGGTGGGGGGGGGGTGAGAGGTTACTCTGGGAAGGCTCCCTGGAGGAGGTATGATTGCAATAGGGCTTTGAAGATGGGGAGAGTGCTGGTCTGTCAGACATGTAGGGAGACCTCCAGAAACTGGAAGCCAGTAACAGCAAACAAGCCTCTCTCTTCGGCATTAGCTCAGCAGTTTCTGGACCCGTGAGGGAGGGAGTCCAATGGACATGGACTTGTTTTTCTCTTCTCTCTGATGTGCATTGCTAATAAGTTCCTGCCAATGGACTTTTCTTTTTAATCAACTAAATGGAAAATGGAAGTCCTTTAGGTCTCACGTGACTCTCTCTCTCTTTCTCTCGATAATGAATAGGGGCAAGGGGGCAGGAAAATCCAAGTAAAAGTCCAATTCTTTCCTACAAGGAGAGCTAAGCATGAATCACAGATATGTGGACCAGGGATTCATGACACTAGTGTCTTGTTTCTGTGGGCTGGCTTGGGTTTCTGGAGTCAGAGGGACTATTTGGGCTTTTTTTAATGGTATTTGTTCAGTGCTTACTGTGTGTCAAACACTGTTCTAAGTGCTGGGGTAGATACAGAGTAATGGGGCTCACAGTCTAAATAGAAGGGATAACAGATACTGCATCCTCTTTTTACCATTGAGGAAATTGAGGCCCAGAGAAGTTAAGTGATTTGCTCAAGGTCATGCAACAGGCAAATGGCAGAGCAGGGATTAGCCTCTGACTCCCAGGCCCATGGTCTTTCCACGAGACCACTCTGCTTTGCTAAGACTAATAATAATAATAACGTTGGTGTTTGTTAAGCGCTTACTCTGTGCCAAGCACTGTTCTAAGCACTGGGGTAGATACAAGGGAATTAGGTTGTTCCACATGGGGCTCACAGTCTTCATCCCCATTTTACAGATGAGGTAACTGAGGCCCAGAGAAGTTAAGTGACTTGCCCAAGGTCTCACAGCTGACAAGTGGCGGGCTAGTACTGCTATAATCCCCTTAGCATTCTAGATTGGTTCCATGAAAATAGCACGTCAGAGTACTGTTTCCCATAAGACATAATGTAAAGTACAATTTATTTCCAACATTCAAAAAAATTGACACAAGCTCTCTAATCTTATGTTGAAAATGATAAAATAGTCTCTCCTGCCTCTGTCTCTTCACTCCCACAGTTCCTCAGTCAGAAACTCCCTTCGTTCTAAAATCCAGCAGACCACAGCTCTCCCTGTCCAAAGCCCTCTAAAATCCTACCTCCGATTTAATTCCCAACATCCCTCCCCCTTGCCTATTAATTCCAAGTCTTCTCTAATGCTTATGGAATTATTTGTACCCAACCTCAGCACTTGTGTTCATGTTTATTCAACTGGACATTTAGTTATTCAATCTGATTGCTCAATTTGTAATAAATGTCCGGGGAAAGTGTCTCTTCTTTCAGATGTACTTTCCCAAGCACTCAGGGAGCGGATGCTTAATAAATGCCATTACTAGTAATAGTTACATGATCCAATAGCAATGTAAATATGCATCAATAGTAAATTACTTGGAATTAGAAGCAGCTTGGGCCTAGCGGAAAGAGCAAGGGCCCAGGAGTCAGAGGACCTGGCTTCTAATCCCAGCTCTGCCAATTGCTTGCTGTGTGACCTTGGGCAAGTCACTTAACTTCTCTGTGCCTCAGTTCTCCTGTTCTCCTTCCTACTTAGACTGTGAGTCCCATGCGGGACAGGGACTACGTCCAACTTAACTTGTCTCTATCCAAATTTTCAGAACAATGTTTGACACATAGTAAGTGCTTAACAAATGCCATTTAAAAGATTAGATATTTGCTATCTTGTATATAAGTGAATAATTAATTATAAATGTTTTCTCTTTCACAACCTATGCAACAGAAGTCTCCTGTCCTAACATATTAGAGATCTGCCATTACCTATGCTAACTAGATCTATCATTACCTGACACTACACTGAAGTAGACTTCAATCACTCTTCTCAAGTCGGTCAAAATACTTCAGCGGGAGATGAAGGGAGATGCTTAGTACAGTACAGTGCTTAGTACAGTGGTCTGCACGTAGTAAGTGCTCATTAAATACCATTGATTGATTGATGAATGCTGAAGTCAAGGGAGCAACATACCTTAATGGAAAGAACACGGTTCTGGGAGTCAGAGGACCTGGAATCTCATCTCGCTCTGCTACTTGTCTGCTGGGTGACCTTGGTCAAGTCATTTCACTTCTCTGTGCCTCACTTTCCTCATCTGTAAAATGGGGATTAAATCCTACTCCTTCCTACTTAAACTATGAGCCCTGTGTGGAACAGGGACTCTGTCCAAATTGATTATCTTGTATCTACCCCAATATTTAGTGCCGTGCATGACCCATAGTAAACTTTTAACAGGTACCATAATAATGTAAAATTAATACTTATGATTAAGGTTAACTTGGCAGCATTATCTTGAGTTGAAAGTACACCTAAGAAATACCAGCTTTCCAATTCAATAGCATGCTCACAAATGAGCAAGAAACTGAAGAGGCTTACAACAGGACAATAAGCCCTCAATAAATACTATTGGTTGATTGACTGGGTCCCTGTAGAGCAAGTAGTTTTTTGAGAGCATCTGCAAGCAGCTGGATTAGGTGATGAGATGTAGGGTGCAGAGGCTCAACATGAAAGATAATAATAATAATAATTAATAATAATTAATGGTATTTTTGGTCTTACTATGTGCCAGGCACTATACTAAGCACTAGGGTTTATACAAACAGATTGGGATGGAGACAGTCCCTGTCCCATGTGGGGCTCACAGTCTCAGTCTCCATTTTACAGATAAGGTAACTGAGGCACAGAGAAGTGAAGTGAATTCACAGCCTTTGGGTAAGACAATGCCGCCAAAGTGAAGTGGAGCAAAACAAGGCCAGAGGTAGCTTGTAGCCTGGCTTGGGGTGGGAATGTTAGTCCCCTTGGCTTGACCATCCAGGGTCAGCCTGATGGCCCATCTAGGCTAGGACTCTGTCTCTCTCTCCATTTTTCTCGGTCTCTTTGTTCCTCTGGGTTTCTGCACGCAATTCTCTCTTCAAGACAGGAGGCTCGACTCCCCTGACCTTCTGGCATCATCCGCTTCTCGGGATTGTGGAAAATATTTGCTTTTAGAATCATCTTGCTAAAAACGGATTTACTTGTGGGATGCTGTGGCTTTTAAATATAACCCCGCGGCTTGATCCTGTGGCTTTCTCCCTTAGGGCGAAATCCCTAATTATCCAAACATCTCATCAGTTTATTCCCCTGTCCCCACCCCGCAAGACTGGGTTTGGGCTCCACCATGAGAGCGAGGATGGGTCACGGGGAAGACACATTTCTGGGCCCCTTGTTCTGAACCTTTTTCTCCAGTTGGGAAATCTGCTCTCCTTCTGGGTGGAACTGATCTCCCCATTGCTCTGACAGGAACCCTTCAACCTAGCGACATCCCACAGCTGGCTTCGGAGGAACGGTGGGAAGTGAAATGTGGAAAAAACACCTGTAAATACAAATCTTCCCAACTAATTGGGTCATCCGAATGAGAGGACAGAGTGGCTGGGTCAGAAGGAGTTAAATGAGGGTGGGGAGGCGGTCAGCATTTCTCTCACTGGAGAAATGTGATTATCCATCCAAAAGTTTATATTTACAGCTTATTAGGAGAGTCTGTCAGGCGAATTCAACTGGAATGGTTTGTTCTTTGTCTATGTTCTGTCACCATAGCTACCATTTCAGTCTGTTAACTTACGTGGTATTATTTTGTTTCTTTCTCTTAACTCTTTAATCACAGAGGCTGTCCAAATTTGTCTCTGTGAAAATTGGTTCAGCTCATCCCAGGTCGAGGTGTGGGCATTTACAGAGGAAGCACTCTACAAGCCCCACGGTACTTACCAATCAATTAGTCAATGGTGTGTACTGTATTGAGCATTTTCTGTGTGCAGAACACTGTACTGTACACTGTACTTGGGAGAGTAACATTACAACAAGACACTGTAGATTGTAAGCTCATTTCTATACTGTAACCTTGTCGTGGGCAGGGAATATGTCTGTTTATTGTTATGTTGTACTCTCTCAAGGACTTAGTACAGTGCTCTGCACACAGTAAGTGCTCAATAAATACTATTGAATGAACAAAGCTGGTAGACAACTTCCCTGCCCATAGGGAGCTTATGGTCTAGAGGGGGAGTCAGACATATACAAATAAATAAATTATGGGTAGTGCTGTGGGGCTCTGGATAGGTTGAATAGCAAGTGCTTAAAGGGTTCAGATAAAGAGAGTCAGAGGTCATGGGTTCTAATGCCGGCTCCGTTGCTTATCAGCTGTGTGACTTTGGGCGAGTCACTTAACTTCTCTGTGCCTCAGTTACCTCATCTGTAAAATGGGGATTAAGACTGTGAACCCCACGTGGGTCCACCTGATTACCTTATATCAAACCCAGTGCTTAGAACTGTGCTTTGCACATAGTAAACACTCAACAAATACCATAATTATTATTATTATAAGCATGTAGGGGAGCCAGAGAGGAGAAGGAATAAGGGCTTAATCGGGGAAGGCCTCATGGAGATGTAATTTTAATAAGGTTCGAAGGTGAGGAGAGTGGTGGTTTGTTGGATACCAAGGGGAAGGGAGTTTCAAATCAAATCAAAGGAAGGATGTGGAAACAGGGTTGGCGGCCAGACGGATGAGATTGAGGAACAGTGAGTAGGTTGGCATTAGAGGATCAAAGTGTGTGGGCTGGGCTGTAGTGGGAAATCAGTGAGGTACAGTAGGAGAGGGCGAGTTGATTGAGCATTTTAAAACTGAAGGTAAGGAGTTTCTGTTTGATGCGGAGGTGAATGGACAAAGACTGGAGGTTCTTCAAGAGTAGGGAAAAAAGGACTGAACTTCTTTCTAGAAAAATGACCTGGGAAGGAGAGTGAAGTATGGACTGGAGTGTAAACACGTTTCTAGAAAACAAGCTCTTCTCTAGACTGTAAACTCATTATGGGCAGGGAACGTGTCTGCTGCACTCTCCCAAGTGCTTAGTACAGTGGTCTGCATATAGTAAGCTCTCATAAATACGATTGGTTGATTGATTGGAATGGGGAGAGATAGGAGGCAGAGAGGTCAGTGAGGAGGCTGATGCAGGAGTGAAGGTGGGCTAGGATAAGTGCTTGGATTAATAATGTTGGCATTTGTTAAGTGCTTAGTATGTGCAGAGCACTGTTCTAAGCGATTACTATGTGCAGAGCACTGTTCTAAGTGCTGGAGTAGATACAGGGTAATCAGGTCATCCCAAATGAGGCTCACATTTAATCCCCATTTTACAGATGAGGTAACTGAGGCACAGAGAAGTTAAGTGACTTGCCCACAGTCACACAGCTGACAAGTGGCAGAGCCCAGGATTAGCATAGCAGCGGTTTGGGTAGACTGGAAAGAGCAGATTTTAGTGAAGTTGTGGAGGTGGATCTGACAGGATTTGATGACAGGTCAAATATGTAGGTTGAATGAGCGGTGAATGGAGGATAATGCCAAGATAATGGGCTTGTAAAATAGGGAGGCTAGTGTAGTGTCTACACTGATGGGAAAGACTAAGGGAAGGACTGGGTTTGGGTGGGAAGATGAGGAGTTCTTTTGTGGACATGTTTAATTTGTTTATATCTTATGTCAGTATTCTTATTCTCTGCCACTCCCCCTATTTGTAATATATTTTAATATCCATGTCTCCTTGTAGACTATAAGCCCCTTGTGGGAGGGGATCACTTCTACCAATTCTGCTGTGCTCTCCTAAGCCCTTAGTATGGTGCTCTATTCACGGGAAGTGTTCGATAAATACCACTGATTGATTGCTTGACTGTTAAGTGCTTTAATCTATTTCCACCATAAGGATATTTACTGAAGAATCTGCTTGTTGGGAGCTTGCTCTGTGCAGAGCACTGTACTAAGCCCTTGGGAAAATACAACAATAATTTGTTGTTGAAAATACAACATTCCCTGCCCACAATGAGCTTACAGTATAGAATTGGGAAACCAGACATCAATACAGATAAATAAAATTACAGACATATACATAAGTGCTTTGGGGCAGGGGGTGGGGGAAAGAGCAAAGGGAGTAAGTCAGGATAGACTGAGAAACTAATAATTGTGATAATTGGGGTGTTTAGTAAGCATTCACTATGTGTCGAGCACTGTGCCAGCACTGGAGAAGATACAAGATCATCAGCTTCCACATGGGGCTCACAGTCTAAGTAGGAGGGAGAACAGGTATTGAATCCCTATTTTACAGGTGAGGTAACTAAGGAACAGAGAAGTGAATGACTTGCCCAAGGTCACACAGCACACAAGGGACAGAGTTGGGATTAGAACCCAGGTCCTCTGATTCCCAGGCCCTCGCTGCTTCCCAATACTAATTATGCAAAAACCACCACCTCTATGCTGGAAAACTCTTCCATATCAAATTACAGTTTTCAGCTGTACTGACTGAGTACCTTCTGTGTGTGCAGAATGACTTACTTGCGACTTGGAAGACAAACAAAAACAAATGACAAGGTTTCTGCCCTCAAGGAGTTTACAATCTAGTATGGGAGGTAAGCAGTCTAGTGAAAAGAGAATGGGCCTGGGAGTCAGAGCACCTCAGTTCTAATCCCAACTCTGCCACTTTGCTGTGGACAAGTCACAACTTCTCTGTGCCTCAGTTCCCTCATCTGCAAAATGGGGATTCAACACCAGTTCCCCCTCCTATCTAGACAGGGCCTGCATCCAACCTGATAACCTTGTAACTACCCCAGCACTTAGAACACTGCTTGGCACGTAACAAGCACATGACAAATATCATAAAAAAGTGGACATCGACAAACAAATTCATTTATTCATTCAATCAATCTCATTTATTGATCGGTTATTGTGTGCAAAGCACTGTACTAAGTGCTTAGGAGAGTACAACACAACAATAAACAGACACATTCCCTGCCCACAACGAGCTTATAGTCTACTGTAGTTACTCTCGTGGACACTTTTTCTGCAATTCTAGAAATGCAGTTTTGAGATTGTTTCTGTGAGTTTGCTAGCTTGGAGTTCTGAACCCAGATCTTATACTTGGCTTAAATAGTTACATTCCAGAAATGAGCTACAGTCTCTGAAAATGGAGGGAATAAAGAGGGACCAGCCAACTCCTAAAAAGCAAGGACAAATTACTTGTTTGCTGACTTTCTTTGGGGACTTATCCAATCATCTCCCTTCCATGCCCCTTCCCTGGTCCACCAAATGCACAATAGTTTAAAAAGCAGGGGACTAGATAATAATAAAAGTATGTAGTTTCAATCAACCGATCAATCACTCATATTTACTGAACGCTTACTGCATGCAGAGCACTGAACTAAGTGTTTGGGAGTGTACAACACAACAACATAGACACATTCCTGCCCACAGTGACCTTACAGTCTAGAGAGGCAGACAGACATTAATATAAATAAATAAATTATGATATGGACAGAAGTGTTGTGTAGCTGGAGTGGGGGTGAATAAAGGGAACAAGTCAGGGTGACACAAAAGGAAATGCGAGAAAAGAAAATGAGAGCTTAGTCAGGAAAGACGTCTTAGAGGAGTTGTGCCTTCAGTAAACTTTTGCAGGTGGGGAGAGTAATTATCTGTCACATATGAAGAGGGAGGGCATTCCAGGCCAGAGGCAGGATGTGGGGAGAGGTCGGTGGTGAAATAGATGAGATAAAAGTACAGTGAGTAGCTTGGCATTGGAGGCGTGAAGTGTGAGGGCTAGGTGGTAGTGGGAGAGTAGCAAGATGAGTTTGGAGGGAGCAAGGTGATTGAAAGCTTTAAAGCCAATAGTAAGGAGTTTCTGTTTATTCAAGAACCACTGGAGGTTCTTGAAGTCTGGGGAAACATGGACTGAATGTTTCTGTTGAAAAATCATCCAGCCTGCAGAGTAGGTATGGACTGGACTGGGGAGAGACAGAAGGCAGGGAGATCAGAAAGGGGCTGAGACAGTAATTAAAGTGGGATAAGGTAAGTGCTTGGATTAACATGATAGCAGATTGGATGGAGAGGAAAGTTTAGATTTTAGCGATGCTGTATAGGTTGAATAGCAGGATTTAGTGATAGATTGAATATGTGGGTGAAATGAGAGATGCGTCAAGAATAACACCAAGGTTATGGGCTTGTGAGACAGGAAGGACAGTGGTGCTGTCTGCAGGGATGGGAAAGTTAGAGGGAGGACAGGGTTTGGGTGGGAAGGAAAGGAGTTCTGTTTCAGACATATTAAATTTGATGTCACAGCAGGACATCCAAATAGAGATGTCTTGAAGGTGGGAGGAAATGCGAGACTGCAGAGAGGGAGAGAGTTCAGGGTTGGAGATATAGATTTGAGAATAATTTGCATGGGGGTGATAGTTGAAGCCATGGGAGTAAATAATAATGATATTTGTTAAGCACTTACTATGTGCCAAACATTGTGTTCTCTAAAGGAATGGGTATAGATGGAGAATGGAAGAAGGCCCAGACCTGAATTTTGAGGGACACCCACAGTTAGGTGACGGGAGGCGGAGGAGTAGTCTGCTAAAGAGACTGAGAAGGAGCAACCAGAGAGATAGGAGGTGAACCAGGAGAGGACAGTGTCGGTGAAGCAGAAGTTGGATGTTTCCAGGAGAAGGGGGTGGACAACAGTATTGAAGGCAGCTGAGAGATCAAGGAGGATTAGAATGGAATAGAAGCTATTGATTTGGCAAGAAAGAGGTCATTAGTGACCCTTGAGAAGGAGGTTTCTGTGGAGTGAACGGAGATGGAAGCCAGATTGGAAGGGGGTCAATTGGAGGAGAGGAACCTGATATAGCGAAGGCAGTTTGGACTAGTGGAAAGAACATGGGACTGGGAGTTAGAGGACATGGGTTCTAGTCCTATCTTTGCCTGCTGTATGACCTTGGACAAGTCAGCATGGCCTACTGGATAGAGCACAGGCCTGGGAGTCAGAAGGTCCTGGGTTCTAATTCTGGTTCTGCCACTTGTCTGCTGTGTGGCCTTGGACAAGTCACTTCACATCTCTGGTCCTCAGTTACCTCAGCTGTAAAATGGAGATTAGGACTGTGAGCCCCATGTAGGACAGGGACTGTGTCCAACCCAATTTGCTTGAATCCACCCTACTGCTTAATACAGTGTCAGGCACATATTTAGCACTTAACAAATACCACAGACATTGGTATTTTAACAATTATAAATTGCTACAATTTTAACAATTAATTGGTATTTAAATAATTATCATTGTTATTATTATTATTTAACTTCTTGGTGCCCAGTAAAATGGGGATAAAAGATCTGTCTTCCATCCCTCCCTTTTACACTGTGAGCCCTGTTAGCATCAGGAACTCTGTCCAAACTGATCTTGGCACAATGGATAGAGCCCGGGCCTGGGAGTCAGAAGGTCATGGGCTCTATTCCCGGCTCCTCCACGTATCTGCTGTGTGACCTTGGGCAAGTCACTTCACTTCTCTGGGCCTCAGTTACCTCATCTGTCAAATGGGGATCATGACTGTGAGCCTCATGTGGGACAGGGACTGTGCCCGACCTGATTTGCTTGTATCTGCCCCAGCACTTAGTACAGTGCCTGGCACATAGTAAATGCTTAACAAATACCATAATTACCATTGTTACTATTATTATCCTAGTGCTTAGCAGAGTTCTTGGAACACAGAAACGAGTGTGGCATAGTGGAAAGAGCACGGGCTTGGGAGTCAGAGGTCTTGGGTTCTAAACCCAGCTCCACCACTTGTCTGCTGTGTGACCTTGGGCAAGTCACTTAACTTCTCTGTGCCTCATCTGTAAAAATGGGGATTAATAAATGTGAGCCCTACGTGGGACAATCTGATTACCCTTTATCTACCCCACCACTTAGAACAGTGCTCAGCACATAGTAAGTGCTTAACAAATACCATAATTATTAATATTATCATTATTAATCAACAACACATAAATACTAGAAGTAGTAGTCCTAGTATTTATTAAATGCTTATTGTGTGCAGAGGACTGTATTAAGCCCTAGGAGAGAATATACAGGTCAGAATTAGACACAGTCCCTGACCCTCGGGGAGCTCATCAAGTAAGAGTTAAAGTGGGGAGAAGGGATTGGAGACAGACACATCAGGAATATTGAAACATTAAACACACAAATAGACTAAAAGTCTCGGGGGAGATTGACGTCTTGGCTTTTGTCCCTGCTCAGGCGTGCATGGAGCATATGCCGGGAGCCTGCCGGGAGCAGGGACCCTTGGAGGGGGGAAAGTAGCAGTTACCATGGATGCTTTTCAAGGTGGCAACAGAAGAGTCCAAGAGTATGAGAAAGCAGCTTCTATCTCCAGCCCGGCGGGTGCAGAGCAGGCTGGAAAGCCATAAACATGGCCCCCAAAGTAGCTGCTGGTCTGACAAGATTGGGAAGATGCGAGTACTACTCAGGGAAGCAGTGCGGCTTAGTGGATAGAGCATAAGCCTGGGACTCAGAAAGACCTGGGTTCTAATAAATGTTGGTATTTGTTAAGCGCTTACTATGTGCTGAGCACTGTTATAAGCACTGGGGTAGACACAAGGGAATCAGGTTGTCCCACATGGGGCTCACAGTCTTAATCCCCATTTTCCAGATGAGGGAACTGAGGCACAGAGAAGTTAAATGACTTACCCACAGTCACACAGCTGACAAGGGGCAGAGCTGGGATTCGAACCCATGAACTCCGACTCCAAAGCCTGTGCCCTTTCCACTGAGCCACGCTGCTTCTCATACCAGCTAATACCAGCTCTTCTAATACCAGCTCTGCCACTGGTTGACTGTATGACCTTGGCGAGTCCTTCACTTATTTGTGCCTCAGTTATCTCAGCTGTAAAATGGGGATTAAGGCTGTGAACCCCATGTGCTGCCTGTCTACTGGTTTTGTTTTGTTGTCTGTTTCCCCCTTTGAGACTGTGAGCCCATTGTTGTGCAGTGATTGTCTCTATCTGTTGCCAAATTGTACATTCCAAGCGCTTAGTACAGTGCCGCACACAGTAAGCACTCGATAAATATGATTGAATGAATGAATGTGGAACATGGACTGCGTCCAACCTGATTAGGTTGTATCTATCCCAGTGGTTAGCACAGTGCCTGGCACATAGTAAACATTTAACAAATACTATTAATAATAAAAAAGGAAGGCCTCTGGGTGAAGGTGACTTTTTGAAGGACTTTGAAAGAGAGTAGGGTTGTGGTTTGGCAGAGTTTAGGAGGGATGGTCAGAGGAGAAAGAATTAAGAGCAAGAGATGACTGGGGCAAACAATCAATCAATGGTATTTATTGAGCACTTACTGTATGCCGAGCACTCTACTAAGTGGGTTTTTTTTTTTAAGAGGTTTGTTAAGAATTTACAGTGTGTCAGCGTGTCTAAGTGCTGGGGTAGATACACCTTTACCAGGTTGTACACAATCCCCATCTCATACGGGCTTCACAGTCTAAGTAGGAGGGAGTAGGATTTAATCCCCATTTTACAGTGAAGAAACTGAGGCTTGGAGTAGTTGTGACTTGCCCAAAGTCACACAGCAAGCAATTAATAGGCAGAGCCAGGATTAGAACCCTCTCCTCTGACTCCCAGGGCTGTGCTCTTTCCACTAGGCCACACTGCTTGGGAGAACACAACAGTCACATTCCCTGTCCTCAAGGAGCTTTACAGCCTAGAGGGGAAAACAGACATTAGCATAAATAAATGGGCTATGGCTATTTTTCATAAGTGCTATGGGGTTGAGGGTGGGGTGCTTCAAGTGTTTAAAGAGTACAAATCTAAGTATATTGATGATTCAGAAGAGAGAGGGAGTAGGGGAAATGAGGGTTGGTATTTGTTAAACGCTTACTATGTGCAGAGCACTGTTCTAAGCGCTGGGGTAGACACAAGGGAATCAGGTTGTCCCATGTGGGGCTCACAGTCTTAATCCCCATTTTACAGATGAGGGAACTGAGGCACAGAGAAGTTAAGTGACTTGCCCACAGTCACACAGCTGACAAGTGGCAGAGCCTGGATTCGAACCCAGGACCTCTGACTCCAAAGCCCGTGCTCTTTCCACTGAGCCATGCTGCTTCTCTAGGTTTAATCAGGGAAGGTCTCTTGGAGGAGATGTGAGGCTTTGAGGTGGGGTGAGTCTGGTTTATGTGAAATGGGAGGGAGTTCCAGGCCAGAGGGAGGATATGAGAAATGGGTCGTCAATGTGATAGACAAGATCTAGGCATAATGAGCTTGAAGTGAAGGATGAAGGAGTGAAGGATGTGGGCTGGGCTGTAGTAGAAAATTAGCAAAGTAAAATAGGAGGTGGCAAGGTGACTGAGTGCTTTAAAGCCATTGGAAAGGAGTTTTTGTTTGATGCTGAGGTGGATGGGCAACCTCTGGAGGTTCTTGAGGGGTGAGGAGATGTGGACTGAATTTTTTTAGAAAAGTGATCTAGACAGCAGAGTGAAGTATGGACTTAGACTGTAAACCCGTTGTGGGCAGAGATTGTCTCTCTCCAGTGCTTAGAATAGTGCTTGACACATAGTAAGCACTTAACAAATACCATTAAAAATACCCCCAAAACTTGGTCCACTCCCCTTACTTCCCAGCTGAGCAGGGAAGAATGAAGGATTACTAGCTCCTCTCACTGATTCCTCGGCCCTGGTGCAGCAAATAGAGCAGTGGGTAGAATAATAATTAATGATAACTGTGGTACTTGTACGTGCCAGGCACTGAACTAAGCACTAGGGGTAGATACAAGTTTTCTTCTGTTTGTTTATTTCATGGTATTTGTTAAGTGCTTAGTCTGTTCATGGCATAGTGGATAGCACATGGACCTGGGAGTCGGAAGGTCGTGGGTTCTAATCCCAGCTCTGCCATTTGTCTGCTGTGTGACCTTGGGCAAGTCACTTCACTTCTCTGGGTCTCAGTTACCTCCTCTGTAAAGTGGGGATTGAGACTGTGAACCCCACTTGGAAAAGGGACTGTGACCAACCTGATTTGCTTGTATCCACTCCCAGCGCTTAGTACAGTGCCTGGCACCAAGTAAGTGCTTAACAAATACCACAATTATTATTATTATTATTGTGTGTCAAGTAGTGTTCTTAACCCAGGGGTAGAAACAAGTTCTTTCCAGCTTTTTTAATGGCATTAGTTAAACACTTACTATGTGTCATGCACTGTTCTAAGCACAGGGGTAGATACAAGTTTCTTCTGGTTTTTTTCTTTAAATGGTATTTGTTAAGTGCTTACTAGGTGCCAGGCACTGCACTAAGCTCTGGGTAGATACAACATAATCAGTTTGGATACAGTCTACATGGGGCTCACAGATTTAATCCCCATTTTATAGATGAGGAAACTGAGATATTGAGAAATTAAGGACTGGCCCACGATCACAGAGCAGGAAAGTGGCACAGCCGGGATTAGAACCCAGGTCCTCTGGGTTCTGCTCTTTCCCCACTTGTGGTCTTTTGTGGCCACCTCCTGTGGACCCTCTTCAAGGCCAGGGGTTTTCAGTCTCCAAGGTTTGTTATCTTGCCTACCCAACTAAATTTCCCAGGCAGCTGCTTGACTCTTCACTTTCCTTTGGTTGCAAGGTTCTGACCTGGCAGTCCCAGGGAAGGAGCAGGGCCTACTAGAAAGAACATAGGCCTGGGAGTCAGAATCAGTCAGTCATATTTACTGAGGGCTTACTGCGTGCAGAGGACAGTACTAAACGCTTGGAAGAGTACAATACAACACTTTAACGGACATATTCCCTGCCCACAATGAGCTTACGATCTAAAGGACCTAAATTCTAATGCTTGTTCTGCCTCTTGTCCTCTGTATGACTTTGGGCAAGACACGTCATTTCTCTGACCCTCAGTGACTTTATCTATAAAATGGGGATTAAGACTGTGAGCCCTATGTGGGACAGGGACCGAATCCAACCTGATTAGCTTGTACGGTGTTTGTTCAGCAATTACAATAGGGATGTGCCAGGCAATGTACTAAACACTGGGGTAGATACAAGTTAATCAGGTTGGACACAGTCCCTGTCCCACATGGAGCTGACAGTTACCTTATCTGTAAAATGGGGATTAAGAATAAAATGGGGATTTTACAGATGATGTAACTGAGGCTCAGAGAAGTGAAGTGACTTGCCCAAGGTCCCACAGCAGAAAAGTGGTGGAGCTGGGATTAGAACCCATATCCTTCTGACTCCCAGGCCCTTGCTTTATCCACTAGACTCCACTGCTTCTCTTCCCTAACACTTAGTATAGTGGCTGGCACATAGTGAGTGCTTAACAAATACCATTGAAAAAAAAGTATAGATTTCAGAAGCAAACATTTGTTTCGCCAGGAAAGGATCGCCAAGAATAACATTTGTTTCCTACACTGCAATAAAACCAACATGTGTTTCCAGGGTAGCTGAGACAGCCAGAAGTTTTTGCAAACATTCCTAAAGTCCAGCCATGGCTCAGACCCCTCTGGATTTAGAAAAGACTTATGTGTACTGGAAAAATGTTTGTGCTTAATATACAAAGCTAACATAGAGTTTCAAATATTGCAAAAGGCTGAATTTTTCCTCTGATCTATCCAAAGTATTTAATGAGTGCACTGTAGCAAGAGTTTGGGATGGAATTAGTAGACATAATTCCTCAAAGGATTTACAATCTAGCTGGGGAGATAGACACTAAAATAAATTGCTGGTAGGGTGTAGCAATATTCATAGTAATAATAATAATAATAATAATTGTGGTATTTGTTGTTATATACAACATTATTCTATTTATTTTATTAATGATGTGTATATATCTATAATTCTATTTATTTATTTTGATGCTGTTGATGCCTGTCTACTTGTTTTGTTTTGTTGTCTGTCTCCCCCCTTCTAGACTGTGAGCACATTGTTGGTAGGGATTGTCTCTATCTGTTGCCAAATTGTACTTGCCAAGCGCTTAGTACAGTGCTCTGCACACTGTAAGCGCTCAATAAATATGATTGAATTAAGTTAATGAATGAATTTGTTAAGATCTTACTGTGTGCTAAGCACTATACTTAGAGTTGGGGTAGATATAAGTCAATCAGGTTGGACACCATCCCTGTTGCACATGGGACTCCCAGCCTTAATCCCCATTTTGCAGATGAGGGAACTGAGGCCCAGATAAGTGAAGTGACTTGCTGAAGGTCACAGAGCAGATAAGTGGCAGAGCTGGGATTAGAACACAGGTCCTTTCGACTCCCAGGCCTGTGATCTATCCACTAGACCACACTGCTTCTTGTACCTAAATGTACTGAGGCTATGTGAGTATCCAAATGCTTAAAGTATGTAGAAATGCTGAAATGGCTGTTGGAGAAGTGGGGTGAGGTTATAGGGAGGGGAAATGAGAAGTTAACCAAGGAGGGCTTTCTGGAGGAGAGGTAGAAACTATTTGGACAATTTTATCCTTCAGAAGGGCCTTGAAGATGGGGAGAATGTGTAGTACAGAGGTCTACCAGATGTGAAGAAGGGAGGGAGCAAGAGAGATGAGAACAAGGCAGTGAATAGGTTGGCTTGGGGGGGTGCAGAGCATAACGGCTGGGTTGTAATGGTAGAGACATAAGGATACTTGTGGAGGGGGGAAGGGGTAGAGAACAGATTAAGTACCTTAAAGGCATTGGATAGGAGTTTCTGTTTAAAGTGGAGAAGGTGAGCAATCACTGGAGGTTTTAGAGGAGAGGGAGAACAGCACTGAACAATCTTTTAGAAAAATGACCCAGGTGGCAGAGTGAAACACGGACAAGAAGCAGGGAGACCCACAAGGAGGTTGATGTAATAGCTGAGACGGGAAATGAGAAGGGCTTGCATGGATGGAGAGGGAGAGGTAGATTCTAATAATAATAATAATAACTGTGGTATTTAAGTGCTTACCATGTATGAGCCCAGCACTCTTCTAAGCCCTCCCCTCAGCACTGTACTCGTCCGCTCAACTGTATATATTTTCATTACCCTATTTATTTTGCTAGTAAGATGTACATCACCTTGATTCTATTTATTTGCTATTGTTTTAATGAGATGTTCATCCCCTTGATTCTATTTATTGCTATTGTTTTTGTCTGTCTGTCTCCCCGGATTAGACTGTAAACCCGTCAAAGGGCAGGGATTGTCTCTATCTGTTACCGATTTGTACATTCCAAGCGCTTAGTACAGTGCTCTGCACATAGTAAGCACTCAATAAATACTATTGAATGAATGAATGAATAAGCACTGGGGTAGATACAAGGTAATCAGGTTGGACACAGTCCCTGTCCCATTCATTCATTCAGTCATATTTATTGTACTAAACTCTTGGAAAGTACAGTTTAGCATTAGAGAGGCAATCCCTGGCCACACTAGGCTTACAGTCTTAATCCCCATTTTACAGATGAAGAAACTGAGACAAAGAGAAGTGAAGGGACTTGTCCATGGTCACACGGAAGACATGTGGCAGAGCCTAGGCCTGTGCTCTTTCCACTAGGCCACACTGCAAGATGAAGCATTTCCAACAGATGGAATTAATTCCTCTAGACCATAAGCTTATTGTGGGCAGGGAATGTGTCCACCAACTCTGTTATAGTGTTCTCTCCCAAGAGCTTAGTGCAATGCTCTGCACACAGTAAGTGCTCACTAAATACTGTGGATGGATTGATTGATTGATGCCTACAGAGAGCTATGCAGTGTGTAAATATAAGTAAATTCCAAGGGGATTTGGCATGGGTCCTTGGATGAGCAGTCCAGGCTGGGTCGCTGGAGGGAAAGTCAGGGATGGATAGGGGAAAAGTGGAGGAGTTGGCTGGTTTGTTAAACTGTAAGCCTCTTAAGGGCAGTCGTAGTGTTGTATCGTACTCTCCTAAGTGCTTACTACAGTTCTTTGCTCACAGTAAGCACTCAGTAAATACTATTAATTGCTTGCTTGCTTGATTGATTGATTGATAAGGAAGGGGTCCTGGAGGGCAACCAGCATACTGTGCTGCTAAGCACCCTGGTGCTACTGTGGAGAAAAATTCTAGTAGTGGCATTTACTATAATAATAGTAAATCAGTCAGCTCTCCCCCTCCTATCTCACCTCACTACTCTCCTACATCCCAGGCCGCACACAACACTCCTGTAGCGCTATTTTACTCACTGTGCTCTGATCTTGCCTATCTCGTTGTTGACCCCTTGCCCACGTGCTCCCTCTGGTCTGGAACTCCCTCCCTCCCTTTCCGGATATGCCAGGCCACCATTCTTCCCCCATCAAAGCATTATTAAGGTTGTCTCTCCTCCAAGAGGCCTTCTATGATTAAACCCTCTTTTCCCTGGCTCCATCTCCCTTCTGCATCATCTATATACTTGGATCTGTGAACTTTGGGCATTTGATATTTGCTTCACCCTCAACCCCATAGGACTTATGTACATACCTATAATTTATACATTATAAATTACTTGTTAATATTGTTGCCTCACCCCTAGACTGTAAGCAGCTTATGGAAATCAGGATGGCATAATGGATAGCACATGACCCTGGGAGTCAGAAGGTCATGGGTTCTAATTCTGACTCTGCCACTTGTCTGTGGAGTGACCTTGTGCAAGTCACTTAACTTTTCTGTGCCTGTTACCTCATCTGTAAAGTGGGGATTGAGACTGTGAGCCCCATGCGGGACAGGAACTGGGTCCAACCCAATTTGCTTGTACCCACCCCAGTGCTTAGCTCAGTGCCTGGCACATAGTAAGCACTTAATAAATACCAGAATTATTACTATTATTATTATTATTATTATTAATAAGCACATTGTTGGACAGGGAACCTGTCTACCAACTCTATTGTATTATTCTATCCCAAGTGCTCAGTACAGTACTCTGCACCCAGTAAGCACTCAATAAATGGCATTGATGATGATGAGTAGGATTTAATCCTCATTTTACATCTGAAGAAACCAAGGCACAGAGAAGTTAAGTGACTTGTCTGAGGTTACACAGCAGACAAGAGGTGGAGCCAGGTTTAGAACCCAGGTCCCCTAATTCCTAGGTCTGTGCTCTTTCCACTGGGCTACACCGTTCTTATATGTTCCTAAATTTTCTGGAGAATTATTTTTGTATATTGAAATTTGGTTTTGTGAAGATGTAGCAGAGTCTTTTCCTGTCCTCAGGAAGATGGCAAATATATATTTAGAAAAGTACAAGTGCCCAGAGAGTTTAAAAGCAGAAATCATAGGGAATTAGTCAATCAATCTAAATATACAGTGCTCCTGCACGGAAAAGCTCTTGCTAAAACTTTCCCATTCATGGAGGGTTCTCTAAACCCTTAGCTGAATCATCTTCTTCCTGACATGAGTCTGCAGGAATCAGAATGGGGAGGAAGAGAGAAGAGTTGCATTCGACCATTAACTCTCTTTTGCCTTTTGGAAGAATTGGAAGAAAGACTGCAGTCCAAGCTATACCGAAATGGAAACCTGCTTGTACTTTCTTGGGTAGGAACAAAATATTCCTTCAGCTTTTTCAGAAAAAAAATCATGCAGAAGCTTTCAGCATTCTCTGTTTTGGGTTAACATCTCAAGATAGATTCTAGCAACACCAAAGAGGGTAGAAGCGACTATGTGAAAGGTACATTTTTTTTTCAAGCCCCAACTCTTTAGATTTTCATAAAATCTATGAAAATGGTGTGTCCGGTGAATTACCATTTATCGGCAAACTAATGACTGTTTCTCCTATCAGTCAAAACTACCAAGTACAAAATGAAATGCACTTTCCCTAAAGGTTTGAGGATGAAAAGTCTGGATTTTTGTGGCAGTGAAAGGGTAAATTCTGCAGAGATTGCACAGCCCTCTCCCCTGGAAAATACTTCACTTCATCACTCCCGAAAGGGAGAGAGGGGGTAAAATATCAATTGAATACCATATTTCCTTTCCAGTGATTGCCTTTAGAAGACACCTGCCATGGTGTTAACATTTTTGTTAGAGTGGTGAAAAAAAGGCATGAAAGAAGTGGGACTTTGGTTTCCTCAGCAATTGAGCATAGGCTCAAGGTAGCTTTCATTCCTTTATTTAGAATTCATTGAGCGTTTACTATGTGCAGAGCATAAAGAACACATACTAAGCGCTTGAGAGAGTATAATACAGTAGAGTTGGTAGACATATTCCCTGTCCGCTATGAGTTTACAGTCTTTTAAAGAATAGTTCCTTTTTTTATTGCATTTGTTAAGCACTTTCTATGTGCCAGACACTGTTCTAAGTGCTGGGGTAGATACAAGGTATTCGAGTTGGACACAGTCCCTGTCCCTCCTGGGGCTCACAGTCATAATCCCCATTTTATAGATGAGGCATTTGAGACAGAGAAGTGAAGTGACTTGCCCAAGGTTACACAACAGACAAGTGGTGGAGCCGGGATTAGAACCCAGGTCCTTCTCTCAGGCCCGTTCTGTATCCACTAGGGTATACTGTTGTTTGTGATATTCAGTGGGCCCTGAAAATAAGAAATCAGTTTTCTTTCCAAGTTTTCCCACACTGAGTATTCACATTAATTACAATATATTTATATTGCTTTGTTGACTTACAGTGAACTTTGGACTTCAACATTAAATCTCAAGAAGACAATATTAAAGCCAAATTCTGAGACCTAAGCTTTCTTATCAGACCTACTGATAATAAAATCAAATTTTGGGGCCTTCCAATCTTTACAGATACAATACTTTCAAGTCAATGGATTCATGAGATTATTACAAATCCATTCCAACTTCTTTTTCACACTCTGTTGCACTTACATTTTCCATCTGAAGATCTCGAAATGGGTTCTCAGAAAATGCATGCATAGCTATATGTGAAAATCAGGCTTGTTTTAGGTCAAACAACCTGCTTTTTATGTTACAAATGCACTTTTAAAAATTACCTTGAGTTGTACAGTACTTTCATTTTTCCAAAATCTTTGACCTCAATTATCTCCTTGTATCCACACCATATTAAAGGAGAAGCAGGTTTGCTATTATCCCCATTTTGCAGATGGGGAAATTGAAGTTTAAAAAGGTTGAGTGGTGTGCCTAAAGTCACACAGGACAGCTGGACTAGCTAAATCCAGGTCTCTTGACTCCCTTGCAGGCCTTGGGAGGGGAACTCCCTTCCCCTCCATATATGTCACATCATCACTCTCTCTATCTTCAAATCATTATTAAGGCCACATCTCCTCCAAGAAGCCTTTCTTGATTGAGCCATCTTTTATCGCCTGACTCTCCCTTCTTCATCATCTAAGCGCTTGGATCTGTGACTTTGGGTCATTTGATTTTCACCCCACCCCCAATCCCACAGTATTTATGTACACATCTTTGAATTATATATTATAAATTACTTACTCATTCATATTAAAGTCTATCTCCCCATCTAGACTGTAAGCTCTTTACGGGCAGGGAACACGTCTGTTAATTCTGCCATATTGTATTCTCCCAAGCGCTTAGTAGAGTGCTCTGCACATAGTAAGCACTCAATAAATCTCATTGATTGATTGATTGATACTATATAACAGTATTTAATAGAGCTGGTGGACACATTCCCTGACTACAATGAGCTTACAGACTAGAGGTTAATATATCGATTTGCCATTTAATCAGTGGTATTTATTGAGCTCTTTTTCTGGACCAAGCACTGTACTAGATGCATGGGAGAGTACAATCCAATAGATTTGTTAGATAATAATAATAATAATGATGGTATTTGTTAAGCACTTACTATGTGTCAAGCACTGTTTTAAATTCTGGGGTAGATATGAGCTAGTCAGGTTGGACACAGTCCATGTCCCATGTGGGGCTCACAGCCTTAATCCCCATGTTATAGAGGAGGTTAACTGAGGCACAGAGATGTTGAGAGAGTTACCCAAGGTCACACAGAAGATAAGTGGCGGAGCCGGGATGAGAACCCAGGTGATTCTGACTCCCAGGCCTGTTTCTTTTAGGTCATGCTGCTACGTTCCCTGCTCACAAGAAGCTGTGCTATTTCCCACCAGGCCACCTCCCCATCCACTATGAAAGAGACATCTTCTAAGAATCCGGCCAAGTCGTATAATCTTATAATCATCCGTTTTAGAAACTAGTTTCCAAATGGAACTTCGGGGACTTTTGGTGCCATATACTCCTGGCTATGATTGAACTGAGAGCTTTCTCAGCTCTGGAATTAATTAGCTGTTTTGGCATGTGATTATTCCATTTCAAAGTTGTCCCCTGGCTCTTGGGGGCTCTCCTTCCTAGGGAAGGGGAGAACCTGCTGGCTCTGAGCTGCCGGGGACTAGGGCGATGTGGTTTAGCCCGGTGCTGATCAGTTTACATCTGTTTAGGTAACACACATTTCTCCTCAGGGTCGTAACACATCTCAGTCGTCAGTTCTTGAGTCTTCGGGCTCCTTCACTCAAACAAAAAGGATGAAAGGTCTCTTTAAATAGCACAGTTTATTGGAACAACCTCCTCCATTTCCAGATCATCTGCAAAATAATTGATTCAAGGTCTGAGAGTGTGTGGCATTCAGTTGGATGATAGAGAAATCAAAAACAAAACGACACAGTCCCTACCCTCCTGGAGTTTACGATTTAAGGACGCTCGCCAGAGGTGTTTGACCTGTAGAAGAACTGGGATCGTGTGTGCTTGGTGTTCGGGGTGGTCTTGAGAATCTGGATGAAGAGTCTATAATCAGGTTTCTGTTTGCTTAAGCAACCAGAAAACTTAGTTGTTGGTTAAATTTGTGTTCTGCAAATTTAGTGATATGCCTGAAATCTGTTGGTATGCTACACTGGAGCCCGCTGATTTCTGTTTGTGACAAAGAATATTTTTGAGGGGGAAGTATCTTCAACTAATTGCCAACTCTATTTACCAACTCTGTTAGTGCTCTTCCAAGCACGTAGTACAGTCTTCTCCATACAGGGCGCCTACGATAAGTATGACTGATTGATTCTTCAGTTACTATTTATGTTACTTTTCAGGATGAAATGTGCTCTTGCTCTGGACCACTGATAGAGATTGGAATATTAATTACAATGATAATAATGATAATATTTGTTAAGCACTTACTTATGCATATGTTAAGCATTCACTTTGATACTCTACCCAGTCCTATAATACTTGTGTAAATACTCTTGAACTCTATTTCCCCTATCTCTAATCTATTTTAATATCTAACTTCCCCTGTGGACCATAAGCTCTTTGTGGGCAGGAATCGAACCTGCCAACTCTACTGTGTTGGATTGTCCCAAATGCTTAGTAGAGTGCTCAGCACAAGCAAGTGCTCAATGCATACCATTGATTGACTGATTGATAAATGTGTCAAGCACTCTACTAAGTGTTGGGGTTAATCAAGTTAATCAAGTCAGACACAGCCCCTGTCCCACATGGGGTTTACAGTCTAAGGGGGAGGGAGAACAGGTATTTCAACCCCATTTTACAGATGAGGTAACTGAGGCCCAGAGAAGTAAAATACTTGTCCAAGATCATACAGCAGGCAAGTGAATTAGAACCCAGTGCCTCTGACTTCCAGGTCCGTGCACATTCCACTATGCACACTGTGGGTGGGGAATATATCTGTTATATTGTACTCTCCCAAGCATTTAGTACAGTGCTTGGCACACAATAACCCCTCAATAAACACCACTGACTGACTGACTGACTGACTTCTGCATGGGTCGGAAAGCTGAGGCCTGGCCCAGCCTGGTCCGGACTCTTCTCATGCTTGACCCAGTTCCAACTGCAGCGTGGCAGCCGCTGAAGACCAAGTCAGCCCATCTGGATGGGAAATGACAACATTTCCAGGGACACTGCGATTCTCAGGAAAGTGTCTGAGGTGGGGGCTGGATGCCCTCCTACATACTCAAGCCTCCACCCCCTCCTTCCAGACATTTCCAATCCAGGCCAACCCCAACCAAACACATAATAACAACAACAATTTTGGTATTTGTGAAGCACTTATTATATGCCAGGCCCTGAACTAGGCACTGAGGTAGATACAAGCAAATCGGGTTGGGCACAGTCCCTGAACCAGGTGAGGCTCACGGTCTCAATCCCCATTTTACAGAAGAAGTGAGGCCCAGAGAAGTGAAGTGACTTACCCAAGGTCAAGCACTGTGGCCTAGAGGATAGAGCACGGGCCTGGGAGTCAGAAGGACCTGGTTTCTAATCTCTGCTCTGCCACTTGTTTGCTGCTGCTGCTGATGGCATTTGTTAAGTGCTTACTATTTGCAAAGCGCTGTTCTAAGCACTGAGGAGGATACAAGGTCATCAGGTGTCCCACGTGAGGCTCACAGTCTTAATCCCCATTGTACAGTTGAGGGACCTGAGGCTCAGAGAAGTTAAGTGACTTGTCCAAAGTCACCAGCTGACAAGCGATGGAGCTGGGACTTGAACCCATGACCCTCTGAGTCCCCAGCCCGTGCTCTTTCCAATGAGCCACGCTGCTTCTCTGTGGTCTGCTGTGGGACCATGGGCAAGTCACTTCACTTCTCTGGGCCTCAGTTACCTCATCTGTCAAAAGGGAGCTAAGATTGTGAGACCCATGTGAGACAGGGACATAGTAAGTGCCTAACAACTATCATAACAACAAAAAAAGGTTAAGGTGGGTCAAGAGGTGTGGCCTGCCGTGGTTGGGTTTGATTAAAGCACTTAGTGCACACCGTAAGTACTCAGTAAATATGATTGATTGATTAATTGATTGATTTGGGGTGACCTTGCCAACACCAAGGGCTTGGATCCCACATGACCTGAAGGATTTTCTTGAGATCATCCAGGATCCCATTTCCCCTTTTGTATTTTTCCACGCATGAGTTGCCCTTCATCATCAGATTGGGAACTTAATGTAAGCAGTTGTGTCTAATTTTATGTTCCATAGAGTCACTGCCTATCAGAGGACTTTATAGCATAACTGCTAATTACTAGAGGATTGAGAATGCTAATCAAGTGCAAGTCAAGTGCTAACAAGCCCAGCAAAACCCTAACCCAAAGGATGGCAAAGATCAAAAGGTACTTATGGGATTTATTAAATGTTAACTAAGGGCTAAGCTCTGTGCTAAGCACGAGTTAATCAAAATCAAATCTGTTCCACAATCGAAGAGGTTCCAAGAGTGGGTATCTTGTTCCCGTTTTACAGATAAGGAGAATGAGGCATAGAATGATTAAGTGATTTCCAGCTTGCACACAGAGGGTCAGGAACAAAGGTGGCATCAGACCTCAGATTTCCTGACTCTCGATCTCACGTTCTTTTCTCTAGAGCATGCTACCTCATGGTTAAAGACCACTTGGAAGTTCCTGAAGAGCCCTAGCATACTGAAAGCCTCCTAAAGCTTCCACATTGCGAGCAAGGCCTAGAATATTACTAATACTCAACAAATTGTGAACAACTAAATGGACATAATAAAAATAGTAATTGTGGTATTTGTTAAGCTCTTACTACATGCCAGGCACTGTACTAAGTGGATACAAGTAAGTCAGGTTGGACACAGTCCATATCATAGTCTTAACCCCCATTTTACAGTTGAGGTAACTGAGACACAGAGAAGCGAAGTGACTTGCTCAAGGGCACATAGCGGACGAGTGGCGGTGGTGGGATTAGAACCTAGATCCTTCTGACTCCCAGGCCCGTGCTCTATCCACTAGGCTGTGCTCCTTCTCTTTAACAGCTAAAGAGCTCTGTCCCTTGTGTTTGAAGCTGGTGTAGAGAGGGAAAGAAAGGGGAGAAGGAGGAGGGAGAGAGGGGCATCTTTATGAAACTGGTATGTCCGGTCACCTTACACTGGAGGTATCCGTTGCTGTTTCCGAATCCGCCTTCTGGCCACCTGATCTTCCCTCTGCTAGAGAAGCTGGCCCATGTCTCCTGAAGGCCACTTGCCAGGTAGGGCTTATCTGCCCCAGTTGACTGCCCCCTGCGTTGTCTCACCTATCCCGTTGCCAACCTCTTGCCCAAGTCCTCCCTCTGGGTTGGAACTCCCTCCCCCTTTTTGAACGACAGACCACCACTCTCGCCACCTTCCAAACCCTCCTAAAATCACATCTCTTCCAAGGGGCCTTCCTCCTTCTAGATGGTAAGCTTGTTGTGGGCAGGGAATGTGCCAGTTTATTGGTATAGTACAGTGCTCTGCACTGAATGAATGAATGAATTCCCTAAACCCTCATTTCCTCTATCCACCCTCCCCTCTGTTTCCTAAGCATTTGGATCTGTACCCCTTAAGCACTTTTTTATGGTATTTGTTAAGCACTTGCCAGGCACTATTCTAATAAGCACTGGGGTAGATACAGCTGGGGTGTAGTGGATAGAGCATAGGCCTGGGAATTAGAAGGGCATGGGTTCTAGGACCAGCTCTGCCACTTGTCTGTTGTGTGACCTTGGGCAAGTCACTTCACTTCTCTGGACCTCAGTTCCCTCATCTGTAAAAAGAGGATTAAAACTGTGAGCCTCATGTGGATCAGGGACTCTCCAACCCCATTTGCTCATATCCACTCCAGTGCTTAGTACAGTGCCTGGCGCATAGTAAGCACTTAACAAATACCATAATTGTTATTATTATTATTACAAGCTTATCAGGTTGGATGCAGTTCATGCATCACATGGGGCTCACATTCTTAATCCCCATTTTACAGATGCTGAGGAACAGCTGAAGCCTTGTTTCTTTCTCCTCCACATTTCTATAGATTTATGTCTGTCAGTCTCCCCTGTTAGATTGTACGACACTTGAGGGCAAGGACCATGACTCTTACTCAGCTGGACTCTCCCAGGATTCACTCATTCATTCAATCGTATTTATTGAGCACTTACTATGTGCAGAGCACTGTACTAAACTCTTGGAATGTACAGTATTGCGCTCAGCATACAGTAATCACTCACTCCTGAACCACTGCTGAACCACTGCTGGTTCCAACTAAGTGCCTGCACTTGGAATCCCACGATCTCAGCTGTCCCATAGCTGAAATGCAGCTTTGTCGTGCATTTCCCTCCTTTCTCGATGGGCTGAAATTCCCACACTGAAGCTCCTGCCCCGTGTGCTTTGTTGACTTTTGATTCTCCTTGGCAGGGCTAGAACCCCCAGGATGCAGCAAACCCCTCCCTTAGATTGCAACTCTCCCAGAGGAGCAGAGTGGCCTAGTGGAAAGAATGCAGATCTGGGAGGCAGAGAACCTAGGTTCTAATCCTGGCTCCACCACTTGTCTGCTGTGTGACCTTGGACAAGTCAGTTGACGTCTCCGTGCCTCAGTTGCCTCATCTGTAAAATAAGGGTTCAATACCCGTTCTCCCTCCTATTCATTCATTCAGTCAGTATATGATTATATTTATGATATAGTTATGATTATGATTATATTTATTGAGCACTTATTGTGTGCAGAGCACTGTACTAAGCACTTGAGAAGTACAGTTCAGCAACAAAAAGAGACAATCCTTCCCCACAACGGGCTCACAGTCCAGAAGAGGGGAGACAGACCTTAAAACAAGTAAATAGGCATCGGTAGCATTGTTATAAATAAATAGAATTATATATATATACACTCCTACTGAGACTGAGCCCTGGGTGGGACAGGGATTGTGTCTGACCTGATCACTCTATATCAGGGTTCTAATAATTATGGTACTTGTTAAGCACTTACTATGTGCCAAGCACTGTTCTAATCACCAGGGTAGATACAAGTTAATCAGGTTGGACACAGTCCCTGTCCCACATGGGAGCTCACAGTCTTATCCTCATTTGACAGATAAGGTAACTGAGGCCCAGAGAAGTGAAGTGACTTGCCCAAGGTCACTCAGCAAACATGCGGTGGAGTCAGGATTAGAACCCAGGTCCTTCTGACTCCCAGGCCCGTGCTTTATCCACACTAAGCCATGCTGCTTTGCTGCTGCTTTGCTGCAGCCAAGGGTTCGGAGCTGATCAGACAGTCTGTTATCCAGCATGCCACTCGGGGTTGATGGTGATGCTTCTGGGTTGGTCCTTCTTTTTTTGCCAAGTTTGAGTCATTTCAAAAGCATAATTGTCCCCACATACTTTCTATTTGCCAAGATCCAGTGTTGAGGAAGAGGAGGAGGCTGCACTGCGGTTGGCCTAGGTCCCGCAGCTGTCCCTGGTGGGACGAGACTAGAGAGTCCCAGCTGGACGTGCAGGAGCCGGCCTCGCTTGCTGCCTCCTTGCTGCCTCCCTGGAGCCAGATCTGGCTCCATCCTCATCTTCCGCGGCTCATTTCCACCGGGACACGGATCGAGATGGACCATCACAAGGTCAAAAGTGGTAGGGGTGCGCAGGGATGTGGCCTAACCAGGCTCACCTTCCCTCCCCCTCCTTTTTTTTTTATGGTGCTTATTAAAGCATTTAGTGTGTGCCGGCCACTGTAGTAATTATGATGATACTAATGATATTTGTTAAATGCTTATTATGTACCAAGCACTAAGCCCTGGGGGAGATACAAGGTTATCAGGTTGTCCCACGTGGGGCTCACAGTCCTAATCCCCATTTTACAGATGACTTAACTGAGGCACAGAGTGAAGTGATTTGCCCAAGGTCACAGAGCAGACAAGTGGCAGAGCCGGGATTAGAACCCACATCTTCTGACTCCCAAGCCCGCGCTGTTCCCACTAAGCCACTCTGCTAAGCATTGGTGTAGATATAAGATAATCAGTCCCTGTCCCACATGGTGCTCACAGTCTAAATTGGAGGGAAAAGGATTTAATCCCCATTTTATAGATGAGGTAACTGAGACACGGAGAAATAAAGTGACTTGCCCGAGGTCTCAGAGCAGACAAGTGGCAGAGCCGGTATTAGAACCCAAGCCCTCTGACTCCCAGACCTAGGCCCTTTCCACTGGGCCACGCTGCTTCCCACTGGGCCATACTGCTTTCCACTGGCATTGTCTGCCAGAACTCCCTCGCCCCAGGGAAAGGGGGAGAGAGAGATGTAGCCCAGACCTAAATGATCAAATTTGGCGAGGGAGTATTCATTCCTGCTCGAAAGTTGGAAGGCAACTCCTGCTCATTCATGAGATGATCCTCAGGGAGCATCAGCCAATTAATCGGTGGTATTTATTGAGTGCTTACTGCGTGCAGATCCTTCATTCAATTGTATTTATTGAGCGCTTACTGTGTGCAGAGCACTGTACTAAGTGCTTGGAAAGTACAATCCGGCAACAGTTAGAGATAATCCTTACCCACTGTACTAAGCACTTGGAAGAGTTCCCTGCCCACAGTGAAATTACAGTCTAGATAGAAAGTATGGGAAGTGCTTCACTTTAAGATAAACCTCTCAGACTGGAAATCAATCGGTGGTATTTATTGAGTGTTTACTGGGTGCAGAGCACTGTACTAAGGGCTTGCTCAAGCTTCCTCCTCTGTAGTCAGTCAACAAGGAATGTAAGGTGTTGTTTTGAGCAAGGCTGGTACGGGGGTGGAACCACCAACTGGGAGGGTGAGTAAACCAGGAGTTTTTTATCTACGAAGACCCCCTGCAAGCTTGCAGCAGCTAAGCTGCCCTACCGACTGGACCTTGCCCATCAGATAAACTCATTATGGGCAGGGAACGTTTCTGCCAACTCCGTTATATTGTACTCTCCCAAGCGCTTTGTACAGTGGTGTGGTCTAATAGCAAGACCAGGAGACTGGGAGCCAGGTGTCTCAGACTCTAATTACAGTTCTCTGTGATCTTGGTCAACAATATTAATAATAATAATTGTGGTATTTGTTAAGTGCTTACTATGTGCCAAGCTCTGTGCTAAGTGCTAATAAAGAGAAGCAGTGTGGCTCAGTGGAAAGAGTCTGGCCTTTGGAGTCAGAGGTCATGAGTTCGAAACCCAAATCTGCCACTTGTCAGCTGTGTGACTGTGGGCAAGTCACTTAACTTCTCTGTGCCTCAGTTCCCTCATCTGTAAAATGGGGATGAAGACTGTGAGCCCCACGTGGGACAACCTGATTCCCCTGTGTCTACCCCAGCGCTTAGAACAGTGCTCTGCACATAGTAAGCGCTTAACAAATACCAACATTATTATTATTAATAAATACCACTGACTGATAAATGAGTTTGTCCTCCAATAGGAGGTAGAATTTCCCCAGTCTTTTCCTCCAGAAACCCACCAACTCTTCAGTTTTTTTTTTAATGGTATATAGTAAGTGCTTACTATGTTCCAGGGTATATAGTAACTGCTTACTCTGTTCCAGGGTATTTAGTAAGAGCTTACTATGTGCTAGGCACTGTACTAAACACTAGGGTAGATATAAGCTAATCAAGTTTGATACAGTCCCCGGCCCACATAGGGCTCACAGTCTCAATCCCCATTTTCTGATGAGGTAACTGAAGCACAGAGAAGTTGTGCCTTTTTTATGGTATTTGTAAAGCGCGTACTTTGTTCCGAGCACTTTACTAAGCACTGGGGTAAATACAAGCTAATCAGGTTGGACACAAGCCTTGTCTCACATTCAGTTCTACCTTTTCCTTCCCTTAAAAGCTCTCAGTCTTTACCTTTATGTGTCTCTGGGCCCAGATCTTTCTTTCTCCTTCTTCCCTCTCCCAGCTGCGCCTTTCCAATCGGAAATCCCCTGCCTACTTCCTCCTTACATTGCAGACTCTCATGGCTCCCAGCCATTAGCCCTGGGGCCACTTCATGAATTGATGAGGAAGGGAAGGTATCTCTTAGAAGCTCCTAGACCCTCTTATGGGACTCCCTGAGTGAGATAATATTTTTCCTCTTAATTAAACCCACCTGCCCTTTGGACCTATCATTCATTCCTGCATTCCCTGGTTTAGCTTCAGGGTAACTCCCACTCTGTTATATTGTACTTTTCCAAGGGCTTAGTCCAGTGCTCTGCACACAGTAGGGAGCTCAATAAATACCACCGATTGATCGATTGAACTCCCAAGACTGGGCATGGGAGAGGCAGAGAAGGCGAGTGGTCTAGTGAATAGAGCAGGGGCCTGAGAGTCAGAAAGACCTGGCTTCTAATCCAACATCTGCCAATTCATTTGCCACTTGTCTGCCGAGTAACCCTGGGTAAGTCACTTCAATTCTCTGTGTCTCAGTTACCTCATCTGTAAAATGGGGATGAAGACTGTGAGCCCCGTGTGGGGCAGGGACTGTGTCCAACCTGATTAGCTTGTATCTACCCCAGTGCTTAGTACAGTTCCTAGCACATAGTAAAGTCTTAACAAATACCATTAAAAAAATGGGGGACTTCAAAGTCAATCCCTTCTTTGAAGTGAAAACTTTATTTTTGACTGAACCGGGACAAAAAGCGCAGGGAGGAAGTCCTGCATTAGCTGTCTAATGACTCAGAAACAGTGAGGGCTGTGAAGACAGAGGTGGATGGGGAGGCGGATTGTTTCAATCTGCCGTTTGGGTTTCCCTGAGCGAGTGGGGCCGATGGGAATTTTTAGATGGCTCGGTGTGGTGGAAGGAGAAAGCTAAAAATGGAGCAAACGTTTTCTATATACCCCACTGGAGCTCTGCCTGGAAGCCACCCCCTGGAAACCCTCACGGATCTTTAGTGAACCTCAATCCATTTCTAGCCTGCTATGGAAGCGGGGGGGGGGGGGTGGGCTCACTGCCTTCAGATCACTGGGATGTGAGAGACCTCTCCCCAAAAAATCCCTCCCCCAGGACAGAGCCCCTGCCAGATTTCCACTACAGACCCTGTGGTGTCCCCGTTCGAGTCTCCCACCCTCTCACTCTCTCTCAGACTCCAGTGAGTAACTCACACACCACAGGCTTCTCCCCTAATAGCTTTTGGGGTTGATGCAATGATACACCGTGATGCAATGCTAAGATGAGATGATGGCAGATTGCAGCTGTGCTGGGCAGAGCAGGAAGCTCAAAACAGAATCACCCAGCACAACTGGCTTGGTTCCAGCCAAAAGCACTGGTGTTAATGGAAAAAAACAAACCCAAGAACAAAACAAAAAAAACACACAAAAAAACAAAAGACGCCCACCCAAAACTCATGGCTCTCCAAGGAGTAGGTTGCTACTTTCCCTTCCCCTCAGGCTGTACTGGTTTCCCCACCAATTGAGTCTATCCCACAGATTCATCCCAAAGACGGAGCTAGCGTCTGGGGAGGGGGAAGAGATAGCATCTCTCTTCACCCTGCCTGAACTCATCCTCCGATTGCTACAAAGTCCCACCTAGCCAACTCTTGGGTTTCTGCGGGCTGATCCCCCAGGTTGGAAGTTTTTATTACCCTTCCCCCCACTCCGCCTTCTGGCCTTGGTTCATTTTACTGTTTATTAACCCCTCTCCCTGGAGAGGGAGGGAAGGAAGGAGGGGGACAGGGGAAATAAAAGGAAATGAAACTCAAATCAGTTATTTTTGCTGCTTGGAAGTAGCTCAGACAAGCCGTTTGGTCAGGGAGGTCGAAGTAATTGGCCTTTGGAGTAATTTGGTTTTTGAATTCTCTGTGGAAAGTCTGATCTCTTATTATCGTGGAGGACTGAGAGTTTGCTGGGAGTCGGGGAGAGATGCGGGCTGCAGGGTCTTACAGAATTTGTGGGGACTTTAGTCCAAAGACTTGGTCAAATGACAGAGGGGTGGCTCTGGGGGTGGGACGGGGGGCAGGGAGGAGGTCGGGTGAAGGAGAGGCAGTCAGAGAGATGGTGCAAGGGAGTTTGCAGAGGGAGAAGCAGACAGGCTGGTGGGAGACCAGCCAGGGGGATCCAACTCAGTTGGCCTCTCCCCAGCTCCGCAGCCAGAGAGCTGTGTTGACGGCTCCAAAGAGATCCGGAGCAAGGCCTTCTTCCAGATTCCCGTGGCTCCGTCTCTCCCCAGCCCCTGCCGCTCTTCAGCAGAACTCCTCCACCTGATCTTCCCACCAACCCTCCCGAGTCTCCCCAAGGGAAGCATCCGGGCCGATGCGGATTGATCAAAACCTTCATGTGCCCAGGTTTCTGTTAACCGAGGATCGGTCTTCCCACAGTAATAGAGCAGATTATTTCCCTCTTATTTATTAAAAGTGTAAATGTCCAAATGTCGCTCCATGCCCAAAGCCCTTATCAGCTTCTCCTTTGTCCACTTGGCGCTCGGTCTTCTGTTTTTGTATTTTTTTAGGGCATTTCATTCATTCTTTGAATCATGTTTATTGAGCACTTATCATGTGCAGAACACGGTACTAAGTGTTGGGAGAGTACAGTACAATAATAAACAGACACATTCCTTGCCCACAACATTGTTAAGCGCTTCCTATGTGCCAGACATCGTTCTAAGCACTGGGAGAGATACAAACTAATCAGATTGGACACAGTCCCTGTCCCACGTGGGGGGGTCACAATCTTAATCCCCACTTTACAGATGAGGTAACTGAGGCACAGAGAAGTCAAGTGACTTGCCCAAGGTCACGCAGCAGATAACTGGTGGAACCAGGATCAGAACCCTGGTCCTTCTGACTCCCAGGCCACGCTGCTTCTCCTTTGCTAGTTTCCTTGGCCTTGCTTCACTGGGTCAGGCTGGAACAGCCGTTTACCCCCACAGATGAGGGGGCTCTAAGCTCAGGCGATGCCTCGACTTCAAGTCTGTTGTCAGGCGTGCCAGGAGCCGAAAGATTGTTGGTTGGGCATCTTCGGACTAGAGGAGAGTTGAGGTTTCCTTAATGGTGTCGTTTTTCTGGATTCAGCTGGTTCCTGGTCAGGCGCCAGCAATGGAGAGATTGGAATAGATCATTATTATACCGAGGATGGTCACCAGCTGTTCGCCATCTCCACAGAGGATAGAACAAGAGGAAATGGGCTTCAACCTGGCACCGGCAGCTCACAAAACAAAACGGCTCGTTGGAGCTCTGCCCAGGGCCCCCACCAGCTAGGGATGGGCTGACTGGCCCGCTCCCTGGTAGCCCAGAAATAGTGCCAAGGGGGTATAGGCAGACAGGCGGGGCCAGAGCCAGGGGTGCCATGTGGTTCAAACTTAACAAAATCTCCCCTGGCCAGTCATCTGTAGGGGTGATTCCCCTTTGCGGGTCTGCTCCCCTGTGCCACCCCGCCCCCATATGACCTCTTTGCTTTTCAGTCAGTCAGTCAGTGGTATTTATTGAGCAATTACTATATGCAAAGCACTGTACTAAGTGCTTGGGAGAGTACGATAGAACAATAAACACATTCCCTGCCCATACTGAATTTACAGTGTAGAGGGGGAGACAGACATTAATACAAACTAATAGGGAAACCTCCCTAACTGCACTTTGCCCGAGTCTCCCATCTCTGATCCCTGGCTCCCGTCTTTTCCCTTGCCCAGATCACCTTCCCCAGTCAGCTTCACCAAATACTGCCCTTCTCTCTTTCTCTCTTTTTTTTTTAATATGGTATTTGTTAAGGACTTACTGTGAGTCAGACACTGTACTAAGCACAGAGCAGTTACAAGCCAATCGGGTTGGACACAGCCCTCGTCCCACATGAGGATCACAATTATAATCCCCATTTTAGAGATGAGGTAATTGAGGTACAGAGAAGTGGAGTGACCTGCTCAAGTTCATACAGCAGGCAAGTGGTAGAGGTCCTTCTGACTTCCAGACCCATGCTCTATCCACTAGACCACACTGCTTTCACTCCTTTAAAGCCTCTTAAAAAACCTCCTCCTCCAGGAGGCCTGTTCTAATCTTCATTTCCTTAGTCAAGCCATCTCATCTGACATGTCAACACCTCTATGCAAATATGTTATTTATTCCCTTGTATCTACTACATGTAACTATTCTCTCATTCTCAGGGTATTACTGTCTATTGTCCCCCACCACAGTAAGTGCTCTATAAATGGAGTTGATGCAGAGGATGATTATGCCTAGGAAATCCTAATATGCCAGGATGTGAGGGCTATAAGAAATGCTGAGAGAGCAGTCCATTTCTATCTTCCATTTTAAAGGCGTCTATCTACAGTGCTGTCCTCATCATCGTCTCCATCATGGTCAAACCATCCTCGATAATCATTTCCAGGTTTTACATTCCCTGCCTGTCAGTAAATTCTTTCTTTTTCTTACCTAAATGCCATATGCTATAGTTTAGGCTATTGGATTTTGTCCAATCTGATCATCTTGTATCAACTTCAGGGTTTAGCTCACAGTAAGCACTTCATAAATTATTAATCATATTTATTGAGGACTTACTGTGTGCAAAGCACTATACTAAAGTGCATGGGAGAGTACAATATAACATCAAACATATTCCCTGCCCACAACGAGCTTACATTTTCATATCCACCCCAGCGTTTAGTAAAGTGCCTGGCACATAGAAAGCACTGAACAAATACCACAATTATTATTACTTGGGATGGGGACGGTGTCCAACTTGATTTGCTCTTATTATTATTAATCATATTTATTGGTCGCTTACTCTGTGAAAAGTACTAAGTACTAAGCGCTTGGGAGAGTACAATATAGCATCGAACACATTCCCTAACTACAACGAGCTCGTCTGTATCCACCCCAGCACTTAGTACAGTGCCTGACACATAGTAAGAGCTTAATACCACAATTATTATTATTACTTGGGACAGGGACTGCGTCCAACTCGATTTGCTCATATCCACCCCAGTGTTTTGTTCATATTCTTCTTCTTATTATTATCATTATTCCTTTTTGTTTTGTCCCCAGTGCCTTTCCTGAACCACCTCTTTCTGTCTCTCTCTTTCTCTTTCATGGCATTTTTTTAAGTACTTACTATGTGCCAGGCACTATTCTAAGCTCTGGGGTAGATACAAACTAATCGAGTTGGACAGAGTCAAATATGTTGTTTCAGCCACGGGACTCAGTCTTAATCACCATTTTACAGATGAGGTAACTGAGGCACAGAGAAGTCAATTGACTTGCCTGTAGTCACACAGTGGCAGAGCTGCAATAGAACCTAGGTCCTTCTGACTACCTCTCCCTAGGTTAGTTCCTTTCATGTCTGTGATAATGTAAAAAGCCCCCCAAAATGATTTGGAATAGGGGGCCTGAAGTAGTAGGGGGAAGAAAGCGACGGATGAGGGTGATAAGAATAAATAGTTTTGGTGAAAGAGCAACATAACGTAGCAGAAAGAGCACAGGCCTGGGACTCAGAGGAGCTGGGCTCTAATCTCAGCTCTGCCACTTGCCTGCTGTGTGACCTTCAGCTAGTCATTTCACTTCTCTGTGCCTCAGTTACCTTATCTGTAAAATGGGGATTAAGATGGTAAACTCTCTGTGGGACAGGGATTGTTGTATCTACCCCAGCACTCAGTACAGTGCCTGGCACATAGTAAGAACTTAACAAACACCATTAGGAAAAAGAGCCACAGAGTGGACAGCAGCAAAGCGGAAAGTATGGCAGCATCATAAGTGACCTTGGGGAGCCGGAAGGGTTGGCAGAGAGTCACAGAATAGAGAGCCAGAGGACCACCGTGGTTGGATCTCTTGGTTAGTGACCCCCTTCCCCCTCACCCCATCCTCTTCTTCCTGGTCCTGGAGTGGTAATACATAACAAAGAAATTACACATTTTCTGCCCACGAGGAGCTCACACTCCAAGGGGAGAATGAGGAAAAACTATGAATTGTCACTTTGGTCAAAAATGGTTTTATCCAGGTTTGAATGCGCACTAAGGCAGAGGGTAAGAAACACACCACTTAAAGAGATTGCTTAGGGAGTTCATACTAAAGGTACCCTCTGGCATCCCGGAAATCAAAGTTCAGAAACTAGAGCTTCTGCTGTCTCTGAAATGGGTAGAGGAAATGCATTAAATGTTTTAGAATTTTTAAGGAAAAAAGAAACTTTTTCAAAAGGGATAGGGATTATATTTTTTTCAGATAGAATTTGCAATAACCTATTCAGAGTTATAAGAAAAAACAAAGGGAAAGTGCCAAGGGAACCTGAGAGGTACCATCATTTCCAAGGAAAATTAAATCCTTTTTTCCTCACTGCTTATCTTAAAAATAAGATTTCTGTCCCAGAAGCTAGAAAATGTTAATTAAAACAGTTCTGAACATTTTTATTTCTTTCTCTTCATGCGTGGGTACAACAACTACAACTTTCTTTGAGTAAATTTTCCTTGAGAAATAGAGTGACCTAGCAGAAAGAGCAGTGGCCTGGGAGTCAAAGGACCTGGGTTCTAATCTCGGCTTTGCCACTTGTTTGCTGTGTGACCCTGGATACGTCACTTAACCTCTGTGCCTCAATTACCTCATCTGTAAAATGGGGATTAAGATTGTGAGCTCCATGTGGAACATGGACTACATCCCAACCTAATAAACTTGCATCTCTTCCAGTGCATAGTACAGTCTCTGGCACATAGTAATTGCTTAACAAATACCATTTTAAAAAAAAAGGAAGAGAATTTTGCAGCTGCTGTGGGAAATGATTCTGTGCGGCCCCAATTATCCCTAACATTTTTATCTTGCCAGAAAGCACTATGGAACTGGATACAAACAGTCCCTACTTAAAATGTTTTGAGTTACAATAATAATCCTAATGATAATACTTTGTTTTTTGATTATTACTTTTATAATAATAATAACAATGATGGTATTTAAGTGCTTACTATGTGCCAAGCACTGTTTTAAGCGCTGGGATGGATACAAGTTAATCAGGTGGTCCCATGTGGGGCTCACAGTCTTAATCCCCATTTTACAGATGAGTTAATTGAGGCACAGAGAAGTTAAGTGACTTGCCCAAAGTCACACAGCTTTATTTCATTTCAACCTCACAACATCCTTATGAGGAAACTGAGGCCCAGAGAGGTTAAATGACTTGCCCAAGTTCAAACAGCAGCCCAAAAGGAGAGGACTAGGACCCAGGTCTCCTGATTCCTAGACCAATGGTGTTTCCACTAGGCCACACTGCGTCTCTGATATTTGAATGACATTTGTAGTGTTTCTAAATTTTCATGCTGTTTTAGCTGCACAACACATAGGTTTTGACTTCTTGGCCTAGAGGAAAGTGTACTAGACTGGGAATCTGAGTTCTAGTCTGACTCCTCTATCGGCTTGCTGTGTGACTTTGACCATGTCACTTAACATCTCTGAGCTTCAGTTTTCTCATCTATAAAATGGGGATGAAGTACCTGTTCTCCCTCCTTTTCTAGACTGTAAGCTCTTCATGGCCAGGGAACGTGCCCGCTAATTCTGTTGAATTGTACTCTGCCAAGGGCTTAGTATAGTGTTTTACACATAGTAAATGCTCAAGAAATACCATTGATTGATTAGTTATAAGCCCTGTGTGGGATAGGGCCATTTGTCTGGCCTGATTGTCTTGTCTCTACCCCAGGTTTACCACAGTGCATGGCAAATAAGTGCTTAATAAATACTATCATTATTACTCTTATTATGGTACTATTTTCTTTTACTCTCTACAATACAGTAGTTCATTGGTGTACAAACTGATTATAGTGCTAATAATTTTCTCAGTTATTGGCAGAGAATATTTCCATTAATTTCCTTCATTCATTCGATCGTATTTATTGAGCGCTTATTGTGTGCAGAGCATTGTATTAAGCACTTGGGAATGTACAATACAACAGTAAACAGTGACATTCCCTCCCCAGAACGAGCCTAGAGTAGGGGAGACAGACATCAATACAAATAAATAAAATTACAGATATGACCCTAAGTGCTTTGTGCTGGTTCCATTGTACTCCCCCAACCTCTGCACATAGTAAGCGCTCCATAAAAACGATCGAGTGACACTCTTTTCTCAGTCAGTCCCGTTTCCACTGGAGCACAGAATGCAGCAAGTATGCACTGTGTACATTGCGAAGTGTGCACAAAGATATTTTCAGTGCAGTAACTCATTTGCAGCTGAAGTGAGCCTGGCATAATGCTGAGGTTGTACGGTAGCATTATGACCCAGAAGGCGGTTGCCTTGGTAGCTGCAGGGGGCCAGGGGAGGGGGTGTCTCTGGTGCCCGCGCTAGCCAGCTACTAGTTAAAATTTCTGCCGGGTCCGTCTACCTCACAGAAAGACCAGATGGTTTTTCAGTCCAGTTCTTTTACCACTGATGGCTTAGCCCCAAAAGCAGAGTGGCCTAGTAGAAAGAGCTGGCCTTGGGAGTAGAGGAGCTAGATTCTTTATTCATTCATTCAATAGTAATTATTGAGCGCTTACTATGTGCAGAGCACTGTACTAAGCTCTTGGAATGTACAATTCGGCAACAGATAGAGACCATCCCTGCCCAATGACGGGCTTACAGTCTAATCCGGGGAGACAGATGGACAAAAACAAGACAACGTAATCACGATAAATAGAATCAAGGGGATGTACACCTCATTAACAAAGTAAATAGAGACGCATCATGGTGTAGTGGATAAAAAATGGGTTTAGGAGTCAGAAGGTGGTGGGTTCTAATCCCGGTTCCACCACTTGTCTGCTGTGTGACCTTGGGCAAGTCACTTCACTTCTCTGTGCCTCAGTTCCCTCATCTGTAAAAAATGGGGATTAAGACTGTGAGCCCAATCTGGGACAGGGACCCAATCTGGGACAGGGACCCAATCTGGGACAGGGACTGTGTCCAACCTGATTAATTTGTATCTACCTCAGTGCTTAGAACAGTGCTTGGCACATAGTAAACACTTAACAAGTGCTTAATTATAATTATTATTATTAATCCAGGCTCTGCCACTTGCTTGCTGTGTGACCTAGGGCAAGTCACTTCACTTCTTTGGGTCTCAGTTACCTCATCTGGAAAATGGAGATTAAGACTGTGAACCTCGTGTGGGACAGGGGCTGTGTCCAACCTAATTAGATTATATCTACCCCACTGCTTAATATAGTACCTGACACCTAGTAAGTGCTTAACAAATAATGATTAAAAAAACAAAAAAAACCCAAAACTAGGACTAGAACCCAGGTTTCCTGATTCCCAGAGCATGGTTCTTACCACAGGACTAACAGCAGGACCCTCTCCTAAGTGGTGAGGACAGGTAATAGGGGAAAAAGGCACCATCCCTGGCCCGAAGGATGTCAGAAAAGATAGATGCGAAATTATTTACATATCAAAGAAAAAGAGGAAAAAGAAACTGGAGAGAAGGATAGGGGAATAAATAAGTGCTTCTTTGGGTGGCTCTGAGTCTACATGCTGAGATATTGTTGGGAGAATATGATTTGGATAGAAGGGAATTTATTAGGGTTAGCTTCATCCTTTCCATTATATTTATTGAGCACTTACTATGTGCAGAGCACTGTACTAACCTCTTGGGAAAGTACAATACAACAATGAACAGCAACAATTCCTGCCCACAGTAAGTTTACAGTCTAGAGGAAAGGTGGGATTTCCAGAGAGATTTGAAGATGGCCAATGCTGGGGTTGGTGGATTTGAAAGGGGAGGCCGTTCCGGGCGGTGGGAAAGCATAAGCAGTGGGCCAGAGGCAGGAGAGATGAGAAAAGGGAGAGAGAAGTTTGCTTTAGCGGAGTAAGGAGTAGTGAATGAAGAAGGCATGTAAGTACGAAGAGAGCTGATGGAAAGCCTTAAAGGTAATGGTCAGGGGCTTTGGCTGGTTGGGGAGGAAAATGAGGCTTGGGAGGTTTTTGCAGGGGAGAGAAAGGTGAATGGAATGACATTTTAGGAAGATGATCTGGGCCATGGTGTGTCTATAGCACAGTCAGAGGAGGAAAGAAGTTGGAGACAGGGATAATACCCTAAAATAATTGAGAGGCCGTGAGAGCTTCAGGTGAAGTAGAGGCAACTTGGGGTGGAAAGAGAGGGGGGGATCGGAGAGACATTGAGGAGGAAGAACCAGCGAGATTCAGAGACACAACGAATGTGATGGCTAAAAGATAGCATGTAGTCCAAAGATGATACTAAATTACACTGGCAACAGCAGTTCTGTTTGCTTGTATTGGCGTCCTGTTCATTTGACAAGACAGTCGCTGTGCCCCGTGGTAAATACTGGAATGATGGGAGAGAGGTGAGAGAAGGAGAAGGGCAGAGAATGCAATTTGCTTATCATTTCCACAATATAGAGACTAGTCAGTCGTAGTTTTTAGAGTAAATGGAACAGGGACTGCGGCCAGCCTGATAACTTTGTATCTACCCCAGTGCTTAAAACAGTGCTTGGCACATAGTAAGTGCTTAACAAGTGCTATTATTATTATTAATATTATTATCAAAGTTGGTAGACACATTCCCTGCCAACAAGGAGCTTACAGTCTAGAGGGGGAGTTTACAATCTACAAGGCAACATAAAGCTGGCAATTTGCCATACATCAAGATACCAAAGCAGCTGTCTTGGCAAGTACTGTGGTCTTTGTCATCCCTGTTAGCTATTTTTCAGCATTGTTACTGGCTCTGACCACCAGGTGACAAGTCCTAGGTGTGTTTGGCATAGCCCCAGTGGGCAGAACCAGGAATAGAAACCAGGTCTTCTGATTTCCAGAATGTTGCTCTTTCAAACCCAACCAATAGCAGGGTTAATAAATACAACAATAAGAAGAAGAACATCAACGGGTATTTGATATTGCTGCTGACTTCATATATAATTAAAAGAAATGGATTTATATCCACATTAACCACTTCATGCATTCTGCATTTTGTAAATGTGGGAAATCTCCCAGTTTGATAGCATAAAAGACTTTCCCTTAGATTCTAAAATCCACGTGAGCAGCAGGGTTGTTCAGTTCATCCTCTTTAGCTCCTGTTAATTCATCCTCTACACATATCTTTATATAGTGCCATCTCTCTCCCTTTCTGCCATCTCACAATTCTTCTTGGCTTTGGGACATCTCTACTAGGCTGTCCTGCTGACACTTCAAACTCCACACGACAAAACAGAACTCCTCATCTTCCCACCCAAGTCCCATCTTCTCCCTGACTTTCCCATAACTGCAAATAACACTACCATCCTCCCTGCCTCACAAGCTTGTAATCTTGTCATTATCCTTGACTCATCTCTCATTCACCCCGCATATTCAGTCTGTCACCAAATCCTGTCACCCGCCCAGCACCTCTAGCATCTGCCCTTTCTTTTTCATTCAAACTGCTACCATGGCGATTCAATCATTTACCGTATCCCAACTTGACTCCTGCATCAGTCTCTTCGCTGACCTCCTTGTCTCCCGTCTATCTCCACTCCAGTCCATAATTCACTCTGCTGCTTGCATTATTTTTCTAAAAAAAGGGTCAGTCCACGTTTCCCCAGTCCTCAGGAACCTCCCGGGGTTGCTCATCCCTCTTTTCATCAAACGGAAACTCCTTACCCTCCACTTCGAAGCACTCAATCACCTTGCCCTCTCTCAGCTTTCCTCCCCGATTTCCTACTACAACTCAGCATGCTCACCTCAGTCCTCTAACACCAATTTTCTCAGTGTACCTCAATCTCGCCTGGGCCCTGCCTGTGGTCTGGATCGCCCACCCCTTTCATACAGACCACTACTCTCCCCATCTTCAAGGCCCTTCTAAAAGCACATCTCCTCCAAGAGGCCTTCCCTGAGTAAACCCTCATTTCCCTTATTCACCTCCCTTTTCCATGGCCTATGCACTTGGGTCTGTACCCAGTAAGCACTTTTTCACCCCAGCCCCACAGCAATTATGTATATATCTGTCTGTAATTTCTTTTCATGTTTCTCTTTCCCTCTAATCTACTGTAAACTCTCTGTGGGCAGGGATCATGCCTACCCACTCATTGTACTATACTCTCCCAAGTGCTTAGTACAGAACTCTGCCCACAGTTGATGCTTAATAAATGCCATCGATTGATTAATCTATCCAGAGTACCACAGTCGATATTAATCCATGATGGTGATTATGTTATTTTGCTATTTAGTTTAGCTTAAAGCAGATGCTGCTATTAAAGAGGATGTACAGTTTTCATTTCATTCCACTGAAAAGCCATTTTCAGATGACAGAGTAGTACCTTGTGGTATTGTTCAAGAACTTAAATTGTTAAGAAAAAACACTTCTTTGAGGTTTAAGTCAGAAACAAATAATTTCCATGAGCCCACAGAAAAGCACGTGATCTTGAGTTGTATTTCTTTGAGGAGGATGTAAAATTAGGGGCGGGTGAACTAGCTAAAAATATATATATTGTGGGATCAATACTGTTCTTTTGTCCTTACCTACAAGGCTGGACTTAATGTGCCTATTGGTGTGTCAATAACTGAGGGAATGCCTAACAGTAGCAATTTAGTGCTGCCACAAGCAGACCAATCAGTAGAAAGAAAGGCAAAGAAAGGGACAAGTGAGTTTCTCTATTGATCCCTAATAAATAATGCAGTAGTTTTACATCTCATTATGCCACAGAGGCTTATTTCATTGACGGGTAATGAAAGCGATAGTATTTTAGGAATTAAGCAATAGGTGTTATATGAATGAGATGCATTTTATTTAAAAGCCTCAGCAGTCTTATATTCTGATTTTTTCACTGAGTTGCAGTCAGAAGTCAAAAGGCAAGTCTGTGGCAGAACCAGGAATGAAACCCAGGACTTGTGACTCCTCAGTCTTTGTGGTCAAAGATGGCCAGTGTTCCATTCGATGTTCCTTTCAAAGCACACTGGCCAAGCTGTGCCCACTTCAGGTAAGCCGTATTCCGGGGTGAAAATTATTTTTACAGATTCCACCTACGCCTTAGTTGCACTGATGACATTAGACAGCTTAGTAGAAAGGTTTTAAACTCTGATCTCAAGGCAAGACAGAGAAGTGTTGAGGTTGTGTAGGTGGAATTTTTTTCACTATAGCCTGGCCTGCACACTTTGCCCCTCGAGCGCCAGCTTGCTCAACTGTGCTCCGATCTCATCTATCTCGTCGCCGACCCCTTTCCACGCCCTCCATCTAACCTGCAACTCCCTCTCCCCCCCTTCCATATAAGCCAGACCACCCCTGTCCCCACCTTCTAAGCACTACTAAGGTCACCTCTTCTCCAAGAGGCCTTCCCCACTTCCCCCTGCTCCCTCTCCCCTCTGCACCATGAGCCAACTCTGTTGTATTTCACTCTCCCAAGTGCTCTGCACCCAGGAAGAGCTCAATAAATAAACCATTGATTGATTGATTGATTGTATCCTCTTTCTTGGCTCAGGCTGTCGATTGACAGCATACTCTCTGGGCTGTTGGCTACAGTGTACTTCTTTCTCAGCTTGTGGGGACAGGGAAGAATGCTTGGGCTCAGGAGGTGGCTTTGAAGTCACCTTGGCAATGAGGTGGGAAGCAGGGCTAAGGAGTGAAAGCCTAAACTGCATCTTTCAATCTGTGATACGGTAAAATGTTAGATGGTACAATCCGAGTTAGTTTGTTCACTTATTGAAGGCAAGGATTTTATCTTGGATCCCTGTACTGTTTTGTCCCAACTGTTCTGCACATAGTAGACATTCAAAAAACACTACTACTGATTGGGTGTCATTTTGACCTTAGGCTTCTGGGGGCCTCCTTAGAGGAGGGACTACTTATACTCAATAAGCTTGTGGTGGCCAGGAGACATGCCTGTTTGTTGCTGTATTGCACTCTCCCAAGTGTTTAGTACAGTGCCTTGCAAGAAGTAAACGCTCAATAAATATGATGGAAGGAAGGCAGGAAGGAAGGACGGAAGGAAGGACGGAAGGAAGGCAGGAAGGAAGGAAGGAAGGAAGGAAGGAAGGAAGGAAGGAATAACAACACAACTGGCTTAGTATTCAAAATGTACTCCCCACTCACTTTGAGTCAGTGCTTAATATCAGGTTTACCTTGTGCGGACTCGGGCCAATACTGAGGTGTTTTTTTTTTTTTACAGGAAAATCCCTTGCAAAGAGGATATTTGGCCCATGCCGACCCAGCCAGCGTCTCCCAACGTTTCTTAAGTCATCTTACTGCAAAAAGGTTGAGATGTTTTACCCAGTTTGACATTAATGAGTATTAGGTCACATTTTTATTGTAATCCATAAAACCATTTTTCTCATTTGGACTAGTATACGTTTAATAGACTGTTCTTTATCTTATTATTCAAAACAATGAATATGAACTTAAAAGGAGCTTTTAAAACCCATTTCAGCAGGAATGAATGTGGTCAGTTCAATAAAGTTAATAATGAATGTTCACATCGTAGTAAATACAGAACGTAAAGGCCGATGATTTATTCAGTCTTTAAAACCATAAAACTCCCATGTTTTCCCACAACTATTTATATCCCCCAACTGGTGTAAATTCAAGTCTTAAATGACAATTTCTGACGGGTCTCTAAGTGGGGGTTTTTATTTGAGTGTTTGTCCTTAAAAATCGAGGTCCGGCCCCTTTCTCGTTTAATATATTTATATGTAGAGATATACATATCTATCTATCTACTATCTATCTATTTGCTAGGCACTGTGACAAGGTTAGTACAGTGCCTGGCGCGTAGTAAGCGCTTAACAAATAACATGTATCACTGTATTCCCCCCTTTCCCTCCGCTCCTCCCCCTCTCCCTTCCCCTCCTCTCAGCACTGTGCTCGTCCGCTCAACTGTATATATTTTTTATTACCCTATTTATTTTGTTAATGAGATGTACATCACCTTGATTCTATTTATTGCTATTGTTTTAATGAGATGTACATCCCCTCGATTCTATTTATTGCTATTGTTTTTGTCTGTCTCCCCCGATTAGACTAAACCCGTCAATGGGCAGGGACTGTCTCTATCTGTTGCCGATTTGTACATTCCAAGCGCTTAGTACAGTGCTCTGCACATAGTAAGCGCTCAATAAATACTATTGAATGAATATTATTACTACCCAGAGGTGATTTCTCCACCATCGTTCCCACCCTCCGAAAAATACCCAGAGTGGGTGTTCCTCCCTCGACCCTCCTAAACCTGGTGTGAATTGCTCAGGTCACCATCGGGCCTTTCACACCGTTTTCTTGGAACCCGCTTGCAAACGCGGCTGCTAAAGCGCCCGGCCACCATTCATTCAATCTTATTTATTGAGCGTTTACTATGTGCAGGGCACTGAACTAAGCGGTTGGGATGGACAATTCGGCAACAGAGAGAGACCATCCCTGCCCAGTAACGGGCTGACAGTCTAAACAGCCAGCTCCAAGGTGGGAAAAAGGTCCCAGGAGAGAATCGGGTGGTCTGGAAACTGGAACCCCACGTTTCCCCTCCCGGGAGGGGTGAAAACCTACAAATCGAGCCTACGTTGTTTTGGAGGAAGTCGATCCACGCAGCGCGGGGGCTTGGGAGAGAGGAGATCTTTCTTCCTCTTGAACTTTCCCCCCAGCCATTTTCACTAGGTGAGGCGCTCCCTGAAAATCGCACTGGCTTCATTTCGCTTTAAATGTCGTGTCTCTCCCCCGCCCCCCGCCCTAGAACTAGATAAGAACCGGAGGGAGGAGAGGAGGTGAAAGTAACGACAAAGCTTCAACTGCAAAAGCCCACTCGGGAGGGAGCAGCAACGGCCTCTCCCCTCCTCCCCCTGCCCTCCCTCCCTTCCCCTCTTTCCCTTCGTCTCCTGCCCTCCCTCCCTCCTTTCCCTTCGTCTCCTGCCCTCCCTTCCCCTCTTCTCCCTGTCCTCTCCTCTTTCCCTTCCTACCCCTGCCCTCTCTTCCCTCCCCGCCTCCCTCTTCCTCTTGCCCTCCCCCTCTTCCTCTTGCCCTCCCCTCCTCCCCCCGCCCTCCCCCTCTTCCTCCTGCCCTCCCCTCCTCCCCCTCTTCCTCCCCTCCTGCCCCTGCCTTCCCCTCTTCCTCCCCTTTTTCCCTCCTGCCCTCCCTTCTTCCTCCTGCCCTCCCTCCTCCCCCTCTTCCTCCCCTCCTGCCCCTGCCTTCCCCTCTTCCTCCCCTTTTTCCCTCCTGCCCTCCCTTCTTCCTCCTGCCCTCCCTCCTCCCCCTCCTGCCCCTGTCCTCCCCCTCCTCTCCCCTCTTTTCCTCCTTCTTCCTCCTGCCCTCCCTGTACCACCCCTCTTTCCCCTCCTCCTCCCCTCTTTCCCTTCCTCCCCCTGCCCTCCCCTTCTCCCTTCCTGCCCCGTCCTCTCCTCCTCCTCCCCCTTCTTCCTCCCCTCTTTCCTTCCCTCCCCCTGCCCTCTCCTCCCCCCTCCCTTCTTTCCCTCCCTCCTCCACCCCTTTCCCTTCCTCTTTCCCTTCCTCCCCCTGCCCTCCCCTCCTCCCCCTTCCTCCTGCCTTTCTTCCTACCCCCTCCTCCCCTCCCTCCTGCCCTTCCTCCCCTTTTCCTCCCTCCTCCCCCATCCCCTTCTTCCCTGCCCTCCCCTCTTTCCCTCCCTCCCCCACCCCTTTCCCTTTCTCCCCCTGTCCTCCCCTCTTGCCCTCCCCTCCTACCCCCCTGCCCCTCCCCCGCTCAGGGTCGGTCCTCCTCCTTGCCCCATCGGGCCTGGCCCGGGGGAGGCTTCGAGGGGCGTGGAAGCACCGGGCGGAGGGCGGCTCCTCCGACCCCTTGGGAGGACCAGCCAGGGGCTCCTGCCGGCCGCACCCCCCGACCCAAATCCCTCCCGGGGAAGGGACCCCCAACAATGGGAAACCCCGCCACCCCGGACCAGCCCCACCCCAAGGGACCATGGCGGGGGGTCGGGGAGGGAGGTGGCCGTCTAGACCACCCTCCCGCTCGAAGGGGAAATAGGGATCTTCCCAGCTGAGAGGGACTTCTGTCTGGGGCTTGACGTCTGGGATGCTGGAAGATGTGGATTTCTGTCTTCCCGTCGTGGTCCTCAGGGGACATTTGGGGTTCGAATCCCGGCTCTGCCACTTGGCAGCTCAGTGACTGTGGGCCGGTCACTTCACGTCTCGGGGCCTCAGTGCCCTCATCTGGAAAATGGGGATGAAGACTGGGAGCCTCATGTGGGACAATCTGATGACCCCGTGTCTACCCCAGCGCTTAGAACAGTGCTCTGCACCTAGTAAGCGCTTAACAAATACCAACATTATTATTATTGGGGGCTCTCGGGGGGGGGGGTGGTGGTGTCTCCCTTCAACTAAAGCAGCGTGGCTCAGTAGAAAGAGCCCGGGCTTGGGAGCCAGAGGTCCTGGGTTCGAATCCCGGCTCTGCCACTCGTCAGCTGTGTGACCGTGGGCAAGTCACTTCACTTCTCTGGGCCTCAGTCACCTCATCTGTAAAATGGGGATGAAGACTGTGAGCCTCAAGTGGGACAACCTGATGACCCTGTATCTCCCCCAGCGCTTAGAACAGTGCTCTGCACATAGTAAGCGCTTAACAAATACCGACATTATTATAAAGCCCTTCCTCGAGGCGATAATGGGGCCCCTCCAGCCACTGAAAGGACTTTTCTCCCCAGCCCCCCGACCCTCTTTTCCTTCTCCCTGCGGACCTGGTGGGCGAGGGGAGGCCACCCCTTAGACGGCCATCCCTTCCCTCCCATTCGCCCCTTCCCCAATTACTTTTCCCCTTCCCTTTGTATGGGTTCCATTCAACTGTTGAAGGGAACCTTCCGCCCGAGGAGGAAAAAAATAGTCCCCATCTAACAGTCTAGGGTGAGAGAGTGTGTGGGTCCAGGCGCGCTGAGGGGGCGGGGGGGATAAAAAAACACAACACGTTTCCACATTCCCCTTCTTTATTTCGTCTCTTTTGAACGGACTGGAAGAGAGGGTCGGGGGTCGGAGGCCGATGATGGATGCTGGAGATCTGCCAAGCCCCAAGGATGATGCGCGTCAACCGAACCTGGCCAACGGAAGCGCCGGCCCCCGCCCCGTCCCTCCGCGCGCGCTTGCCCCCTCCCGTCCCCCGTCCCTCCAAGTGACGGACGGCGGCGCCCGGCCAATCGCGGGCCGAGGCTGCCCGCCCCGATGCGAAGCCGGCCAATGGGAGCGGAGGGGGGGCGGGACCAAGGGGCGGGGCGCCGCTTGGGGGCCGCCCCCTCGGCGGGGCCCCGCCCATCTTCCCCCTCTCCCCCTTCTCTCAGCGGGTGTCTGCCCGCCCCCCGCCCCGGCTCCCCTCAGGAGTTGGTGCCCGCCAAGAGCCGCGGCCATGAGAGCCAAAGTTGCCCCCCGATCCGTCCTGGGGGGTTAAAGTGCCCCCTTTTTATCCCCCCGCTCGCCCGCCCCCCCCCCCCCCAGGACCGGTCCTCTTCTTCCTCCTCCTCAGGACCCCCTCCTTCCCCCCCTCATGCCGGCCATGGTGGAGAAGGGCCCCGAGGTCTCAGGGAAGAGGCGAGGAGGGAGGAATCACCCGGCCTCCGCCGCCAACGCCGCCGCCGCCGCCGCCTCGGCCGCCTCGGCCGCCGCCTCCTCTTCCTCGTCGTCCTCGTCGTCGTCGTCGTCCTCCTCGGCGGCGGCGGCGGCGGCGGCGGGGGGGCCCAATAATGGCTCCACTAAAAGTTTGGCATCGGCCGCCGCGGCGCCCAATGGAAACAGCAGCAGCAACTCCTGGGAGGAAGGGAGTTCGGGATCGTCGAGCGACGAGGAGCACGGTGGGTCCCTTTCCCTTCCTTCCTTCCTTCCCTCCCTCCCTCCCTCCCTTCTCCCTCCTCCTCCATCCAACTCAGCCAGTGTCCCCTCTCTCCCTTCCCAGGAGGAGGAGGAATGAGAGTCGGACCCCAATACCAAGCGATCGTCCCCGACTACGACCCCGGTGAGTTGGGGCTTATGAACATCTTTTTGGGGGGAAGGGGTGGGTGACTGTTTTTGCCCCCCCTGCAGCTCTTCTCCCCTCCCAATACCAAGCGATCGTCCCCGACTACGACCCCGCTGAGTTTGGGCTTATGAACATCTCTTTTTTTTAAATTTTAAGGGGGGAGGGTGACTCTTTTTACCACCCCCCCTGCAGCTCTTTTCCCCTCCCAGTACCAAGCGATCGTCCCCGACTACGACCCCGCTGAGTTTGGGCTTATGAACATCTCTTTTTTTTAATTTTAAGGGGGGGGGGTGACTCTTTTTACCCCTCCCGCAGCTCTTTTCCCCTCCCAGTGCCAAGCGATCGTCCCCAACTACGACCCCGATGAGTTTGGGCTTATAAACATCTCTTTTTTTTTAATTTAAAGGGGGGGGGTGACTCTTTTTGCACCCCCTGCAGCTCTTTTCCCCTTCCAGTACCAAGCGATCGTCCCCGACTACGACCCCGCTGAGTTTGGGGTTATGAACATCTCTTTTTTTTTATTATTTTAAGGGGGGTGACTGTTTTTGCCTCCCCCTGCAGCTCTTTTCCCCTCCCAGTACCAAGCGATCGTCCCCAACTACGACCCCGGTGAGTTTGGGGTTATGAACATCTTTTTTTTTGTTGTTGTTTTAAGGGAGTGGTGACTGTTTTTGCACCCCCTGCAGCTCTTTCTCCCCCCCCCCCCCGCCCCCACCTCTGGCTCCTAAAGGGGCAGGAGGACCTGCAAGGGGTGGGTCGGTGGTAGCCTCGAACTGGCCCGCTTCGTGGGCCTCGGTGACTCCTTCCCTCCCCAGCCCCGGGAGCTGAGCTCCTCCGAGGGTGAAAGTCGGGGTCCCCTCCACCCCCCCCCAGTTCATTTCACTTGGAGCTGGTGTAATTTTCAATTAAAAAGAGCGTGGGGGGGAGGAGGAATCAAATCAACAACTTTCTTTTTTCGTGCGTTCACCCTGCTGTCCACGGGAAGAACAGCAGGAGGAAGAAAACGTGTTCTGCAAACGTGCCTCCAGACTTAAGGGGAAAAAGAAAGGATCCCCCTCCTTCCCCCCCCATCCCCGAAATATCCCTAAAACTTGGAATTTCGAGGGGAAGGACAGAAGGGCAGGGATGCGTTGAATGGGGGCATAGGGGGCAACTCCGGTTTGCCGTGCGGTTGGTTTCCCGTTCACGATGGTGAAGTGGGGGGGTGGGGGGATCTGGCGAGGAGGAGGTGGGTGTACCATCGTGAGAATGAAAAAAAAGACTTAAAACCAGGTTTCCCCGGCCCCGTCGAAATAGTAGATCCTTTCTCTTTTCAGCATTTAGGCCAGTAGAGCCCCGTTTCCACCTACACCTTCATTTCCCCTTTTCCCCCTCGGCCTTCGAGGCTCCTACCTCCCCCAACCAGATCGTGATAGGGAGAGTGGGATCGGCACGACACACTCTTTCTCTCTATCACTTAATAAAAGAAGTGTCGATGCTTTCCAGAGGGCGCTTTGCAGGCTGAAAAACAAGAAAAAAAGCCCATATAGCCAGGAGGGCTCGCATATGGCAGTTGGATTTTGTGGGACTTTGTATGTGTTTTGGTGGGGGAAGGGGCGGAGGAGAACTAAAAGGGATAAAACCGTCACAGGTCAGTTTTTTGCAACAGAGAGATAGCTCAGATGAATTCGTCCGAAAGAGAATCTCGGTAGAACAGTCTCCAAACCGCCTTTCTTTGGAAGAGCCTGTGAAGTGGTAGAGGAAGAAATTTTGCAGCCAAACAAAGGAATTCGGTCGTGTCACTGTCTGCAATGGGGCTTTAAAATAGATGGGCCGTTCGAGTCCATGATGTTTAAGGGAAAGTGACTTTAATTTCAAAAAAAAGAGATGCGTTTCAACTCCTTGATGAAGCCTTGTCAGCCTACCGTTTTGAGGTCTTTAAGACTTGAGTGCCTTCTTTTGTTGATCACAAACTTATGTGAATAATGAGGGTGGGAAAAGGTTATGCAACGCAATTTGAGAAAATTTCACTGCAGGGGTTGCTCCAAGAGAAAGGCGAAACTCTCACTAGGATAGTGAAGGTGTTCAGCGCTCATTGTGGTCTTTGGAGTAGGAATAAATGGAGAGGTCCTTGTTTTCCTGTACACAATGGAGTTGACATCTCAATTGTCTTTTTCTAGTTGTTTTTTTTTTGGTCTCCTTCCTAGCCAACCTCAGATCGCTGGCTTTGAGGTTACATGATCAACATTTCTGCTCTTTTTAATCCCATGTTAGCAGCAATAATAATTTTCTGGCATTTCCTGATTCTGATCCCCCTCCTCTTCCTTCTTTTGGCAGGCACTTCTCATTTATATGAGTGACAAGAGTAGGCATAGGAAGCAAGGGGTTTTTGGTTTTTGGGTTTTTTTATTTAATCTTTTTCCTCCTCTTTGCTTGTTTGGCCACCAGGGGAGGCAAATTGTTTTTGGTAAGAGCTGACCCTTTATTCGTTTTGTAGGTCAAGCCCGTCATCCCAATGACACATGCGAAGCATGGCTTGACCCAAGTATTCCAGAATTTCTCTGTCAGGCTCTCAAGTCTCTTCGTTTTTAGCAAGTTGCATTTTGCTTTTTACCTACCCCCCCCCCCCATACCATGTAGTTGGGGTGCTCTAAAACCCCAGGAATGTAATTTGCAAACTGTACTTTTTAGAGATGTAGGTACAGTCTGATTAAATTTATGAGTCTGTGTTTGGCCTGACCTATTTTTATATTTTAAAATCTCTGTGATAGTCTTTTGGTGAGAGCCTATGTAGTATGGGAAATCATCTACTGAACTATGTAACAGTTTATGAAGGAACATTAGCAGGCTCAAGTTTGCATGAAGGGAGGCATTTTAAAGGGTAAAACACTAAATACTCTGGAAAGTTTTTTCTAATTATTGATTTGGCATATTGTATTCTTAAGCAGTGTGGCAAGGAGTCAGCCTGGGAATCAGAGGGACCTGGGCTCTAATTTTGGCTCTGCCACTTTCCTGCTGTGTGACCTTGGTCAAGTCATTTAAACTTCTCTGTGCTTCAGTTCCCTCAACTGCAGAGTGGGGATTCAGTGTCTATTTTCCCTTCCACTTAGGCTATGAGCCCCATGTGAGACAGGGACGGTACCTGGCCCGATTAACTTGTATCTACCCCGGGGTTTAGAATAGCGCTTGACACACCGTAAGCGCTTAACAGATATCATAAAAGCAGGGGTGGGGGTCGGGTGGTGGGGACAGGACTGTGTCTAACCTGATTGTTTTGTGCTTAGTAGAGTGTTTGGCATATAGTAAGGGCTTAACAAATACCATAAAAATTATTATTAACCACAATTTCTGAATCCTGCATCTTGGGATTTTTTTTTTTTGCAAAAGGGGAGTTAAGACTATTTATAGTACTTATTATAATTCTCCAAGTGATGCTTTGGCAGTGTGAATTGATAGTGTTTTTTTCCACTAAGTTGGTATTGGCTGTTAGATATAGAACTTCTATTATGTAGAAAGTGTTTTTCTTCTGTATATAATTTTGCCTTATTGAGGGAGAGGATTGATCTTATATTCACAGGCATTGCCACTATTCAAAATGTTACTAAGACACAATTTTTTCTAAAGTCATTCCTCGACAGATTGAAGAGAGTTTCCATTGGACTAGCGATGAAAACAATAGCTTTTCTTCTGGGAGTGATTGTTCAGTTTGCATTTTCAGGGCCTCTGCTTCTCATTTCTGCTGTATATTTGTCCAGTTCTTGCCCCTTGCTCCTCCATCAAGGGGTGGTACTTGGTTTAGCAAAGGAAGTTAAACCTTGATAGAAGGTGAAAGAGGAAGTAGAAACTAATGACTGAAGCAAGGTTTTGGAGTCTCTGTGGTTTTAGTTTTCCATGCCACTGCGTATCTAGGTTTGTGATTGGATTGGAAATGTTAAGGCGTCTGAGAGCCTAAATGGGCCAGTCTTCGTCATTTTAAGACCCAGGCCAGCTTAAAGGGTGGCTATATGTATATATATATATATCTATATATATGTATTTTTTTAAAAAAGAATAATCAGAATTCGGGCTCCTTAATGATCCATTTGTTGCAAATGAGAACTAGAGATGAAGTTAGGAAGAGTGTGGCCCTGGGAAGTTTAGCCCTGCTGTTTGTTCAGTGGAAAGAATGTGGAAAGTGAGGGAATCTGGCAACCTAAGTTTCACTCGGGGCTTCGCAAGGAGGGGGATGCCGGTTGGGGTTCTGCCGACGGTCAGCGGGGAAGGTTCCTGAGCAATCTAGAAGGTGGACGGGTCTAGCGGGAATACTGGAAGGTGGCTAGCCAGTGTGGATGGTAATAGATGGCAGGGCTAAGGCAGCTTTGATCAGTTCTCTGCTGTGGTCACGGTGGCTGTCCCCGAGTCTTGTATTCATTCATTCAGTCGTACTCACTGAGGACTTACTGTGGCCAGAGTACTGTACTAAGCGCTTGGGAGAGTAAGCTATAACAATAAACAGACATGTTCCATGCCTACAGCGAGCTTACTTACACCTTTCCGTACACTTTGCAGTGTGCCGTACTCCTGTATGCCTTCTTGCTCATTGCACACAGTGCCCCACAGGGAACACAACCAGGGTAGATGAGAGAGTACAAGTGACACTGCCCAAACAATATTTAGTTCCTTTTTTTAAAAATGGTATTTGTTAAGTGCTTACTGTGTGCCAGGAACTGTACAAAGCACTGGTGGGGGATACCAGCTGAATCAGATTGGACACAGTCCATGTCCCATGTGGGGCTCACGGTCTTAATCCCCATTTTCAGGTGAGGTAACTGAGGCACAGGGAAGTCATGACTTGTCCAAGGTCACACAGCAGCTAAATGGTGGAGCCAGAATTAGAACCTAGGTCTTCTGGCTCCCGGGTCCCTGCTTTTTCCATTAGACCACACAGCTTCTGCAAAAACAGCATAGGTTCTGGAGGCTCAGGTCTCAGGACTTGGGTGAGTCCATTGCTCTTATCAGGAGACTCCCATCTGGTACTGAGAAACAGACTCTCCACATTCTCATAAGAAACCTTGATCCCTTTTCCTTTTCTGGCTTTCCTAGATCACTATAAATCTCCCTCTTAAAGAGGTTTTTTTTTAAAAAAATGTATTTGTTAAGCACCTATTCTGACAGCCACTGTTCTAAGTGCTGGGGTAGATACAAGCAAAATGGGTTGGACACAGTTCCTGTCCCACTTGGGGCTCACAGTCTTAATCTCCATCTAACAGGTGAGGGAACTGAAGCACAGAGATGTTAAGTGACTTGTCCAAGGTCACCCAGCAGTCAAGTGGCAGAGTTGGGATTAGAACCCACGTCCTTCAGACTTGGAGGCCTGTGCTATATCCACAAGGCCATGCTGAATCTGTGCAAAAATGTCCTTCCTCTAATATTGCAAGGGTGGTCCAGAGGGACCTTTTTATCGTGAGAAAAACACAATTGCCATTCCTGGTCATGAAATGATCATTGGATCTGGGGAGCACTTTTCTGTTCGAATTCTTGCTATATTGAATGGCTAGGGTTTTTTCTGTCTTAGCTTTAGTAAAAACATTTTCACCTACCTTTTTTTTTGGCTTTGGTAATCCATAAATAATCTGCTTAAAACTGGGTTTATCTTTCATATATTATTTTCCATTTATAACATTACTCGTTAAATTTGTTTTTGGCTTTTGTTTTGGCTTTTGATTTCCATATTCAGAAAAAATACCATCTTTTTCTGCTGTTCTTTTCTTGCTGTCCAATTGAATGAGTACAGTGACTTGTATGGAAAAAAGTTGAAGTCTCTAGCTTCCTGTATTAGGTCAGCTTGACTTGTATTTTCTGTTAACACAGTGAAGTTTTGTTTTTTTTTCCCCAAAAGATAACTAAATTGCAGATGTACCTGAAACCTAGGAATTGCATCCCTAACTCCCTATCTCATGAAATTGTTTTGAGGTCTTGTGAAAAGCAGAACCTCAAAATTGGCTGAATAATAAGCAGCAATAAGTTAAAATCGATTATGCATTTCAAAAGACTGATCTCCTTATTCTTGAGATTTAGGGAAAGTTAGTGGTGTAGTATGCAAAATATGCTTTAAAGTGCAAATAGAGCTGGATTGGGTCCCTGGAAACCTGCTTTATGTTCCTGGCTCCTGCTTGGCTGGGGACCTGGTCGTTTTGGGGAAGTAACTGCCTGTGTTTCTTCATCAGTAAAATGGGAATAGTTTGAAGAGATATAGGAAAAAGAGCATTTTGGCCTCTAGAAGAAAAATAAATGTAACTGTCATAGGATGCTATATTTAACAGACTGAAGCTCTGTCCCATCCAAATTTCAGAAAGTGACATTTTTTCAGTTGCATCACCACTCCCCATACTTGAAGTCCTTGATTCAGTTCTTACATCTCACAACAACAGTATCTTCCTTTTCCCTGTTGTTGCCACCCAAAGATTACCCTCAGGTGATGATGACTGTATTCTACTTAATGAGGTCAGCAGTGGTTGAAAGAAAAAACTGTTCGTTGGATGCGGTAGAGAAAGAGTACAAAGAGGTAGAGAGAAAGAGATGTGGAAATGGTGACAGGAACAGTTGAGAGTTAGACGGGAATTTGTGGGGAAAGAGGCATAGAAAACGCTGGGTAGGCTGTCATTTTATAACTTTAAAAAGTAGTGGCTAAAACGTGTTTTCCTCTAATGATGATTTCATGGACAGATGACCACTATAAGATAAAGCTCTTGGGGTCATCAAGCTTAAGGCCACTTGACCTAAGAAGGTCAATTGAGTCTTGGTTCCGCCTCTAGCTGAGAAGCTACATCTTGGGTTTCTGGGTCTCTATATCTTTTTCTTTGGGTTTTTTAACTACTCACCAACCCCCCAATTAGTCTTTTTTTTAATTAGGCATCATGAGGGTGTGGTGAGTTTTTCCTCACTGGGATTCCTGCCCCTCTGAGGTCTGGTTTAAAAAAAAATAGTGTCTGGCATGACATTCACTTGTTCTTCGCCCTCCCGCTGCACCCCTTCCCCCCTTTCTGGATGTGTGTGTGTGTGCATGCTGGCTTCGCTAATGTGAGGAGGATCTGGAAAAAAAATTGATTGTCTTTTCTACTCCCTTAAAATTAATTCTTTAATGTTAAAATGCTTCATACAGTATATTTTAATGTTCCAGGAAGCATGAGGGGAAAATACTTTTTTTTTTTTTCCCTTATTTCCAGGGAAATCCATAAAGGAAACAATTCAAAAGGGGGGTTGGGTGCAGGGGGGTAGGGGAGATGAGAGAGAAAGGGAGAGAGAGAGAGAGAGAGAGAGAGAGAGAGAGAGAGAGAGAGAGAGAGAGAGAGAGTGTGTGTGTGTGTGTGTGTGTGTGTGTGTGTAAGGGGAGCGAAGGAGAATGAACCATTTAAGCTTTCTGTTTCCTTTTCAAAAAATTTTAAAATCCCAATTTGTTGATATTTATTACTGAAGACATAGAAATACCATCCTTTTACACATTAGAGTGGAAAAGGTATATGTGACTGTGTTCTGCAGGGCTCCCATATTGAGGAAAAGGAAGAGGTGCTATCTCTTATTGATAGTCTTTCTGTGAGTCAGAGAAGGGACTTAAGCATAGCTAGTTCCTTGATACTGAGGAAAGCGTTAAGCATTTCCTTTACTTTATCGAAACTAGTAAATATTCTAATGTTGAATATGTTGAAGCAGAAGTCCAAGAGAGTTTAAGCATTATATCCCAGAGAGTAAGAACACACTATATGAGAGCAGAACAAAGCTCAACTTCAGAATAAGGAACAGGGAGGGAGGTTGTTGAAAGCAAGTACCAAATTTATAAGGTTGGGAAATAATTTAAGATTGTATGACAGATGTAGAATGACATGCATGTTCTTAGCAAATGACAAGACAGGATGGGTTCGCTGTTTGGAAATGATCATGTTCTAGAGCATCACTGAGTCTGTCAGTGCTCCACTGAGAAAAGATTGAAAATTCTTGGTTGAAAGAGTAAAATTTACATTTCTGCTCATCGATTGACCTTATCAAAACTTCAACTTTGGAAATAATCTTGACTGGTGTCTCTGGGTGGCCTTCTCAATGCAGAGATTTGCTCTGGTGGTATCTGTCTCGAAGATGGATCAGCAAAGAGGCATCTCAATATGCTTTGAGTTTTCCAGATGTGATTTATATCACATGGTCCCTAGAAACCATGGATTTGGGTCTTGGTCAGTCGGAGTTAGAAGAAGTTGATTTCCAAGAGATGTTGTGCTTTTGAGGTGAAGCCCGTTTGTTAGGACAACTTGGGACAAGGTAACCAAGAGCATTTTCAGGGAATAAATAGGGTACAACCAGTTCTAGGATAACATGGGACTTTTTTTTTTGCCAAAATGCATGTAAAGGAACAGTCAAGCAATCACACTGACCATTTCACTGCCCCTCACAAGCCCACAGAACGTATCTTCCAACACCATGGCACCGAGTCCAAACAGCTGGGTGTTGTAGTATGAAACCTCCTTAATTCCTGTACAGCGTTCTAGCCAAAACATATAGTGAAGGCATGAGTTAAGGCAGAACTGAATGCCTAGGGAGATTCCTGACTGGCATTCTAGCCCAGTTACATCAATCAGCGGCATTTCTTGAGCGCTTACTCTGTGCAGAGCCCTGTGTTAAGGTCTTGGAAGAGCACAGTACAATATTTGGTAGACACGTTCCTTGCCGTCAGGGAGCGTAGGGTCTGAAGTCAATTAGTGATATATTTTGAGGGCTTACTGTGTGCAGAGCGCTCCCATATCCATTCCAAATTTAGCTTTGTCCATAGCTGGAGACCTGTGGTTGGCAAAAGCTACTGCAATTTTAGAGTCATCTGCGACTAACAAAAGTGAATCAGTTCTGCTAACAAAAAACGGTGACTTATTCTTTGGAACTTTGTGACCTTGGGCCAGTCACTTCTCTGGGCCTCAGTCTCCTCATCTGTAAAATGGGGATTAAATTTTCTCTCTCCCTCACCGGCTCTGAGCTTCTTGAAGGCCTGGGTCTGTGCCTGATCTGATTGTCCGAAGCACTGGCGTGGATATAGTACAGTGTTTGGCACATAGTCAATGCTTAATGAGTATCACAGCTATAATTAGTAGTAGCAGTATCCTCATATTAATTTCTGCAGTGTATGATCTTCCTCTTCAGAAGGTTAATTCTGCCTATGGCTTCTAGTTTGCCATGGATGACATCACAATGATATTTATTAAGAATGTGCTGAGTGTTGGGGTAGATGGTGGTCTGTAGAGGGAGGGAGGGAGAATTGATATTTATGCCCATTTTACAGATGAGGAAATTGAGATTGTGACCTGCCTAAGGTGTTACAGCAGGCAAGTGGCAGAGCTGGAATTAGAATCCAGATCTCTTGATTTCCAGTCCTGTGTTGTTTTCCACCAGGCCAACCTGTTTATGGCTTCTAACATTGGCTTGACAAACCCATTTGTTCAGCATCTTTGCACTGTTTTCTGAAGTGGAAGCCTCAAGTGATGTTCTTTGGCAGTTAAAGATTAAATCCTACTCCAAAAAAAAAAAAAAAGAAAGAGTGAGACAGACAGGCAGAGGCAGACTTCCACCTTTAAATAGAAATTATCCTAGGCTGCTGGTAATCCTAGGCTGCTGTTTGTTCTGACTAAAGGAGATGTATTTTTGATCATACTGGACCTGGTCATGGAAGAGTGGAGCACCAAATCATATCTCTGGACTAGAAGAGTTCCTATTGCATTTTGTCCAAGCATTTTTGCTTGGAAGACCATCTGGCTCCCAAGAAGGACTTTACCAGATGGAGCTATGCCTTTAAAATCAGCCTTGTGGAGAGTTTGTCGGAATCCACAGGCCTGCAAAAATGTTTACCTGCTGTCAGTCAGTCAGTCGTATTTATTGAGTACTTTGTGCAGAGCATAGTACTAAGCTCTTGGGAGGGTAGTACAATGCAACAATAAGCAGACACATTCCCTGCCCACAGGGAGCTTGTAGTCTAGAGGGAGATTTTAACTGTGCTTTTGGAAGGGGCGGTCCAGAGTTGGAGCAGTTATAGAGCTGAAGTGGGCAACTATGGGTACGTTGTGAGTGGCCAGGGTGGCAGGGAGATTGGGGACTCTGAGTTGGTGCCTGTGGATTAGGGTTGACCTTCCATGGAATCCCGGGACTACGATTCCTAGGAGACTCTAAGGACTTTACAGGACCCCACTCTCTTTCCCCCGGGGCAAAGAGAGGAAGGACTGAGTCAGAACCGGCTTGGGTCTCGTGCTAGTTTAGGTGATGGGGCAGTTGACTACATGCTGGGAGGCATAGCTGCAGCTTCATCCGGCAAAGCTCCTTGTGGCCCAAGCCAGGCTGCTCAGGTTCACAGTAAAGGAGAAAGGTAAAAAATGTAGGGAGGTAACAGAAGAGAAGCAGCGTGGTTTAGTGGATAGAGCATGGACCTGGAAGTCAGAAGGACCTGGGTTCTAATCCCAGCTCCACCACTTGTCTGTTGTGTGACCTTGGATGAAGTCACTTCACTTCTCTGGGCTTCAGTTACCTCATCTGTAAAAAGGGGGCTAAGAGTGTAAGCCCCATATGGGACAAGGACTGCATCCAATCTGATTAACTTGTACCTACCCCAGTTGCTTAGAACAGTGCTTGGCACATAGTAAGCACTTAACAAGTACCGTCATTATTATTAAGGGAGGACTTTTCCTTTACTCCCATTGCCCTTCTGCTCCTGATTCTAGTCTTGGAAATTTTTTGTTGCAATAGGGGGATGTCTCTATGAACCCTTTCCTGTAATCCCTAGTTTCATTTGTGATTGTTTTTTTGGACATAGCGTCTCCCACCAGCTGTCAGAGATGAAAAATGCTTTTAAATTTTGGGTTTTTTAGTACTTAGGGACCTTACAGGTTATGGTTAACTTTGATGCATTCTGTATGGACCTAGGCCATGACATGCAGTTCAAAGAGTGTAAGGTTTTTTTTTGGCTTTTCTGATATATAAATGTAGACTCTAAACTTGTTGTGGGCAGGGAATGTCTGCTAACTCTGTTGTATTGTCCCAAATGCTTAGTACAGTACTCTGCGCATCGTAAGTGCTCAATAAATACCATTGATTGAGAGGCACATAGAAAGCACATCCTTCCCTGGCCTTCCCTGTCTAGGCCCTCTTTCCTCTCTCACTTTCCCACTCTCTTTAGTGTTGCCCTTACATTTGTTTTTGCATTGTTTATTCACCCTTCCTCATCTCCAGAGCATTTATATACATATCCAGACTTTATTTTTATGTCTGCCTCCCCCTCTAGACTGTAAGCACCTTTTGGACGAGGAAAGTGTCTACCAACTCTATTATATTATACTCTCCCAAGTGCTTACTACAGTGCTCCGCACACAGTAAACGGTCCATAAATATGACTGTTTGAAAGGCAAAAGTGATCTTCATGTTGCTATAATTGCCTTTTATGGAAAAGGAATTTAAGGACCGAGCTCCTTGTGGGCAGGGAGTATGTCTGCCAATTCTGTTGCATTGTACTCTCCCAAGCGCTTAGTACAGTGCTCTGCACAGAGTGCTCAATAAATCCCATTAATTGATGATCAACACAGATCTAAAGAACCACATTTTGAGTAACTAGCTTTTATAGGGTGTTGAGGCTTCTTGATGAAACACCTTTTTAGAGGCTATTCATTCATTGTCATTCAGTCATATTTATTGAGGGCTTACTCTATCCAGTGCACTGTACTAAGCGCTTGGGAGAGTACAATGCAAAAATGAACAGACACATTTCTTGCCCACAGCGAATTTACAGTCCAGAGGGGTCTTGCACCTAGTTCACCTGTTTTGAATGGGGCACAGGACCTCTGCGTGAATGAGCCTTCTTGTGATTAGACCTCCTTATCACTGAACTTTTGCCTTTCTAATTGAGGAGCACATCCCATCCCACTTAGTGGGTACTTTTACCTGCAATTTTTTCACTGTATAACTGATCAACGATTTAGGTGGGTGTGTTTCTCTAATGCTGGCATTGAAATTAATCTATCCAAACAAAGGATGGCTTCTCCAGTTTTTCGGCTCCTGTTGGCATTTAAAGAGCTGAAAATGACATTTTGGTTCTTTTTTTGAAAAAACAAAATAAAATAGGCTAACCAAAATTGTGCAAGTCTTATAAAGGTTTAGCTGTATGTTGCTGCAGCCGCCCTGAGAATGTATTAAAAAATACATTTAGGGAAATCAGTATTTGATTCGTTAATAACAGCAAGGCTCTGATGTACCATTATTTTAGAGGTTACCAGGGCGAAAGAGGGGGAGTGAAAGGACTGTGAGCCGGTTGTTGGGTAGGGATTGTCTCTGTTGCCGAATTGTACTTTCCAAGCGCTTAGTATAGTCCTCTGCACACAGTAACCACTCAATAAATACGATTGAATGAATGAAATAAGGCTAATGGAGGGGCAGAATGAAGAGCAGGGTGTGGAGCCAGAAGGGCGACTGTCCGAGAGTGGGGCCGTGAGGCTGTAATAATAATAATAATAATGTTGGTATTTGTTAAGCACTTACTATGTGCAGAGCACTGTTCTAAGTGCTGGGGTAGACACAGGGGAATCTGGTTGTCCCACGTGGGGCTCACAGTCTTAATCCCCATTTTACAGATGAGGTAACTGAGGCACAGAGAAGTTAAGTGACTTGCCCACAGTCACACAGCTGACAAGTAGCAGAGCTGGGATTTGAACCCATGACCTCTGACTCCAAAGCCCGTGCTCTTTCCACTGAGCCACTCTGCTGTAGGTAAGAGCGAGTCTGGAGCCACCGAGGGAGGACAGCCGGTCCATCCGTCAGTGATATTTATTGAGCGCTTACTGTGTGCTGAGCACCAAGCTGAGTGCTTGGGAAAGTTCAGTATATATATGTTAATAAATGCGATCTCTGCCCACAAGAAGCTTACAGTCCTCACAGGGGAGACAGCCACTGAAATAAAAAACCGACAGGGAAAACAGTAGACTACAAGGATATGTACATGAGTGCTGTGGGCCTGAGGTGAGTATCAAAATGCTTAAGGGAGAAAGAATTTACTGTAAGAGGAGGAAAATCGAGGAAAAAGAAAGATGGGACTGGAATGAGGGAGAGAGAAGAACATGAAAATCCTGTGAATGTCACAGGTTAATTTGAAATCTTTTGCATAGGTAGCGACCCTCCTCCGCCCCCCCCCTTCTTGGTCTTAAAATGCTGAGTATATTGGAAGCCGATCGTTCTTTTTGTGTGAACAGTGGCTTCTCTTTCAAAGTCTTGCTCTTGTTGACCGACCTTGCACAAGAGGGGCTTGATTTTCCTTGCCAGATTTTTGTTCAAGTTGTATAAAAGCCTTGCCGAGCCACTGAGAGAAGGTGCTGGGTAGAGAATATTTTACGGGTTGTTTTTTTTTCTTGTCTTGCACTTTCTGAAAAAGATTTTAAGGCAGTTTGTAAGAGCTGAGTAAAATTGGCCTGCTTTCAATTTTGAAAATAGCCTGCTCATTTTCAACTCCTTTTTGTGAAGAACGTTTACTTAGAGTAGTACTAAGATAGTTGAAGCTAAAACACTGACAAGGCCGATATTGGGAAATTTTCCCCATGTCTTTGTACAGATCTGCCTTGCATCTTGGGATACCTTAGATCTGTTTTACAACAAACTTGTGCGTTTCCAAAATTGTTTTGAGTGGAACCTACCATCTGTGGTGAAGTTTGTGTCCAATAATGACAAATAAAGAATATAGAGAATGCTGGGTTAGGCACAGGGAAAATATTTTTTTTGTTGTTGTTTTTTTTAATTTTCTTGTCAGGTTGTGTTTTAGTGGGGTCTGGGGGAAGTGCATGGGGCACATTTTACTTCCTGAATAGCAATTTGTGGCTGATGTTTGGAAGCGACTGCCTCTCATAGCTTCTTAATTCTTCATGGTATTTGTTAAGTGCTTACTATGTGTCGAGTACTGTTCTAAGCACTGGGGTTGATACGAGATGATCAGGTTGGACACTCTAATTGGAGGTCAAAGTGGTATTTGTTAAATTCTTACTATGTGTCAAGCACTGTAATAATAATAATAATTGTGGTGTTAAGCAGTGGGGTGGATACAAGCAGTTCTGATTGGACACAGTCTCTGTCCCACCTGGAGGCTCACTGTCTCAATCCCCTCAAGTCACTTAACTTCTCTGGGCCTCAGTTCCCTCATCTGTAAAATGGGGATGAAGTCTCTGAGTCCTAGTGGGGCACCCTGATTACCTTGTACTACCCCAGCGCTTAGAACAGTGCTTTGCACATAGTAAGTGCTTATCAAATGCCATCATTATTATTATTAATACTGGACATGACTAATGTTTTTGGAGCCTCCTCAAAGGTCAAATATTCATTCATTCAGTCGTATTAATTGAGCACTTCCTGTGTGCAGAACACTGTACTAAGCACTTGGAAAATACAATTCAGCAACAGTGAAAGACAGTCCCTGCCCACAACGGGCTCACAGTCTATGTCAACACACCTGTCTGACTGACAGATTTTTAGCTTGCTCCGTTGGCTAGTCGTGGTCTGCGGCCGGCCCTCACCCCAAGAGACATTAAGGCAGAGAGAGGGCGGCCCGTAGTGAGGTGAGGGGAACAGTGTAGAGCCATCCGCACCCCTCAACAGAAGCTATCAAGCCGACCGACTACAGGACCAATGAGGCGGGCTTGAGGTAACCTTAGCGGAAAAGATGTGTGTCGGCACGAGTTCAGCCTAATGTTTTTCAGGCCTTCTGTGCTAGTATTGCGACAAAAAGTTCCAACTGCAAATCCCCATATCATTAGTTGGCTAACGAGGCAGATTTCTTTAGGGTTGTTGAGGAAAAATGTGTAATCTGCAATTTTTTTTTTTTAAATTGCTGCTAGGATCACCCTGTGCAGACTCAGCCTTTAGGCGAGTTTTGGGAAAATTGCGCCAGATTGCAACTTGAGTTTCCAGGGGGTAGTTGAGCAGGTTAACTTCAGTTATTGGTTCACTTGGAGAGTGAACCCCCAGATTCTTCTCCATCTGGGTCAGAATTGTTGTCCTGCTACCCAGGCTCCATCCCACACATGTAGTTTTATACTTAAATGAGATCGTGAAATGAGATACTTTTGCCTGTATAGTAAACTGCCCCAAGTTGTGCACTACAGCAGTTTATATTTTGGGGGGAAGTAAATCCTTTTGCTAAAGGTTTAAATTTTTAGGTGTATAGTGGAATTGCACTCATCTACCAAAGTGCTTACAGTTGGAAAATGTTTAGAAGTCTATTTTCTGGGAGGAAGTGGCTAAGCAAACAACTATAGTGCTGGAGTTTAGGCCTTTTTAAGCCTCCAAAATATTGAGGATCACTTAGACCCACTCTTCCCTAAACTGCTAAAACATTAGCCAGAATTTTTCTCTCTACCTCTCTGGTTAAGCATTTTCCAAATGTCCCTCAAATGTCTGAATTTAAACTAAAAATTTCTAGCTGAGACCTCTAGACTGTAAGCCCACTGCGGGCAGGGAATGTCTGTTTACTGTTATGTCGTACTGTCCCAAGCACTTAGTACAGTGCTCTGCACACAGTAAGTGCTCAGTAAACGAATTGAATGAATGAATGACCTACTCTGAAAAGCAGGGAAGGTTTTGCCAGGAGTTCAGGGCATTTTCTCTGTGGAGGGATGGAGAAGTGAGTAGTTTTCTGTCTTACACTCATTCAGGAAGTATATGCTTCCATGCCTTTCTAGCTATTTCATTTAAACAGGTCTTTTTAGGCCTTTCTCCTCTTTTAGGTAGGTTTGGTTACACTCCGTTGCACAATGGGCCAATCTTGCAAACATCATGAGGTACGTAAGGGCAGAATAGCCAGTACAGCCTGGTAAAGCAATCCATCAATGGCATTTATTAAGCATCTATATATAATGTGCAGAACACTATATATTAGGCCTTTGGGAGAGTTTGGGAGATCCTTGCTCTTCAGCTGCCCACAGTCTAGCTGGTGAGACACCTGTGAATTACAAATATGGGGGCAGTGGGGATTGTAGGATCTGGTGTGAAACCTGAATCACTGTACACATTTCTACTATAATTCTCGGAGCTATATTCGTGCAAAGCCGAACTTTGAGGGACACATACTGTAATACCTGTCATGTTGCTGGACCCGCTCAAAAAGTTTCTCCAACAGTGTGGCATGCTGTATTCAAGCAGACTTGAGTCGCCAGATGGATGTTCCCTGATTTTCTAACCATTTCTAGCCAAAATGCCTAGTGAAAAGAACTGTGTTACCCATTACTCAAGCCATTGGGAGTTCCCAAAGATTACCCACTTAACTTGATGAATAGGCTTTCAAACCAGATCGTATTCCTGTTCCACTGGTCTTAAAATTTCATTGGTTGGTTTTCCCAGGTATCTTCCTTTTCTTTTTTTTTCCCACAGATAAATAGGGTAATGGAAAAGATTCAGCTGGGTGCAGTGATATGACCCTAATCCCAGAACACTGGTAGAATGCTTGGTAGCGTGAGCTCTTTAATTAGATACAAAGTCATCAGGTGTGCTATTTGCATATTAGGAAGTTCTTCGTGATCTTTTTTTATGGTATTTAAGTGCTTACTATGTGCTAGGAGCTGTACAAAGTGCTGAGGTAGATCCATGATCAACCGGGCTTTTTTTTGTTGTTTTTTTTTAGTGGTGTTTGTGCTTACTGTGTACCATACACTTTCAAATGCTGGGGTAGATTTAGAGTTATCAGGCTGGACAAAGTCCATGTCCCACATGAGGTTCACAGTCTTACTCCCCATTTTACAGATGAGTTCACTGAGGCCCAGAAGAGTCAAGTGACTTGCCCAAAGTCACGCAGCTGATAAGTGGCCGAGGCGGGATCAGAACCCACTAGTGCTGACTCCTAAGCTCATGGTGTTTCCACGAAGCCACGCTGCTTCTCTCAGCAAATACTATCATCGTTCGGCTACCGAATTAGGCTTAAGGACATACTAGCGAAGCTCTTTGTTTAATACTACAACTGGTATTGCACAAGGGTGGATATTTCTATCTTAAGAAAAAACAGTCTACCTGCTTTTGAAACTCTTTTTGTGGGTCTGAAATACTTGATAAATTTAAATCTAAGAATAATATGCTGGTTCTCCATATTTGTTTAAAGGGAGGTAGGCTGGGAAAAGTCCAATTAGCTCCCTCTAGCTGCAAAAGAAAGTGGATTTGCTCCTTCCTTTTGTTCTTATTTATTATTATTATTATGGTATTAAGTGCTTACTATGTCCCAAGCACTGTTCTAAGTGCTGGGGCAGATACAAGGTAATCAGGTTGTTCCACGTGGGGCTCACAGTCTTAATCCCCATTTTATAGATGAGGTAACTGAGGCCCAAGAGAAGTGAAGTAACTTGCCCAAAGTCACATAGCTGACAAATGGCGGAGCAGGGATTAGAACCCATGACCTCTGACTCCCAAGTCCATGCTCTTTCCACTAAGCCACGCTGCTTCTCTCTTTTTTTTGACATTCTGGAGTTTGAGTGTGGGGAATTTATTTCAACGTACTGGTTTTCAAACTCCATTAGGTCTTTTCTAAGGCAGAAGATTTGCAAGATTTTGGAGTCCCAACTCTAGTGATTCTGGCTAGCTGAACATGTCCTAAAACCAGAAGACTGTAAAGTGGGGACTGTTTGAAAGAAATTTTATCATCTTGAGAAAGAGTAACACTAAGATTGGAAGCAACAGGCTCAAACTTTACCCAGTCAACCTTCTAGTCCGGTTTTGAGTTAAAACCTGGAGTGACTGTCCACATTTTCATAGAAACTTGACAAGTCTACGCTACATCAAGCTACCAAGTCTGCCTTCTGAGAATAAATGGAAGATTCTGCGCCAGTCCTAGAAAAACTAAAAGCTACAGATCTATTTTTCAAAGATTGTTTTCAGATAACACGGCATTCTGCTGTAGCTAGTGCTGGCGGTAACTTCTTCAGATTTTTTTTAAAAAAATTGCAGACTCTAATGGAAGGCTCTTTGGAGGTTGTAAGGGATGGAGAGATGGACTTTAATGGAAAGTGGACCAGACAGCATTCCTAGCTTTTCTGTATTGTTTTCTATCTGAGACTTAAATAGAACTCTCTTGGGGCCCTTTTCTTGATTTGTACTGCTGCCACTGAATAGCTCATGACAGTAGCTATGGGAACATGCAGGAATGATGACATGAGTTTATAACTTGTTGCTAGGCAGATATGGCTCAATGTGTGTGTTAAAGTCTCATCGAGCATTAGGATGTTTTCACCTCTTGTGGGCGAAGGTAACCCTGGTCTTTGCATTTCTAGTCTATCACATTTGTAGGAATTCTTCAAGAGGGTTTAAATGCAAAATCGCCACTGCGAAGCTGTGCCCCTGTGTTTTAAGGGAAAGATGCTGAAACCGTATTTGAATTGGTATTATGATATTAAGTAGTATGGAGATAAGTGAACAATGCCCTATTCTCAAAGCCAGGTTGTTTCTAGAACGTGGCTGGGAGGTGGGTTCAATCCTCGGCTCTTGCTGGAGCAGACTTGAACCTGAGATTATCTCGGCATTATTGCCGTTTTCCCATATTCTTTTGGATTTTGGGTTTTGAGGGGCTCCTTGAAGTGGAGGAGAAACTCCCTCACTCCGGGCTTGTCTTGGGCTAGGTCTGCACCTCTGGGTTAAGGGTGGAATTGGACCAGTCTTTGGGCAGGGGGAGTGGGGGGGATGAGAAGAGCTGTTCCATGTCCCATTCTCCTTGGTATCAAATTCATAAGCTGTTGCTCTTGTGACTTATCAAGTACTGTAAGCTTATGAATTTGAGTTCAATCAATGAATGGTATTTATTGACCGCCTACTCGGTGCAGAGCACTGTTCTAAATGCTTGACATAGGACAATAAAATAAAGTTGTTAGATGTGATCCCTGCTTTTACATGGATTTTATGGGCTAGAGAGGGAGACAGGCCTTTAAATCAATTATGGATAGGGAAAATAGAATAGAAGGATCATCATCACTGGTATGTAGTGAGCGCTTTCTATGTACGGAGAACGATACATAAGTGCTGTGGTTGGAGTGAATGTTAAGCGCTCAAGGGACTCCAATCCAAGTGTGTAGGCAATGAAGGAGCAAGGGAAAATAGGGGAAATGAGGGCTTAGGGAGGAACTCTTGGAGGAGATGTGATTTAAGTAGGGCTTTGAGGGTGGGGCGAGTGGTGGTCTGTGGATGTGAAGGGGGGCAGGGAATTCCAGGCCAGAGGGAAGATGTGGGCAAGGATCAAGGTATAATGAGTAGGTTGGCATTAGAGGGCTAATAATAATAATGTTGGTATTTAAGCGCTTACTATGTGCAGAGCACTGTTCTAAGTGCTGGGGGAGATACAGGGTCAGCAGGTTGTCCCACATGAGGCTCACAGTTAATCCCCATTTTACAGATGAGAGAACTGAGGCACAGAGAATGTGTGTGGGTTGTGTTCCAGTTTCATGGACAACCCCTGGAGGTTTTTGAGGTGTGGAAGATGTGGACTAACTTTATTTTATTTTTTTAGTAAAATGATCCGGCCAGCAGAGCGAAGTATGGACCAGAGAGGCGGGAGGCAAGGAGGTCAGCCAGGAGGCAGATGAAGTAGTCAAACCTGGATATATGAGTGGTTGGATTAGCGTGGTACAGTTTGGATAGAGCGGAAGAGGTGGATTCTAGAGATGCTGGGAAGGTAGAACCATAACGTGGCTCACTGGAAAGAGCACGGGCTTTGGAGTCAGAGGTCATGGGTTCAAACCCTGGCTTTGCCACTTGCCAGCTGTGTGACTTTGGGCAAGTCACTTAACTTCTCGGTGCCTCAGTTCCCTCATCTGTAAAATGGGGATTAAGACTGTGAGCCCCACGTGGGACAAGCTGATTCCCCTGTGTCTACCCCAGCGCTTAGAACAGTGCTCGGCACATAGTAAGCGCTTAACAAATACCAACATTATTATTATTATTATAACAATTTGGTGACAGATTGCATATGAAGGTTGAACAAGAAAGATGAGTTGGATAATGCCAAGGTTATGAACTGGTGAGATAGGGAGGATGGTGGTGCTGTCTACAGTGATGGGGAAGTCTTGGGGAGGACAGGGTTTGGTTGGGACAATTAGGAGTTCTGGTTGGGACATGCTGAGTTTGAGGTGTTGGCGGGACATCCAAGTAGAGATATTCTGAGGGCTGGAGGAAATTCGAGACTATGAGAGATCCAACCTGGAGAGGTAATCTTTTGGGAAAAGATGGTAGTTGAAGCTGTGGGAATGAATGAGTTCTCCAAGGGAGTGGGTGTAGATGGAGAATAAAAGGGGACCCAGAACTGAACCTCGAGTGACACTTCTTGTTAGAGGATGGGAAGTAGAGGAGGAGCCCACGAAAGAGACAGAGAACGTGTGGCCAGAGAGGAAGGAGGAGAATGAGGAGAGGGCAGGTTTCAGTGAAGCCAAAGTTGGATAATGTTTCTAGGAGTGAAGGCAGCTGAGAGGCTTAGGAAGATTAGGGTGAATTAGAGGTCACTGGATATAAGGAAGTCAATGATGACCTTAGAGAGGGCAGTTTTCAGGGAGGGAAGCCAGTTTGCAAGGGTTTGAGAGGAGGAAATGGAGACACGAGCATAATCAACTCGCTTAAGGAGTTCGGAGAGGAATGGTAGGAGGGAGATGGAGTTGGAGTGTGCCATTGAGTCAAGAGAGGGTTTGAAAGCAGTAGGGAAGGAGCCATCTGTGAGTTAGCAGTTGAAGATGATGGACAGGGAAGAAAAATAGGAGGGGGCAACTGTTTTAATAAGATGCGAACAGATAGGGTCAGGCCTAGGTGGAGGGGAGGAAGCAGGAGGCCTCTTGGGATGTTGTTGGGAAGACCACCTTCTCTGGGCTACCTGTAGCTTTACATTTCCTTAAATATATTTGACAACTCCCTTTTTTGTGTGTAAGCAGGCTGTTCCCTGCTGCTGGTTGTAGAATCAGCAGTTGAGGAAAGACAGAAAAAGTTTAAGTAAGGCATGTAGATAAGAAGTCTGTTTGGTCTAGTCCATTGTGCCTTTCCTGACCAGGAGAGACAGAGGCTCCCAAGAAACAGGGCAGCTTTGGGAATACTGTAAGCGCTTAACAAATACCATAATAATAACTCTGTTATGCCATACTCTCCCAAGAACTGTTCCGAGTTACAGAGTTATTATGCTGTACTCTCCCAATGACTTAGTACAGTGATCTGCCTACAGTAAGCACTCAGTAAATACGATTGATTGATGGAATGTTTTGCCAGGAATCATTTCTTTATCTGAAGCAAGGATTGTAAAGCAGCCGGGAGGGGAATCTCCTTCCTGGGAAATCTTCAGTAGCCATTTTACTGACCTAGTTTAGGATGGTAAAGTCATCTTGGAAATTAGGGAGGTGGGATTAGATCAAGTGTTGGCCATGTCATTGTGCACCAGGTCAAGCAGCAGCTGAGGGTGGGTGGGCAGGATTCATGCCAGGTGGGTACCAGTAATAATGGTATTTATTAAGCACTTACTATGTGCCAGGCACTGTACTAAGCGCAGGGGTGGATACAAGCAAACCAGGTTGAACAGACCCTGTCCCACATGGGGCTCACAGTCTTAATCCCCATTTTACAGATGAGGGAACTGAGGCCTAGAGAAGTGAAGAATGAAGTGACTGTCCAAGGTCACCCAACAGTCAAGTGGCGGAGCCAGGATTAGAACCCATGTCCTTCTGACTCCCATGCCCGTGCTCTAGGCACTACACCATGCTGCTTCTCGCATCATGCTGCTTCTCGTGCTTAGCGTGCTCTCCACTAAGTAAATTAAGGAGCTTGGTAGGATGGCAGTGTGGGTGTCAGCATCTGAGCAGCACCCTGGTGCTCTGCCACTACCCTCCGCTTTTTGTGCCAGGGAGGGTCCTTCTAACTCCACAGTTCACTGACCGCCTGATCTGGTTCTAGTAGTTGTAGAATGTCTAATTCGGCAGGCAAAATAGGCTTTACAAGGAAGTAGTTGGAGCTTGCCGTGAAGTTGAACATTTTGGGGAATGCGGGAGAGATGGAAGTAGTCTTGCTATAAATTTACTGGAATAGGCAGGATGCTTTTAAAAAAAAAAGATCATGACAACTAATAGTGCCTTTTTATGGACTTGTTAAGCACTTACTACGTGCCAAGCACTACTAAGCGCTGGGGTAGATGTAAGATAAACAGGTTGGGCTCACAGTCTTAATCCCCATTTTACAGATAAGGAAAATGAGGCACAGAGAAGTTATACTTGTCCAGTAGCACAGTAGGCAAATGATGGAGCAGGGATTAGAACCCAGATCCTCTGACTGCCATGCCCCTGCTTTTCTCACTGCGTGAAAGTAAACACGATCCTTGTCCTTAAGGAGTTTGCAGTCTGGTTGTGGGGACACAGTAGAATATATTGTAGATGGTAGGATGCATGAGAGTATAAAGGTGGGTCCGTTCATAAATGCAAGGTGTTGCGGCAGGTCGGGGGATTAAGGGGTGGGGAGATTCAGTTTTTAGGGAGATGTGATTTGTGAAGGGCCTTGAAAACGGGGAGAGCAATTGCTCTGCCTGCTATGAAGGTGGAGCGAATTTCAGGCGGGAGGAAGACATGAGAGGTTGGTGGCGAGAGATGAGAGCGAGCGAAGCACGCGGTAGCTTGAGAGGAATGAAATGTGCCAGCTGGTGTATGGGGGAGAGGAATGAGGTTAAGTAAGGGCGCGGGAGAGAAATCTGCAAGATTCTAAATCACGAAACCTTTTACATTTGATTAAAAAGGCTCTAAAAGGTAATCATCAGCATTGAAATACGACAAAACTCCTAAAATAAGAATAAGAACGAGTGCTTGTTTCAAATATTTTTTGGTACCAAATACCACGCTTGTCCAAATACTGCATCCTCCAAAAGTAAACTTTCAACAATGGGTGAGGTGTGCCAGAAGACAAATGATCACTGGGGTTTTATGAAATATCCTCAAAACAGCCATATGAGTTAGCATTTGCCAAGGGCAATAAAAATAGCTAGTGAGGTGCTCCTGTGGGAGCTGGAACGAATACCCAGGCCCGAGGATACATTTCTGGGGCACCGGCGCATCTAAGAGAGACAGTAGCTGTTTTCTGGTCGTAATCCAGCCTTGGCCGGTGCAGAGGACCAGGGCCAGTCTCAGCTCCACTCCCACACTAGCTTCTGCAGCTCAAAAGTGGAGGTTTCAAAGTGGGGGGAAAAAGAAAGGCTAGTTTCTCTATTATCGCAGCATTCATTCATTCAGTCGTATTAATTGAGCATTTACTGTGTGCAGAGCACTGTTATTAAACTCTTGGGAAAGTACAGTATAACAACAGATGCATTCCTGCCCACAGTGAACTCACAGTCTAGAGGGGGAGACAGATATTAATATAAATAGAGAAATAAATAAATTACAGATATATACATATAAGCTGTGGAGATGGGAGGGAGGATGAATGTAGGAGCATCGCAGAAGGGAGTGGGAGAAGAGAGGAGGGTTTAGTCAGGGAAGAAGGAAATGTGCCTTCAATAAGGCTTTGAAGTGGGGGAGAGCAATTATCTGTCTGATATGAGGAGGGAGGACGTTCCAGGCCAGAGGTAGGATGTGGGCGAGAGGTCAGCGGCGACACAGACGAGATTGAGGTACAGTGAGAAGTATGTAAGCAGTATGGGAGCATTATAAACAGTCGGGGGGAATGTGTGTACCCCAATGGGAGGGGAGTGATAATGTCTCAGGGTTGTCAGCGTACTTAAGACTGACTTTTTTGGGGAAATGCAAGCTTGTGTGGCTGCACCCCTTTTTCCCTGCCTGTGAGTGAAGCCATGTTTCCTCACTCCTCTCTCCAGTGGTTGCCCACCCACTTCCACTTGAAACAGAACTCCTTGCCATCAGTTTTGAAGCAGTCAGTCGCATTGCCCCCTCCTTCCTCACCATGCTACTCTCCTACTACAACCCAGCCCACCCACTTAGCTTCTCAAATGCCAATCTTTGTGCTGTACCTCAGTCTCATCTATCTTGCTTCCAACCTCTCGACCATATCCTGCCTCTGGCCTGGAACGTCCTCCCTCTTCATATCTGACAGGCAGTACTCTCTCCACTGTAAAAGCCTTATTGAAGGCGCATCTCCAAGAGGCCTTCCCAGACTAAGCCCACATTTCCTTTTCTCCCATCCCTGCTACGTCACCCTGATTTTGCTCCTTTATTTCTCCCCTTCCCCGCTCTGCCCCACAGCATTCAGGTATATAGCCATAAATTTATTAATTTATAGTAATGTCTGTCTCCCCCTCTAGACTGTAAGCTCGTTCTGGGAAGGGAATGCATCTGTTATGTTATTGTATTCCCCTGAGCGCTTACTACAGTGCTCTGCACTCAGTAAGTGCTCAATAAATACGATTGATTGAAACCAAGGGATGGAAGGAAATGTAGAGTTCATCATTATTATTTTATTTGCTAACCGTTCATTATGTCAAGTACTGTTCTGAGCTCTAGAGTAGATACCCTTTAATCAGGTTGATCACAGTGCCTGTTCCGCCTCAATCAATCAGTGGTATTTATTGAGCGTTTACTATGTTCAAAGCACTGTACTCAGTGCTTGGGAGAATGTAATACAACAGAGTTAGTGGCTACGTTCTCTCCCCCTAATGTGGGGCTTACAGTCTAATTAGAGGAAGAACAGGTATTGAATCCCCATTTTGCAGTTGAGGAAACTGAGGCGCAGAAGATTTAAGTGACTTGTCCAGGGTCACACAGCAGGCTAGTGGCAGATCTGGGATTAGAACCCAGGTCATCTGACTTCCAGGCCTGTTTTCTTTCCACTAGGCCATACTGCTTCCCACAGTTCATTTCTTAACATTCGTGGATCCCAGAATTCTGTGGGAACTAAATTGAGCAACATATGCTGAACGTGCGGTAGCCTAGAAGGCCAAAACTTTTTAAACAAGCAAGAGAAGTTGTGTTTGGGGGCTGAGAGCAAGGGGAGTCCGAGTGCAAGTCAGGCTAACCAGTTGAGTCACTCCAAACTCTGGGGCATTTCTATATTCCAAAATGATTTCAAGGGATGGCTTATGAAAAATTAGGGCCTGACTTGGCTAAACGGGGCTATCTGACCAGCCTAATTGTACCATGTATATGTTCTCAGCCCCACAGCACTTATGTACAAATTTGCCATTTATTTATATTAAGGTCCCTCTCTCCCTCTAGATTGTAAGCTAATTGTGGGCAGGGAATGTGCTTGTTTATTGTTGTATTCTCCCAAGCGCTTCGTACAGTGTCTTGCACACAGTAAGTGCTCAATAAATACAATTGAATGAATGAATCAAGGCGAGTGAGGAGAAGGTATCTCATCAACGCAGATCTGACTAAACAGGTGGATCGAGAGCTGGGTTAGACGACATATGAGAGGTTGAGTTGTAATTATATCCTCTAGACTGTAAACTCACTGTGGGCAGGGAATGCGTCTGTCATATTGCTGTATTATACTCTCCCAAGTGCCTAGTACAGTGTTTTGCACAGAATAAGCGCTCAGTAAATATGAGTGACTGACTTTTTGCTTAGGGCGCAAGCTAGTAGGGGGATCTGGATTCATTCATTCATTCAATAGTATTTATTGAGCGCTTTAAGCGCTTGGAATATACAATTTGGCAACAGATAGAGACAATCCCTGCCCAATGACAGATACCTTGAGCTTGTGATGGGTGGGGAATGTCACTGTTTATAGTTGTATTGTTCTTTCCCAAGCGCTTAGTACAGTGCTCTGCACACGGTAAGCACTCAATAAATACGATGGAATGAATGAATGATACATTGGCAGAACAAACCTGGTAATGGACCTATGGGCTGGACCTGTCCCTCCTTTCCTTCATGTCGCAGGGTCACGTGGGGAGGGCCGCTCAAAGCCTCAAGTACCCAGAAACCTGACAGTTCTTTGGGTCAGTCCCCCAAATGTCCAGACTTTTCCTGGGCAGGGGACTCCTTGGGGTTTCAAGTGGGGGTGGGGAAGACCTGCAGGGAGGACCCTTTGGTTGTTTTGACACTCTTGGAGTAACTAGGAGGGATTCAGAGGGGAAGACATTCATCACAGGGCTGGTTACAAGTGAACAGGCTGACCTTTTTTTGTAATCAGTGTGCAAGGTTATTCTGACACCTTTTGTCTCTTTAAGAGGCAGAATAATAAAGGAGTTGGATCTGAAGGTGCATCAAATTTTGCCTAGATGTTAGGTAGTTTACATGTTGGCTTCCTTTTATTGTTACCACTAAAGATCATTTGCATGAAAATGGAAACTTTTTGTTTATTCTGAAGTTACAATCCCGTTTATGACATCGCAGTCCTCTCTGCACACCAATGAATTGTGATTAGGATGTCAAATGGGAAATAAGAAGCGAGAATAGATGAACTCCTGAGAAATGTAGATCCTGTTTCTATGTAGATACATTTAATTAAAAACAAGGGGAAAAAAACAAAGATGCGAAACAAATGCTTACAGTGAAATGTCAGCCGATCTTTGATATTATAATTCTTTTTATGGTGTAAGACTGGAAGCTTTTAATTTCAGGCTATATGAAAGATACTTTTTAGAAAAGCAGTTTGGCTATTTCTACCTTTTAAAATTTCTGTTTTAAAACAGCAGATTATATCTTCGAATCTAGTCAAAGTACCCTAAAATTCATTATAAAATTGGATTTTTGGAGCTCTAATGTCCATATACAGATTGCTAGAATTTATTTGAGCTTGTGCATGTGTGCAGCTCAATTGGAGCTTTTCTTCTATTGTTCAGGTGATTCCAAAGTGATTTTTTTTTTTCCCTTTCCCACTTTTCCTCCTTCTCCTCCCATATACATGAGCCCACAGTAACAAAAAGAGTAGGGGGAAAAAGCAGAAATAATTAATGAGAAGACTGAAACTAAGTAGTTGCTAAAAAAGGAAAACCATGTGTCCTAAATACTTTCTCTTTTGTTGGGCAAAGATGCCTGAGAAGCAGTTGCATGAACCTTTCCTCTGTCCTCAACAACACCCCCCCAATCCCCTGTAGCCTGTTTTAGCAAAGCTCTGGTTTAGCCAAAACATATAAAATGGGTGATCAGGACATGTAAATTGGGGGTAATCAGAAAGGAAACTCCATTGAAGAAAGGGGAAAAAGAAAAATTCATTTCTATAAGGGTGTTTTTTTTTCTATCTTAGAGTAATTTTCAAGACACTTTGAAAGTCTACTCGATAAGACTGTATGTAACTGTTACAAGACCATGAGACTTAAACTTAGATAACACCAGTCTTGAATTTTGCGTGTTCATAGTGGGAATAGGTCAATCTTCCCCAAATATTGATGCTGTGGTTACGTGCAGTGAACGTAGTAAGAGGTGACCTGATGGGAGAAGGAAACAGAGGCCAAGGCTTGGTCTGTATCTTTGTAGGGGGGAAAGTTACGTTGCTGGGTGGGGGTGTGGGGGAAAGGCAAAAGTTTCATTTTTGCAACTTGCCTACTGACTGAATTTACCAGAGCTTTCCACTCTTGGCGGGGTGATGGTGAGGAGAAGAGGAGGGTGAAGAAACCACTTCCTTCTGATCAATCAATAGTATTTATTGAGCCTTACAGAGACTGTTCTAAGCATAGAGCACACAGTAGACTTCATAGGCACCATCCTTGCCCTCAAGGAGCTGCAGTTTAGTGGAGGGGGGCCAAACACTAAAGTAAATTACAGGTAGAGGGAAGCAACAGAGTTGAAAAATCTGTACATAAGTGCTGAGGGTGGGGTGAGCACCTAAAAGCTTAGTGGGTGAGGTCTCAAATGCATAGGTGACTCAGTGGGGCGAGGGAGGGGAAGGAGGAATAAAACCCAGAGATGAGAGATTTAGTTGGGGGAAAAGCCCTCTGGAAGAGATGGGATTTTAGAAGGGTTTTGAAGATGGGGAGAGTAGTGATTTGCCTTCTCCACTGCTTTCAAACACACCCTATCCTAAAAAAAATCCCCTCTCATGACCCCCTGAATCCTTCCTACCATTCCTCTCTAATCAAGTTGTGAATCGTCCACACTCACTGCCTCCAGCTCTCTCCTCAATCCCCTGCAGCCTGGCTTTCGCCCGCTTCACTCCACAGATGCAACCTTCTCTAAGGTCACCAATGACCTCCTTCCTCCTTCCAGATTCAGTGGCTTCTATTCCATCCTAATTCTTCTCGACCTTTCTGCTGCCTTGAAACTGTGGACCACCCCCTTGCCCTGGAAACATTATCTAATCTGATCTTCCTGACTCTGTCCTCTCCTGCTTCTCCTGCTCTCTCCGACTGCTACTTTTCAGTCACTTTTGCAGGCTACTCCTTTGCCTCCTCACCCTCTCACTGTGCCAGGGGGGCCCTCAGAGCTCAGATCTGGGTCTCCTTTTATTCTCCATCTATACCCACTCTCCTGGAGAACTCATTTGCTCCCATGGTTTCTTTATACAGGTGATTTCCAAATTGGCCCCTCCAGCCCCGACCTCTTTTCTTCTCCACAGTCGTGCATTTCCTCCAGCCATCAGGACTCTACTTGGACGTCTTTCCGGTGACTCACACTTAACATTTCCTCGGCAGACCTCATCTTCCCATCCAAATCTTTGTCCTCCCCTTGACTTTGCTATCACTGTAAACAACACCAACATCCTCCCTGTCTCACAAGCCCACAACCACGGCATTATCCTCGACTCATCTCTCTCGTTCCAGCCACACCTTCGATCTGTCACGAAATCCTGTCAGTTCCACCTTCGCAACATCTCCAGAATCTGCCCTTTCCTCTCTATCCAAACTGCTACCGCACTCATCCGAACACCTTATATCCCACCTTGAGTACCGCATCAACCTCTTTGCTTGACCTCCCTGCCTCCCTTGACCTCCCTGCCTCCTCTCCAATCCATTCCTCACTCTTCTGAAAAACTGTTTAGTCCGTATTCCCCTCTTCTAAAAAGCCTTAAGCCCATTCACCTTCATGTCAGATGTTTCCTTGTATCTGCCCCAGTGCTTAGTACAGTGTCTGGCACATAGTAAGTGCTTAACAAATACCACAGTTATCATTATTATTATTATGTTCTTTACCGTAAGCTTTAAGACCCTCATACATCTCTCTCCCTCCTACCTGACCTGACCAACCTCCCCAACTCGCAAACTCAGCATTATCCTTGGCTTCTTTCTCTTTTTCAACTGGCATATTCGATCATTAAACCCTGTTGGATCTCTCTTCACATTTCCAGAATCAGTTACAACCTGTTAGAACCCAAAATCCATACTTGGCTCCTCTAATGTCAGCCCACTCTCTGTAGCTTGGTCTTGTCTGTCCCACGCTGAACCTTCGCCCACATCCTCCTTCTGGCCTGGAACTCCTTCTCCCTTCATATCCAAAAGTCCTCCACTCTCCCCACCTTCAAAATCCTCCGTAAGTCACATCTCCTCCAAGAGGCCTTCCCGGCAAAACCCTGATTTCCCCTACCTGATTTCCCCTCTCTGTAACCTCTGCCCTTGGCTGGGTGCCTCTTAAAGCACTTTGATACTCACCCTAGCCTCAGAGCACTTAGGTACATATCCTTATACTTTCCCATTTTCCCCTATTTGTAATTAATTTTAATGTCTGTCTCCCTCTGTAGCCTGTAAACTCTTTGTGGGCAGGGATTGTCTACCAACTCTAGTGTATTGTACTTTCCCAAGTGTTTAGTACACAACAAGCACTTGATGCATTCATCAGTGGTATTTATTGAGCACTTACTGCGTACGGAGCGCTGTACTCAGTACTTGGTAGACACATTCCCTGCCGGCAAGGAGCTTACCGTCTACATCTATTCCTAAGTATTCCTTTTCGGTAGCAATAGTAATTGTTTATTGAGCATCCTCTGGGTGCAATTCACTATACTGCGTTGATGAAGGAAGAGGGTGTAGTACTAGACAGGAAGGAAGGTGAGGATGAAGTCAAAGGCGGATAAGAGAGAATTGGCATTAGAAGAGTGAAGTGTGGGGGCTGGGTTAGAGCGGGAGCGAAGCGAGAATAAGTAGTAGGGAGAGAGCTGCTTGAGTGCCTTAAAGACAGCTGTCAACGGTTTCCGTTTAGTTGTGGAACTGGGTGGGCATTCACTGGAGGTTTCCGAAGAGCAGAGAGACCTGTACCGAACTGTGCAGAAAAAATGATTTGGGCAGCAGAGCGAAGTATGGACTGAAGAGAGGAGAGGGTGAAGGCAGGGAGGCCAGTGAGGAGGCTGATGCGGTAGTAGGGTCTGGATATGACAAGGGCTTGGATCATGCGGTGGCCGTTTTGGATGAGGAGGAAATGACAGATTCTGGAAATGCAAAGAAAGACCTAACAGGGCTTAATGATCGAATATGCCAGTTGAAAGAGAGCGCGAAGCCAAGGATAATGCTGAGATTGCGAGTTTGGGCGGTTGGGAGGGTGATAATGTCGCCCTTGGATTTGCTCCATTTTTTCACCCTTCACTCAGCCTCACAGTTAGAAACATATCCATAACATTTATTTATATTAATGTCTGGCTCCTCCTCTAGATTGCGATCTTGTGGGCAGGGAATGGGTCTACTAACTCTGTTATATTGTACTCTCTCAAATGCCTACACTAGTGCCCTGCACACAGTTAAGTGCTCAGTAAATATGTTTGATTTGTGTGTAAAATGAGGAAAGAAGAGGAGTCAGAACTGAGCCTTCAGTGTCCCCCATGATTTGGTGGTGGAAGACAGTGAAGGAGCCAAGGAAGTAGGAGAATGAGCAGCATGGCCTAGTGGAAAGAGCACAGGCGTGGGAGACAGTGGACCTGGGTTCTGATCCCATCCCTTCCCCTCTTTTGCTGCGACCTTGGCAAATTACCCAACTTCTCTGTCCCTCAGTTATCTCATCTGTAAAATGGGGATTAAGACCGGGATCTCCATGTGAGACCTGGACTGTCAGATCACGCAAACTTCTTGGCAAATCTCTCAACTTCTCTTTTCCTCAGTTACCTCATCTGTAAAATGAAGATTAACCGTGAGCCCCACATGGGACCTGGACTGTGTCCAATCTGACTAGCTGATATCTACCTCAGTGCTTAGTGCAGAGCTTGGAAAATAGTAAGCGCTTAACAAATAATGTTAAAAAAAACAAGAAACACAACCTCCCCATCCAAAACAGGAGAGGACAGTGTCAGAAGAAACAAAGGTGAGATGGTATTTCCAGGAGAAGGGGTGGCTGCTGACAGGTTAAGGAGGATCAGGATAAAGTAGAGTTAGTAAGATTTGGAGTAGAATCAGGGCCCAGAGGTACAGAAATATAATGGGTTTGGGGCTTGCCCATTAAACGATCAAATTGATTTTTTTTTTTTTTGAGGGTTGATTTAGCTCTTCTTTATATTTCCCAAGATAGCACTTGCTTTGCCCTCTCCTGATCTATGTGAATTTGCTAAACTCAGAGGCTTTGGGGGCCTTATTCCTGGGCAGGATTCTCCTAAAGCACACAGTGTAGATATACGACCTGGTCTTTCAGTTTAGTTATGTGTAATGCGATATCAGTCATTGATTGACTAATCTACTTTAACAATATTTGAATTATTTTCAGAGGAAAAGAAATCCCAGCTAAGCTACCATCACATGCATTTGTGGCCTTTTTTTTCGGTTTTTAACTATCTATAGAGACACTTATAAATATGTTTGAATAAAATCTCTGGCACTTTCCAGGTAGCGCTTGTTAGTGGTATAATGGAGAAAGCAGGGAAGTATTGCAATGGTTTGCAAAATATTTTTCTTCCAATCTTGTGCTTTCAAGTGGATGAATTAAAACCGAGGCCTTTGATTTATTTAAACATTTATATTTATATGGCTATTTAGATAATTGGGGGTTTTGAGCTTAGATATTTGCTTAATACCAGGTTGTGAAAAACAGGGAATATCTTGGAGCAGTTTATCTTGGCAAAGATGTGAATAGAAGAGTCTTGTTTTTCTTTTTAATTTCTTTGTGAAGTTCTGAAATAAAGATATGTGCATTAAGGAAAACCTAAATATATAAAAATCGTCTTCAAAAACATTTTTTTCCTCAGATTAGGGAGACTGAACATATGAACAAAATCTGAATTGTTTACAGTCCTATATAACTAGACTATTTGAATCTTTTCCCGGATTATGGTTTGTTATGACAGAGGTGCCTGATTTGCTTAGGAGCAGCTTGGTTTAGTGGAAGGAGCATAGGTCTGGGAGTCCAAGGACCTAGGTTCTAATCCTGGCTTCACTATGTGCCAGCAGTTTGACCTTGGACAAGTCACTTCCCTGTGTCTCAGTTTCCTCATCTGTAAAATGGGAATTTGATACCTATTGTGAAACTTAAACCATGAGCCCCATGTGGGACCTGATTGCCTGTGGGACCTGATTGCCTTGGATCTACCCCAGTGCTTAGTACAGTGTTTAGTACAGTACCCAACAAATCCCACTATTGCTGTCTTTATTAACATTGCTAAGCATATTTTTTTGCTTAGTGTGTGTTATGGGATGAACTGTGTTGTTTAAACGAGAACCTTTAACACTAATGCCTAGTAATCTGAAAGATACAATTTAAGTGATCAGTAAGGCTGACCACCGCTAGTTAACCCTGATTAGCTAATTCCGTCGCAGAGTTGGGGAGCTTTTTTCCTTAAGCCTCAGTAACGGTGTACTTTAAGGTTAATCCTACCTGACTCTTCTCCAGGGGGAAGAAGCATGGTGGTTCGTTGGCATGGCTTCAACTACCACCGTTCTACGGATGATTTTTGAATCTACAACTCCAGCCCCGATCTCTCTCCCACTGCAGTCTCACATTTCCTCCTGCCTTCAGGACATCTCTGCTTAGAGTTCCTACTGACACCTCAAATGTGACATGTCCAAAATAGAACTCTATGTCTTCCCTCCCAAACCCTGTTCTCCCCATTTTTCCCATCACTGTAGACACCACCATCCTTCCAGTCTCACAAGCCTGTAACCTTGGCATTATCCTAGACTCATGTCTCTCATTCAGTGCACATGTTCAACCTGTCACCAAAGTCCAGTCAGTTCAACCTTCACAGTATTGCTAAAATCTGCCCTATCCATCCAAACCACTGCCACGTTAATCCAAGTATTTATCCTATTCCTTCCATGACTCCTATATCAAGTATCCTAAATCCTACATCTCCTTGCTGACCTCCCTGCCTCATCTCTCTCCCCACTCCGGTTCTTACTTCACTCTGCAAAGACATTCAGTCCATGTTTCCCTACTCCTCAGGAACCTCCAGGGCTTGCCCATCCACCTCTGCATCCAAAAGAATTGCCTTACCATACCTCCCCACCCTCAGAATTTTAAAAGGCACGTCTCCAAACAGCCTTCCCTGACTAAGCCCTCAGTTCCTCCTCTCCCACTCCCTTCTGCATTGCCTTTTCACATTTTCACTCTTTATTCACCCCTCACCCCGCCCTCAGCCCCATAGCACTTATGTAAATATCCATCATTTATATTAATGTCTGTCTCCCCCTCTGAACTCTCAGCTCACTCTGGGCAGGTAGAGTTATAGTGTTATATTGTACTCTCCCAAGTGCTTAGTACAGTGTTCTGCACACAGTGATTTCTCAATAAATGCGATTGTTTGGTTAAATATCATTGTTGATTATGACTCCAGGCCATCAGGGCCACAATTCAGCCGCCCCTACTGAATGAGTTAATACACATGGGTGGCAAACAGAAGTGTGTAGCTTAGTGTTGGAAGCTGTGGATCCTTGAGTTGTAGGCCCAATTTAGTACTGATTCATTTTGGCTTTGGGCAAGTTTTTTAACCCACTCTAGTTTCTTTAGCTACAATTGAGGAGAGCAGTGCATTCCTCAGAGGAGTGTTGTGAGGATTGATTCGTTAATGCTTCCAAAGTGCTTCGTAAGGGGGAAAAGAGCACGTAACCAGTTCTCTTGGTTCCTAACTAGTGAGGTAGTGGAGAACAGTGCCTCATTTGTGGAAATGAAAACTTCACTGATCTGGTCCCTTTCGTACCATCGATAGAATTTACTGGGCATTTATTCTTTGTAGAGCACTGCGCTAAAAGCCCTTAAGGAATACAACTAGTAGGCACTATCCCTACCCTTGGGGAGCTTACAGTCTAGAAGGGGGGGATAGATACTAAAATAAATTACAGGCATGGGGATGGGGTGATGGCAGCCAAGAGTGGGCATTGGAGGGATGGCGATAATAGTAGAGAGCAGGTAGTTTGCTGTTTGCTGGCAGTGGTGGAGAGCTAGATTTAAGTGAGGGGGTGCCCACAATTGCATGCCAGACAAACTGAAGCCAAGGGTGAAGGTGGGCCCTCACGTATAACCCTCTGTGGCCTGGCCACACTCGGGCAAGGGTTCTGCTCATCTTAGGCTGTCGAGTCATCTCCGACCCACAGCGACGCCATGAACACCTCTCTCCCAGAACGCCCCAACTCCATCTGCAGTCATTCTGGTAGTGTATCCATAGAGTTTTCATGGTAAAAATACAGAAGTATTACCATCACCTCCTTCCGCTCAATATACTTGAGTCTCCGCCTTCGACTCTCTCCTCTGCCGCCGCTGCCCATCATAGGTGAGCTTTGACTTGTAGCAGATTGCCTTCCATTCGCTAGCCACTGGCCAAGCTAGGAACGGAATGAGCGTAGCTCTGTTTGACTCTCCTTCCCGTAGCTGAGACTGGTAGAGTACTGGAAACTCTCCAGGTGTCATCCGGTGAGGGGGAAACTGACTGCTGTTGGGGCCAAAAAGGCTAGAGCGACAGGGAAGAACCACCACATGATGCCTGCAAACCTCACTTTAGCTACCTTTTTAAAAATTGTATTTAAGAGTTTGCTGTGTACCAGGCACTGTACTAAACACTGGCTAGATACAGGATAATTAGGTTGGACACAGTGCATGTACCACATGGGGCTCAGTCTTAATCCCAGTTTTACAGATGAGGTAACTGAGGCATAGAGAAGTGAAGTGACTTGCAGGCAAGTCACTCAGCAGGCAAGTGGTAGAGCCAGGAGGGGAACCCCAGTCTTTCTGACTCCTAGTCCTGTGCTCTATCCACTAGGACTCACTGCTTCTCTAAGGGGTGGTCCAGGGGGTGATGGACTGAGTTTATAGGGGAGAGCGAGCACTGCTTTCTTCTGGGGATCCGAGGCTTTTGACAGTTAAAATGATCCTTTGGTAGTTTTCTTGGCTGTAGCCTTCCTTTTGTCGTCTTAAGAGAAAGTTTTCACTTACCCTGGTCCTTTGCCTGAACATTCAGGACATTCCTCAAACTGAATTCTTCATAGAATTTTGTAAGTCAGAGTCCCTGGCTTCTGGGCCTCACCAGATATTTCCTGTTTGGCCACCAAATCCTATTTACAGCTGGAGACATTCCCAACCACTGCTCTTTTTTTTTTTTTAAGAGCTGTGTCAAGTACTGTTCTAAGCACTGGGCTAATTACAATTCAGTCATGTCCGACACAGTCCCTGTCCCACATGGGGCTTACATTCTAAGTAGGAGGGAAAATAGGCAATGACTCCTCATTTTACAGTTGAGGAAACTCAGGCTCAGGGAAGTTGAGTGACTTGCTCAAGGTCATACAGAAGGCAAGTGGTAGAGCTGAGATTAAAACACAGATCCGTTTACTCCCGGGCCAGTGCTCATTCTACTAGGCCATAGTGATTCTTGACTGATTCCTTTCTGAAAACTATCTTGCAGTATAGTCAAGTGAAAACTGTAATAGTCGAAACAGAATGATATTGTAGTGTAGCCGTAGTCATTTGGTGAATCAAAACCTTTTTTTCTTGCAGCATTCTTAGGAGTAGACAAAACAAGCTGCTGTAATTGCAGTCTTTCTGAATTTGCACCTCTGTTGTTTTCTGCTCCAGTGAGGAAAAGAAGTGCGTAGGTAAAGAAGCTGCAGCAGCGACAGAACTTTTTTTTGTTGTTGTCCTAGATGTAAATCCTTAGCTGTAATTGATAGACATTACATCCTTCCCCTGCTATGGGGTGCATCTTTTCCCAATAATAGCCTGGGTGCCAAATAGTCATCAGAATTGTAACTCACAAAACTAGAAGAATAGAATGCTGTTTAGAATAGGAACTAAGAGTAATCGGTTTTTGCAACTTTTTTTTTCTTTTACTAGATGACTTGGAGATCTAAATCACTGACTAAGTTCCTCAATTTAATCCCAATGTGAGTAAAAGGAACTGTTTTAAGAATCTCCTGAATTTAGAAGTGGTCGTTCAGTAATGTTCCATTTGTCATCGTCAAACCAGGTTCCTTCTGAGCAGCAGTGCCCCCCTGGATGAGCCTGAGGTCAGGATCTGTGGGTCTTACTCCTTTGGTATGTTTCCAACCACCCGGCAGCACATTCTGCACAGAGTAGATGATGACTCAGTGCCATAGGTGAGACGAGGGCTTTTGCTACGGCTTTGAGTCCTGACATGTCTTGATCGCGCTGTTTTCATTTTGCAACACCTGCCCACCTGATCCACAGGTGGAGGAACTTCATTAAAATAATTCCAGTCAGCCTCCTGCTGCCGCTATCGGTATTCCTCTGTCCCCTTCTCTCCCCCGCCCCGCCCCCCGACCTTCTCTGACTGAAAATCAAAGGATCACGGCTGCGATAGAAAATTATCCTTCAAGATTTCAGAAATATGTGCCTCTTATTTCCACTGCCTTTCCTTCATTTGTCTTCCAAATCCTTGATGAAATCGACTCCACCCCATCCCAGAGATGCCACGTGGCCTAGTGGGTAGAGGCACGGGCTTGGGAGTCAGAAGGCCCTGGGTTCTAATCCCAGCTCTGCCACTTGTCTGCCTCGTGACCTTGAGCATGTTACTTCACTTCTCTGTCCTTCAGCTACCTCATCTGTAAAATGGAGATTGACCGTGAGCCCCATGTGGGACGTGAACATGTCCAACCTGATTAGTTTGGGTCCACCCCGAACTTTAATTCAGTTAAGCACATAATAAGTGCTTAACAAATAATATAAATTGTAAACAAACATGAAGATCCCGAAGGCACCTCTTTCAGGCTGAGCACCAAGTTCCAATAGGCAAAATGGGTGGAGGGCTTTCCTTAATCTATATTGGTCTGTGGAGGCTCCAGAGGGACCCCTGCCCAAAAGAGTCTGTGGCTTGCTGCTATCTTGAAAATTTTCTAAAAAGACTTCCTGAATGTTGTCTCCAGTGCTACAGGTTAGAGTCCCTGTTATGAGATGATATCTTTGAACTTCAAAGTAGAGTTAACATGAAATGCATTCAAGGTGTTAAAAATTGTTTCAGTTAAACACTTGAAAAGTTTTTTTTAAAGAATATCTGTTTTTGTTAGTAAAAGTGATTTTAGAGCACTCTTTCTTAGTTTTTAAATTTTAATACCAGGGGAGACAGCCCAAGGCTTATGGTCTCAAGTCACATGGGAGTTGTTGGAAAAGAGGAATAAGAAATGTTCCCCACTCTCAATCTCTCTTTGGTAATGGGCTGATTTTTTTTTTTTTGATGTAAAGTTATACGATACTGTTTCTGCTGTCACAAGAAATAATATTTAAATAGCAGCATCAATGAATTTCTTTTTGAATTTTAAGGACCTAGCTGTTTATAAATGTGACAAGATGAATGAATCCAGTCAAACGGTATCATCTGACATCTCCACATTTGAACAAAGATCACAGTTTAAGAAACTAAAAGTTGCAAAAAGGAAAATTGATCTTTCTAGGGTTCTAAGTTCATTCACGTTACATTTTCTTGTTCACTTATTTTTTTATGTTATATAAATCTCAAAAATTGTAGCCCTGAGAAAGGAGGTGGTTTGGGGTAATCCTGTTAAGAATTCTGGAGTCAAGCAAAAATTACCCCAAAATGAAGGACCTTCAGATTTTTGGCCCCTGGAGATGAAGTTTCAAGTTGAATCTGATGGTTCACAAACCTCCTTCCAGTAAGGGAAATAATCAGTGCTATTTAAAGCATTTAAAATGAATTTAACTCATTTCCCCCTTTCTACCATGCTTTTCCTCACTTGCCAAGGAATAACTGGTTTTGGATATTTGTAGTTTAGGGTTGGGGGAGAAGAATGAAATGAGTAATTTTTCAGTCTCAAAGTGAGTCAATAATTGAGAATAGTGCATTTTTTTCTGGATTTCTGTGACATTTTCTAGAGCGCAGTTCAAATTCAATTCTGTCCACAAATCCACATCAGATATTCAAACCTCACCTCCCTTTTGTGGAAGCAAAACCAATTTATCCCCACTCCCTTGTCTGGCTGGTTCTTCTCTTTGCCTCTGGCTGTAGTGGAGCAAAGTTTTCCAAGAGGAGGTCCAAGGGTTCTGATGATCAAAAAGAAGCTCTGGGTGGTGGTGATGGTGGTGGGGGGGTGGTTGGGGAGAGAAATGAAAGTAGCAATAGTAGGAGAAATTCTGAGCAGAAAGGAGGAGAGCCTGGTAGTTATTTGTGGTTTTTGGGATTGGGGAGGTCCAGAAATAACATTAGCATAAAAACTGGGGTGAGAGGAACAGGTGTCCTTTTTTTTTTTCATTTTGCCAATGACAGTCAATGAACTAGTTTCCTGTTCTCTAATTCTCATTTTGGAACTTGGAAGTTGTTAAAAAAAAACCCACCAAAAACATGATTCTAATCCTGGCTCTGCTGAGTGCCTGCTGAGTGACCATAGGCAAGTCACTTAACTTCTCTGTGCCCCTGTGTCCTCATAGGCAAAATGATTAAATGGCATAGTGGATAGAGCACGGGCTTGGAAGTCAGAAGGTCATGGGTTCTAATTCTGATCTGCCATTTGTCCTCTGTGTGACTTTGGTCAAGTCACTTCACTTCTCTGGGCCTCAATTAACTCATCTGGAAAATGGGGATCAGGACTGTGAGCTCCACATGGGACAGGGACTGTGTCCAACCCAATTTGCTTGTATCCACCCCAGCACTTAGTACAGAGCTTGGCACATAGTAAGCAGTAAATAAATGTAATTATCATTATCATTATTATTGTTCTCCCTCCTCCCTAGACTGTAAACTCCACGTAGGACAAGGAACACTGTTTGATCTTACTGTATCTACTCCAGAGTTTAGCACATAGTAAATGCTTAACAAATACCACACATTACCAACAATATTATTATTTTGTTATTATGAAGAATCAACACTAAAATCTTCTCTTAAGTTTAGTCTCTACTATTCTCATCATTACTACTACTAATAATGCTATCTGTTAAGTGCTTATTATGTGCCAAGCACTGTTAATAATAATGATAAAATTTGTTAAGCACTTACTATGTGCCAAGCGCTGTTCGAAGCACTGGGGGAGATACAAGGTAATCAAGTTGTCCCACGTGGAGTTTACAGTCTTAATCCTCATTTAACAGATGAGGTAACTGAGGCACAGAGAAGTGAAGTGACTTGCCCAAGATCACACAGCAGACAAGTGGCAGAGCCGGGATTAGCACCCACGTCCTCTGACTCTGAAGCCTGTGCTCTTTCCACTAAGCCATGCTGCTGCTTTGGCCAGACCAAAAGTTACTTTAACAGGCAACCTTGTTGAGGGTGAAAAATTTTCTGTAGTGGATGCAAATATTTAATTGGCAAGTGTAATTATCAACTGTGTAGGACAGTGCTTCAAATTTGGTTCATTTTTGTAGAAAACATCTTTGCCACCTCCTTTGCAAATGAAAAGCATTCCTACATTGAAGTATTTTTGTGAATAATCGCCACAGTATCTGTGAGTTCTTCTGAGGGTATCTTCAACTAGTTTACTCTGTTCTGTAGGAATAGGAGAAGGTGTTTTTTTTTTAAAAAAATGACTATAGTTTTGTTAGTGGTGGCTCATGAACCATGTAATTCTATTTTTAATAAAAATGGAGTGTACAGTTTTTCCTTATTTTTAAATAACTCAGATGAGTAAGGTTTGGTCATATGTATTCGGTGAGTTTCGCCAGTCTTGCATAGAAGTTTACTAGCTCAGTTTTTGGCGGGCCATTCTTCCCCAGCAGGGTTAAGACAAAGGAAGCTGGCACTTCATTGGCATTCACAAACCAGATGATTGTTTAAATGTTGCTTCCCAGGATGAAGATAAGTGGATACACTTGTACTTCTTTGAAAAAACACCTCCAGTGATTAAATGTGCCTAGAGCGGGATTAGCTCTAAATTTATTTTTTGAGAGAAAAGCAAAATGCTAGCATCCTTCCTCTCTAATCTACGCAAGCTAGCGTTAGAAAATGCAAGCTTTTATTCATTCCGTCGTATTTATTGAGCTCTTACTGTGTGCAGAGCTTTAGTTTTATAGCTATTGTTCATTCATTTGTGACTCAACCAGGGTATTGCCGTATTGTAGAAGAAGAATGTTCATGAGGGGTAGTTGGAGGAAGTTAGATTTTGGAACCCGCTAGCTTTAATGAAAAATCGTAAGTAGTAACCAGGGTCAACCTGTGTCTTTGTTAATCTGACTGTGTCCCTTTGTCTGAGAGAGCTACAGTACTTGCATTTGAGCAGTTACAGTTGTAGCTGCAGACTGGTGACACCTGCCTGTGGGAAAGAGTCGGTGGACTAATATTCTGCCTCAGAATATTATAGTCAGAAAAAGGGGTTTATCTTTCTGTTGGTATTGGTTTGAAAAACAAGATTGCCTGTGGTTCAGCAGCCAAAGGGGCCTTTCGAAAGGAGAGCCCTAAAGAAGCAGCGTGACTTAGCAGAAAGAGTTTGGGCCTAGAAGTCAGAGGACCTAGTCTCTAGTCCTGAAACTGCCACTTGCCTGCCCTGTAGACTCGGTCAAGGCGCTTAGGTTCGTTGTCCCTCGATTTCCTCACAACCTTCCTTCCCCTCAGGAGTGTAAGTCCCAAGAGGGTCAGGGATTGTGTCCGACCTGATGTGCTTAGTGTGGTGAGCACTTACCAATAATAATAATAATTATGGTATTTAAGCGCTTACAATTGTTATCATTATTATTATTTTTCTCCCATACCATAACTGTATTTAAAGTTAGTCTTCAGGACCATCCTTTGAATCTGTACATCGCCTTGATTCTATTTAGTTGCCATTGTTTTTACGAGATGTTCTTCCCCTTGACTCTATTTATTGCCATTGTTCTTGTCTGTCCGTCTCCCCCGATTAGACCGTAAGCCCGTCAAAAGGCAGGGACTGTCTCTATCTGTTGCCGACTTGTTCATTCCAAGCGCTTAGTACAGTGCTCTGCACATAGTAAGCGCTCAATAAATACTATTGAATGAATGAATGAATGAGGACAGGAGTCTGATCTGGCTCAACAAGTAGGGGAAAGAATGCCTGTTGGGACTCAGTCATAATAATAATAATGACGATATTCATTAAGTGCTTACTATATGCCGAGCACTGTTCTAAGCGCTGGGGTAGATACAAGATAATCAAGTTGTCCCACAGAGGGATCACATTCTTAATCCCCATTTTACAGATGAGGTAACTGAGGCCCAGTGAAGTGAAGTGACTTGCCCAAAGTCAGCCAGCTGACACGTGGCAGAGTCGGGATTAGAACCCACGAGCTCTGACTCCCAAGCCCATGGTCTTCCCAATAAGCCACGCTGCTTCTCTCATCAGTGGTGAAGGTGCTTGACTAAAAGTCATTCAGTGGTATTTATTGAGTCTTTACTATGTGCTGGAGTAAGGAATAAAGATAATTCTTAAAGGGGACTAATAATAATTATGGCATTCAAGTACTTACTCTCTGCAAAATACCATAGTAGATGCAGGGATAATTACAAGATAATCTGGTAGGACACAGTTCCTCTCCCATACAGGCCTCACAGGCTAAGTAGGAGGGAATAGGATTAATTCCCATTTTACATATGAGGAAACTGAATCCCAGAGAAGTTAAGTGACTTGCCCAAGGTCACCCGCAGACCAGTGGGACGGGGGAATGGCTGGAGTCAGTGGGGCTCTGTCTAAAATTGAAACTTTCTTAGCAAAATGCTTTATTCCTCCCCTAAAAGTATTATTTCATAACGCCTCCCTTAAAGAGCCAATTTTACAACTTAAGGCCCATCATCAACTGCACATAATCATGATAAGTAGAGTGATGGCATACAGATCCAGAATTTTTTACTTGTCCAGGAGACAAAGTCCATGCTCTGAACACTTGCCTGGGGAGAGTGGTCTTTGTAAAATACGGGTCGTGTACACAGGCTTTCCTGGGAACAGAGGTTGTTGAGCAGAAACATTCTTTTCTTATTCGATTCTCGAGTGTTTTCTCCCAGAATGTGGGTTACAATTCTCAGGGGGAACTGTAGACTGTTCCCAGACCAGATCTAGATGAGTGTGAGGTGAAAAAAGTTTGTAAAGAAATGGAGTGCTCGCTGTGTCTTACCTCTAGGGTTAGATTAGCCCCCAGAGGAACCGATTACCCATAGGTTGGCCTTGACTTTCAATCCCAGTTTACACAGGTGAAGCCATCTAGGCCACTCAAAGAGAGGTGAGATTGTCCCACTCCCCCTCTGCCACGCCTGTGATGGGGATGTCTGACGTGGGCATGTGTACAGAGAACCCCACTGGCAAAGTACTGACTCAGCTTCGTTCATTCATGCGTTCAATCATATTTACTGAGCGCGTACTGTGTGCAAAGTACTGTACTGAGCACTTGCGAGAGTACGGTATAACAACAGACACATTCCTGCTCACCACGAGCTCACAGTCCAGAGGGGGAGAAGGACATTAATATAAATAGATAAATCAATAAACTGCTGCTGAGTAACTGGAAAGGAGGCGAATGGCCCCGACCACTGTGTTTCCAAGGGAAATCTGTGGGCAAGGGATTCACTGTGTCATCTTTGCCTATCGAACTCTTTCAAGTGTAATGCTCAGGTGCTCAGAAAACACTACTGATTGTAGGAAGCAGCATGGCCTAGTGGATAGAGCAGGGTCCCGGGAGTCAAGAAGTCGGGGGTTCTAATTCCAGCTCTGTCACTTGTCGGCTGTGTGACCTTGGGCAGGTAACTTCTCTGGGCCTCAGTTAACCCATCTGGAAAATGAAGATTGGGACTGAGCCCCACGTGGGACAAGGACTGTGTCCAAGCTGATTTGCTTGTATCTACCCCAGAGCTTAGTACAGTGTCTGGCACATAGTAAGTGCTTAACAAATACCATTATTATTATTACTGTCTTCCTGTTCGGAGGCTGCTGCTGCTCCTCCACCCCCGCGAGCCAAGGCAACCCTGTCTCTCTTAAGACCCAAGAATTGATGAGCCACCAGGGACCTAGCCGACTGGGATTAGCCCTTCCATCCAAGCCCAAGGGCCAGGTTCAGTTTAGACCCCCCGGCCTCCCCCAAATCTCTGATCTTCCTTTCCCTTTCCTTTCCCTCTGACCTCTTCCCCAACACCACAGTAACTTTGAGGTCTGGGAGCTATATAACAGCATGGCTAGTGCATTGGAGTGAGGTCTTGACCCCTTCTGGTCTCAAATAATAATGTTGGTATTTGTTAAGCGCTTACTATGTGCCGAGCACTGTTCTAAGCACTGGGGTAGACACAGGGGAATCAGGTTGTCCCACGTGGGGCTCACAGTCTTAATCCCAGTTTACAGACGAGGTAACTGAGGCACCGAGAAGTCAAGTGACTTGCCCAAAGTCACAGCTGACAAGTGGCCGAGCTGGGATTCGAACCCATGACCTCTGACTCCAAAGTCCTTGCTCTTTCCACGGAGCCACACTGCTTCTCTTCAAATGGACCTGGTTTCCCTGATTCGTTCATTCGATTGTAGTTATCGAGCGCTTACTGTGCGCAAAGCGCTTGGGAGAGTACAGTACAACAATAGACATTCCCTGCCCCCTCCGCCCCAACCCCGATCTGGAACTCAGTATCTGGAGTTCTTTTTTCCCTCCTAGCCCAGGCAGGGTTTTAGCCCCTGAGCTTTAACTCTGCCGTCCTAACCCGTGTTGTACATTTTACCCGTACTCTGTCGGGGACAGCTCATCCTCTCTTTGTGACCCACTGTGCTGGGCTCCCCTTTCATGTGTTTGGAACATGGCCGTCTCTTCTGGCAGTCCCAATACAAAGAGAAGTGCCCCGATTCGGAACTGGAGGAGGAGCAGCAGGAAGTACTCTAGTTTTGTTGTGATGACGAGTTTTTAGCCTTTGAAATCTCATTCTCCACCTGCTTAGAATCACCCTGGGAGCTAGGGTTATCGACTGCTAGGACCAGTCTGACGAGATCTTGGAGTCACCATGTTATGCCAGAGTTGCAGCCTACATCATTTTGTCAGCCTTAGTCATTAATAGTGGTAATGATGATGATGACGATGGTATTAAGTGCTGGGGTGGATACAAGATCATCTTTGGCGTAATGGATAGAGCATGGGCCTGGGAGTCGGAAGGTCATGATTTCTAATGCCGGCTCTTCCACTTGTCTGCTTTTTGGCCTCGGGCCAGTCACTTTACTACTTTGGGCCTCAGTTACCCCATCTGTAAAATGGGGATTAAGACTGTGAGCCTCAAGAGGGACAGGGACCGTGTCCAATCTGATTTGCTTGTATCCACCGTAGCACTTAGTACAGTACTTGGCACATAGTAAGTGCTTAACAAATACTACAATTATTATTGTTATTACCCAGATGGGAATCATAGTATAATAATAATGATGGCAGTTGTTAAGCGCGTGTATGTGCCAAGCACTGTTCTAAGCTCTGGGGGAGATATGAAACCATCAGGTTGGTCACTAGCCCTGTCCCATTTGGGGCTTACCATCTTAATCCCCATTTTACAGATGAGATAACTGAGGCACAGAGAAGACAAGTTATGTGCCCAAGGTCATACAGGAGGCAAGTGGTGGAGCTGGGATTAGAACCCATGATCTTCCGACTCCCAGGCCTGATAGTGTGAGGAGGGAAGAAAACTGTGATCTTGTCGCCATTCTACAGATGAGGAAACTGAGGCTTGAGAAGGTTAAGCAACTTGTCAAGATCACCCAGCGAGCAAGTGGCAAATCTAGGACTAGAACCCAGGTCTTCTGGCTCCCGGTCCCATTTTCTTTGCATTAAGCCACACTGTAGAATTAGTTGAATTCTTCAACGTTTGATAACCACTTCAGGGTACATTACTAATACCTTGAATAAAGCAACTTAAGCAGTGAAGGACTCCCAATCAAGTACCAGCATTCCAGTTCAGCTGGCAGTTGTCACAGAAGGGGTCAGTAGGATTTATTCGCTAGGAAGCGAGGTTCACCACCTCGTGACTTCCTTTCTGCTTTGGTGCAGTGTTTTAGCCATCTCAAGTTTTTTTGTTTTTTCCACCCCGCCCTGCTCTCTACAAAAATGTCACTTACTGTGTGACCCCTCCAATTGGTGTCCTGAATGACCCGGAGAACATTCCCCTCCCTAAAGGGATGGGATCATGTGTAGTGCAGGGGTTGGCGAGTTGTGGAGTTGATCACACTGTCCTGGGTGAGGTGGTACTGGCTGACGAGGGTTAACTTACTCTTCCCCTCATTCTAGACCATAAGCTCATTGTGGGCAGGGAAAGTGTACATTTATCGTTAGGTTATACTCTCCCAAGTGCTTATTATGGTGCTCTGCACACGGTAAGTGCTCAGTAAATACAGTTGACTGACAGATATTGGTTGTCAGGCAGCCTGAGTGTTGCTGCACAGCCATATCCCTGTATAATTAGAGAAGCAACGTGACCTAGTGCAAAGAGCTAGAACCCAGAGGACCCGGGTTCATATCCTCGCTCTGCCCTGCTGGCTGTTAGATGACTTTGGGGAAGCTACTTCACTTCTCTAGGCCTCAGTTCTCTCATCTGCAAAATGGGGATTCAGTCCCTGTCCTCTCTAAGACAGTGAGCCCCTTGTGTGACCTGATAATAATGATAATAATGGTATTTGTTAAGCCCTGTGCCAAGCACTGTTCTAAGCACTGGGGTAGATATAAGGTAATCAGGTTGTCCCACATGGAGCTCACAGTCCTAATCCCCATTTTACAGATGAGGTGACTGAAGCATAGAGAAGTGAAGTGATTTGCCCAAGGTCACACAGCAGACAGGTGGTGGAGTCGGGATTTGAGACCCGATGATCTCGTATCCCAGGGCTTGTCCGATGTCAACGCTGAATAAATACCACTATTAATAGAATTACTATTATAATTCCTTCAAGCTGGGTCTCAGTCCTGAGCCTCTGACCCTAGGCTCCTCTGTTGTTTCTTGACAGGAGATTGCATCATCTGGCCCCTGCCAATTTTCAGCTGTGGTCTTTCTGGTTGAGTAGAGGACAACTGTATCTTTTGCGGTTGCTCTCCCGGTTGCTTCTCATTTCTTGCTACGTCAAGAACAAGGCACTGTAAGCTTGCTGAGGGCTGGGAGTGTGTCTGGTATATCGTTGCGTTTTCCTCCCCCAAGCGCTTAGTACGGTGCTCTGCGCACAGTAAGTGCACAATAAATACGACTGACTGACTGACAAGGAAAAGACTCCCCCGGCCCTTACTAAGCCAACCTGAGAAATCCTAGTCAGAGACGACTGGAGAAATGAGTGAGAGCCCAGTGGTCTCAGAGAGATTCTGTTCTAATAATAATAATAATAATGGTATTTGTTAAGCACTTACTATGTTCTAAGCGCTGGGGTAGATACAAGATAACTGGATTGGACATAAGGCTCACAGTCTTCATCCCCTTTATAAAGATGAGGGACCTGAGGCCCAGAGAAGTGAAGTAACTTGCTCCAGGTCACACAGCAGACAAGTGGTGGCCCTGGGATTAGAACCCATGACCTCGTAACTCCCGGGCCAGTGCTCTATTTACTACACAGCTATGTTCAGGGCACTGTAGTGAGCACTTGGGAGAGCACACTAACAGAGTTGGTAGATACATTCCCGCCCCACAAGGAGCTTAAAGTCCAGAAAAATGTGCCCTTGTGTATTTTCACGGGTACATCGTGCATGCGTGCCGGAAATTCTCAGCATGACACACGTGCTTCTGGGTACAGTCGTTCTGTCAGAGGTGTCATTTTCGAACCGATTAGCCACCCAGTGGCCTTGAGGACCTGCAGGCTTCACCCACAGTGACCCCCTTTTCTCTCCCACCTTCTCCCTAACTCTCACACCCAGCCCACCCATTGTCATACTCAGTATTGTGACGAGCACAGCAGCAGGATATCTCTACCTGTTTCTTCTGGGGGTTGGGGAATCAGTCGATAGTATTTATTTAACACCATCTGAGTGCGGAGCACTGTACTCAGCGCTTGGGAGAGCACAATACAACGGAGTTGGTTGACCCGTTCCCCGCCACAGCGATCTTACAGTCTTGTCTTATGCCGTCGAGTCATTTCCGATCCATAGCCACTCCATGGGCTTATCTCTCCCCGAATGCCCTACTTCCACCTGCAATCGTTCAGGCAGTGCTTATCCTTAGAGTTTTCTTGGTCAAAATACAGAAGTGGTTTCCCGTTGCCTCCACCTGCGCAGTCAACTTGAGTCTCCACCCTTGACTCTCTCCCCTGCCGCTGCTGCCCAGCACGGGTGAGTTTTGACCTGTACTAGATTGTCTTCCGCTCGCTAGCTACTGGCCAAGCTGGGAATGGAAAGGGGTAGGCCTCCAGTGGCTGCTCATAATAATGTTAGTATTTGTTAAGCGCTTACTATGTGCAGAGAACTGTTCTAAGCGCTGGGGTAGATACAGGGTAATTAGGTTGTCCCACATGAGGCTCACAGTTAATCCCCATTTTACAGATGAGGTAACTGAGGCACAGAGAAGTGAAGTGACTTGCCCACAGTCACACAGCTGACAAGTGACAGAGCCAGGAGTCGAACCCATGACCTCTGACTTCGAAGCCCAGGCTCTTTCCACTGAGCCACGCTGCTTCCCCACTCTCCCGCTGTGTTAAGCAGAGACTCGTTACCACTCTTCACTGGCCCAGCTCGTACTACCTGAACTATTGGCTCTCCTCCTGCACTGTTCCCGACCCCCTCCATTCTTTCCAAATCCACCTACTCCTGGTTCTAGGCAACTCTTATCCTGTTTGTCAACGACCCCTCGCTCGCATCCCAAAGGCTTGGGGCTTCCTTACCTCCCTCAGTCTGTTTGACCTCAGCACTCCCCAACTCAATATTCTCCTAAATTCCCACCTTTTCTCAATAATAATAATAATGTTGGTATTTGTTAAGCGCTTACTATGTGCAGAGCACGGTTCTAAGCGCTGGGGTAGATACAGGGTAATTAGGTGGTTCCACGTGAGGCTCACAGTCTTCATCCCCATTTTACAGATGAGGGAACTGAGGTACAAAGAAGTGAAGTGACTTACCCCCAGTCACACAGCTGACAAGTAGCGGAGCTGGGATTCGAACCCATGACCTCTCACTCAAGCCCGTGCTCTTTCCACTGAGCCACACTGCTTCTCAGAATAAATTGTGATCCTTCCGCTATGGAGTTTATAATCTAATGAAGACCTGCGCACATCAGCTGACAAATATGCAGTAGTTGACAGACTGAGACAATGTACTGATTTATTTGCATTTACTAGTTCAAATAGTTAAGTTAAAAACAGTGCCAAGAGCTGAAGGGGTGGGTCGACTGGGAATTTCAGAGGACTAATCAAGTAGGGGTTTTTTTAGAAAGCCAGGAGGCACAAATTTGGCACAACTAGGTCCGTCTTCTGACACTGGGGCCCTGGAGTTTATGGAGGAGGGAGGCTACCCTTTTTTGGCAGGGATCACGCTTACCAACTCTATTATCGTGTACTCTCCCAAGCGGTTAGTACAGTGCCCTGCACACAGTAAGTGCAGGGCTGCTAACTGTACCTTGATCTTGTCTCACCTACATCCTGCCTCTGGCCTGGAATGCCCTCCTTCTTCTTATCTGATAGACAATCACTCTCCCCACCTTCAAAGCTTGATTAAAGGCACATCTCCTCCAAGAAGCCTTCCCCGACTAAGTCCTCATTTCCTCTTCTCCCCCTCCCTTTTGTTTTGCCCTTGCACTATGATTTGCACCACTCCTCAGCCTCACACCGCTTTTGTATATATCTAAATTTAGTTTTTGATTTATATTAGTGTCTGTCTCTACTGCTAGACTGTAAGTTCTACCTATTCTGTTGTATTTTACTTTCCCAAGTGCTTAGTACAGTGGTCTGCTCACAGTAAGTGCTCAATAAATACCACTGATTTGATGGATTAATGTTTTTGAGGTATGAGAAGCATTGTGGCTCAGTGGAAAGAACATGGGCCTGGGAGTCAGAGGTCTTGGGTTCTAATCCCCGCTCTGCCATTTGTCAGCTGTGTGACTTTGGGCAAATCATTTCACTTCTCTGGGCCTCAGTTACTTCATCTAATGGGGATTAAGACTGTTAGCCCCACATGGGACAACCTGATTACCTTGTATCTACCCCACTGTTTAGAACAGTGCTTGGCACATAGTAAGCGCTTAACAAATACCATTATTATTATATTATTATGGCAAAATTAGTTGCTTAAAAATGATGATTCTTTCAAAATGTTTGTCAGAACAGCATGCTGTATCCAGAATTGTGTACTTGGTCATATAGATGAATTACGGAACTGCATTAGGGCATTTATATTAAATTTGGTTCCATGTTAGGGTAGCTGATTTTTTTTTCTTCATTGGAAGGAAAATGCATGTGTTTGGTCCTCCTTGGTGACTGCCTAGCAATCAGGTACCACCTGTTTAGTAATAATAGTATTTATATAGAAAGGTGATTTATAGTTACTTCACAAAAGTAGCATTTTAATGAAGAATGAACTCACCTGACCTTATGGTGGATTATTAAAGGGGTAATAAAAGATTAGCAAGGTTAATATGTATTTACCTGTGATAACATGTGAATATGCATCTGTAGAGATGACTATTGTGTCCAGTATTAGGGAAGAGAGGTTTATTATCGACAAGTCCTCTTTAAGTGCTTACTTTTTTCGGTACTGTACTGAGTGTTTGGGAAAGTACAATTGAAGTAAAGGACACGTTTCTTGCCTTCACGGAGGCATCAATTTAATATGGACCAGGCCAGATAGTTTATGGATAGGAGGTGAAACAGAATGGAAAATGGATGGGAGAGTAATAATTATAGGATTTGTTAAGTGCTTGTTTCGTGCCAAGCACTGTACTCAGCTCTAGGTTATAGAAGATGATCAGGACACGGTCCCTGCCACATGGGGCTCATGGTCTAAGAAGGAGGAAGTAGGATGTAATCCCCATATTACTGAGGCTCAGCAAAGTGACTTGCCTAAGGTCACACAGCAGACAAGTGGCGGAGGTGGGATTAGAACCCAGGTCCTCTGACCTCAAGGCCTGTGCTCAATCCACTAGGCCATGCTGCTTCTCAGTTTAAAGCCACATGCACCAGTCGTATTTATCGAGCACTTAGTGTGCACAGAGGACAGTACTAAGCGCTTGAGAGAGTACAGTATAACAATATGGCAGACACATTCCCTGCTCTTTCATTCAGTTGTATCACACGCTTACCACGTGCAGAGCACAGTACTGGGCCCACAACGAACTAGTGCTGTTGGTGACTGTGAGTGTAGGAAATAGCATATGCTACCCATGGGCTGCTCTTTGTTGGCGTCAGTTGACATTTTATCTAGGATTCACTCAGAATGCTTGTCTGTTCAGACTTCAGACTATTGGAGTACCTTGAGGTACAAATTAGCGGAGTAAGTTCTTAGCAAATACTCCCATTATTATAATTATTCTTACTGACTTCCAAAAGCCAGCTCCACATTGGACATAGGTTTTTTGCCCCAGTTCTCTTAGTAATTAACTGGTTTCAGAGCAAAATAACCTCCGTTGATGCTGGATAATTCTTTAGCTAACCTGTAAAACTTTTTGCAGGGTAACATTTTATTTTGAAAAATAGTAACTGAATTTTACCTATTTTTAACTGAATTTCAAGAAATTCTTTTGCAGTGTATCAGAATTACAGTCTTTGTTCCTCAAGATAGTTATTGTAACTACTGAATTCCTTATCTTTCCCACCCAAACCTGTTCTCTCCCTGTCTTTCTCATCAATACCACTGTCGTTCCTCTTTCACCAGTCTGTTACCATGGTGTCGTCCTCTACTCATCTCTCTCATTCAACCCACACGTTGAATCTGTCACTGAATCTTGTTGGTTTTGCCTTCACAAGATTACTAAAATCCTCCCTTTCCTGTCCGTCCAAGCAGATACCGCATTGATCCAAGCACTTGACCTATTCCACCTTGACCACTGTATCTGCCTCCTCACTGACCTCCCTGCCTACTGGGAAGCAGCGTGGCTCAGTGGAAAGAGCCTGGGCTTTGGAGTCAGGGGTCATGGGTTCGACTCCCGGCTCTGCCACTTGTCAGCTGTGTGACGGTGGGCAAGTCGCTTAACTTCTCTGTGCCTCAGTTACCTCATCTGTAAAATGGGGATGAACTGTGAGCCTCACGTGGGGCAACCTGATTACCCTTTGTCTACCCCAGCGCTTAGAACAGTGCTCTGCACATAGTAAGCGCTTAACAAATACCAACATTATTATTATTATATTACTGACCCTCCCCACTTCAGGTCATACTTCATTCTGCTGCCCGCATTATTTTTCTAAAAAAAGTTCAGTCCACATCTCCCCACTATTCAAGAACCTCCAGTGGTTGCCTCAAGCAGAAACTCCGTAACCACCCACTTTATAGTACTCAGTCAGCTTGCCCTCTCCTACCTTCCCTCACTGATGCCCAGTTCACACACTTTGCTCCTCTATCGCCAACTTGTTCCCTGTGTCCCTATCTCGCCTATATCCTATATCCGACCCTTTTCCCACATTCTTCCTCTGGCCTGGAGTTCCCTCACTACTCCTCCAAGAAACCTTCCCCGATTGAACCTTTGCTTCCCCAGCTCCCTCTCCATTCTGTTGCCTCTGCATTTCTGTCTGTTCATTCATTCATTCATTCAATAGTATTTATTGAGCACTTACTATGTGCAGAGCACTGTACTAAGCGCTTGGATTGTACAATTCAGCCACAGATAGAGACCATCCCTGCCTAATGACGGGCTTACAGTCTAATTGGAGATGGACAAAAACAAGACATCATCACGATAAATAGAATCAAGGGGATGTACACCTCATTAATAAAATAAATAGAGTAATAAAAATATTTAGAAATGAGCACAGTGCTGAGGGGAGGGGAAGGGAGAGGGGGAGGAGCAGAGGGAAAGAGGGCTTAGTTGAGGGGAGGTGAAGGGGGGAAGGAGGAGGGAGCAGAGGGAGTGACCTTTGGGCATTTGATATATGCCCCACAGCACTCCTGTACCTATCTATAAGTTATTTATTATAAATTATTTAACTACATCATATGTCTGGCCCCATTGTAGACTGCAAGCTCACTGTGGGCCAGGAATGTGTCTGTTAACTCTTGTATTGTGCTCTTCCAAACACTTAGTACAGTGCTTCTAGTTTCAGATTTCCTCTTTTCATTCATTCATTTAATCTTATTTATTGGGTGCTTACTGTGGGCAGAATACTATATTAAGTGCCTGGGAGAGTACAGTATAACAATAAACGGACACATTCCCTACCCACAATGAGCTTACAGGGCTTAGTGTAGGGCTTAGTGTACAGTGCACACAGCAAGCGTTCAATAAATACAATTAATAATAATAGAGAGGAGACAGAATTAAGACAAAAAATTTCGGATAAGCACATAAGTGTTGGGAGGGAGGGTGAATAAAGGGAGCAAGTCTGGGTGATGCAGAAGAGGAAAGAAGGGTTTAGTCAGGGAAAGCCTCTTGGAGGAGATGTGCTTTCATTAAGCCTTTTGAAGGTGGGGAAGTAATTGTCCTTCAGATAATGAAGGGAGGAGGGTGCCCCAGGCCAGAGACAGGGTTTGGTGAAGGGTCGGCATGTGAGATAGGTACAGTGAGAAGGTTCGCATTAGAGGGGTGAAGTGTGCTGGCTGGGTTGTAGTAGGAGAGTTCAGAGATAAGGTAGGAGAGGGCAAAGGAATTGACTTCTTTAAATCCGATGGGAGGAGTTTGTTTGATGCGGAGGTGGATGGACAACCACTAGAGTTTCTTGGGGAATGGGAGATGTGTCCGACCTGTTTCGTAGACAAATGATCCTGCAGCAGAGTGAAATATGGACTGAGTGGGAGAGGCAGGAGGCTGGAGGCCCAAGGAGGCTTTTAGAGTAATCAAGGCGGGATAGAATAAATGGTTGGATTAACATGGTAGTAGTTTGGATGGAGAGGAAAGGATTTTCCTGTCTTGAAGGGTTTTGCTTAGAAGTACTCCCTTAATTGAATATCACAGAAATGAAAATGGAACTAATCTGATTTGATTATACACCAAGCAGCCCTAGTTGTTCCTGAATGAAAGTCTTTTGCAAGTAGACTGAAGGCTAATGGTTGTTACTTTGAAAAGTACAGATGTGATTTAGAGCACTCCTAGCCTGAGGGTATTGCCAGAAACAATGAACAATTAACATTTCCAAGGAGAAAGTAAAGGTTCTGATGGTTAAATGGCTGAATGTCTTTTAAATGGCAGCATATGGAACTATAGAGTGCATTCTCTTTGTGTAGATAATAGAGCAGGAATAATTCCGCAATTTCCCTGCTCACTTATCCTCTCCCTCACGTGCCCAATTGTAAACAAACGGTGATGAATTGCCTCTCCTGCCAGTCTTTGCAAAGTTTAGTAACCCTCTGATTTTTAAACTTTGGTTTCAAAAAATCCAGATAGTTGAAGCAATACGACTGACTAGAAGGCCTTAAAGTGTTCATTTGACCAGTGATTTTCCCCTGTAGTCAACTGACAAAGATGTGAATGAATAACTAATTAATTTCCAATTTATTGTATTTAAAGTGTTAGTGTATTGTCAATAGTATTTGTTGCTTTATGTGCCAAGCACTGAGTAGAGACAGTTGAATATCATTACACGCATCCCTGTCCCTCATGGGCTCAAGGAAACTACTGCCCAATTACATTTACTTTGCAGCAGAGATGAATTGGGAGAGAACAGAAAGTGATATAGCCAGTTTTGGGAACCAAGAATCAAGAGCTTGCATGTTGAAACACTTATGGATTTGGGGGAACAGTGTGGCCAGTGATAGAGCGCAGACCTGGAATCAGAAGGACCCAGAACTATCCCATCTGCCACTTGTCCCTCTGTTACCTTGGCAACTCACTTAACTTGGATGCCTCAGTCTCTCATCTGTAAATGGGATTAAGACGAGCCCATTGCTCAACCGAGTAGCTTGTAGCTACCCCATGCTTGACACCCAGTAGAACTTAACATAATGTCCACTTGCAGATCTTGGGCTTCCAGACTTGTTCATCCCAGATCTTTGACAGCAGACTTGGAGTTCCCAATGGCTGAAATGACTAGAATGAATTTTTCGGCCTGTAACTCTTTAGAGCGATCTCTTCTCAGTCCCACCTCCAGTAAATTCATGCTCCCTTTTTGCCTCTGTTCAAAATGAAAAGCGGCCCACCTGGAACCATTACTTTTGACAACACTGCATAAAGAGGCAAATTCTTGCCATAACTTCCGACCAAGGTTCCCGTACCTCTACTCGCCACCACAAAATGTCTTTCATTTCTAAGTTCGATCAAATTCAAGCTTTTATTAAGGTCTAGAGCCCCTGAATGTTGGCCAAAGTAATGAGGGTTCAAGGATAAGCATAATAAAGCAATTAAAGATCTTCTAAATAATGTCCAGGCTTATGCTTCATCCTTTTCTGACTTCTTTTACAGAATCAAACATCAACCAGAGTAGGAATTGGTGACATTATGCGCATACAGTGACATGTAACACTGTAATTGTGTTCTTGAAAATCACTGGATATATAAATCCGGGTTGTGAGTCATTGAGTCGATTGGAAGAAATTAGTTCTAGATGTAGGTACTTGCTGCTGCCATTTTATGGGGCTCTCTTTTTTGCTCCCATAAGCCGACCGTGATGGTGATAGTAGTTTTCTGTCTGCATATTGGGCCAAAAGGGGGGTTTTCAGTTCCAGTAAATTTGTCTCTTTAACTCACCCCCTTCCTCACAAAATCGGGGCTTGCCCTGGCTGTTGAAGTGGTACCAGCACAGGAATCAAAGGTAAGGATCTCAGAATGTTGAATTGTCACGTTACAAGCGTCTGTCAGTGCGTATTGACGTTTAAAACATTAAAATGGGCAAGATTCTTCAAATGTATATAATTAATTATAATAATGGTATTTGGTAAGGCACTTACTGTGTGCCAGGCACTGTTCTAAATGCTGGGTAGATACAAGATAATAGGGTTGGACACAGTCCTTGTCCCCACTTAGGGCTCACAGTCTTAATCCTCATTTTATTCATTCATTCTTTCATTCAATAGTATTTATGAGCACTTACTATGTGCAGAGCCACTGTACTAAAGTGCTTGGAATGTACAATTCGGCAACAGATAGAGACAATCCCTTCCATTGATGGCTTACAGTCTAATTGGGGGAGGCAGACAAAAAACAATAACAATAAATAGAATCAAGAGATGTACACCTCATAACAAAAATAAATGGGGTAATAAAAATATACACAAATGAGCAAGATGAGCACCATGCTGAGGGGAGGGGAAGGCAGAGGGGAGAAGCAGAGGGAAAGTGGGGAAGGGGGCTTAGCTGAGGGGAAGTGAAGCAGGACAGAGAGGCAGCAGAGGGAAAAGGGGAAGCTCAGTCTGGGAAGGCCTCTTGGAGGAGATGAGTTTTCAGTAGGGCTTGAAGAGGGGAAGAGAGTTAGTTTGGTGGAGGTGAGGAGGAGAGGCATTCCAGGACAGCGGTCAGAGGACGTGGGCCAGGGGTCGACAGCGGGATAGGCGGGAACGGGGACGGTGAGGAAGTGAGCAGCAGAGGAGGGAGCGTGAGGGTGGGCAGTAGAAAAAGAGAAGGGAGGAGAGGTAGGAGGGGGCAAGGTGATGGATTATTTATTGAGCACTTACTGTGTTCAGAGCACTGTACTAAGGCCTTGGGGGAAAGTAAAATGCGACAATAAACAGATACATTCCCTGCCACAACGAGCTTACAGTCTAGAGGGAACTGAAGCCCAGAGAAGTGAAGCGACTTGTCCAAGGTCACACAGCAGACGAGTGGTGAGCTGGGAGTAGAACCCAGCCCCTTCTGACTCCCAAGCCCATGCTCTATCCAATAGGTCTTCATCTGTATGTTGGGTTTAGGATTTATCTGCTTTATGTCTCTGCATATACACATTCCCATTAGTCTCTGGGTACAGAACTTACCTCTTTGGTGTCTCTCTTTTAATGTTATTATTCTCAACAAGATTTTTGACTAATCGAGGGTCCTTGCATTGTTTTTTTCTGGCCAAGATTAAGGGAGGCTTTAGCCACAGTTGGAATAAAAGAATCTTGCTCTATGCCCAAACCTGTTTTACTTTGGAGAGGGGAAAGGGAGGGGCAAGATTATGGGTACAGTGCCTGGCACAAAGTAAGCGCTTAACACATACAATTTTTACTATCATTATTAAGAGAAAGCTATGAAATGGGAGGTAAAGGATCAAGCTTTATTATGGTGAAGCCGTGCCGCACTAATTTGCGTCTTACGAGAATCCATTGTGATTCCACCGGTCGACTGACATTCTGTACTTGTCTCCTGTGACCTTTGTGCTGGCATACTGATCTATCATGGTGACACCTATTAAAAAAAAGCAGTGTGGTTAATGAAGCCCTCCGTTTCAAGTAGTCTTTCAAAGCAGAAAACTTCCCATTGCATCCACTATTTTTCACTGCCTGGATTTTTTTTTCTTAGTGTTCAAATCTTAATTGCCACGTACTGTAGAACGAATCTCTGCTTTCAAACAGTCCCCTGGTGTGCTTCATCATTTAAAGTTGTTCTTCACTGTGTAGTGTGAAATTCTACCCTCCTTGCTTGCAGATGCTCCATTTTGATTGGCCATAAATAGCCCTTTGGGACCCTCTAAGCCGTCTATCCTCACATGCTAACCTCCGCCGGTGAAACTGTGTCATAACGAGCTTTGTTTTGATGCCCATTTTCTTCTTCCTTATCAGTGGATTATGGGACCCTGCATTTTCGAGATACAGTGCCTGTCAACGATGTTATGATTAATAAGAAGGCATTGCCTAGACTATCATCAGTGGTATTTATTGAGCCCTTACTATGTGCAGAACATTCATGAGGTGTGTTCTTCCCACTAGGGAAAAAATGGTGATTAAGTCCAAATGTTTGCATCCACTGACCTGGAGAAAGCCACTGCTGTTTAGTTTTCCAATCCCGGAAGGTCCAATGCCTTTCTTGACCCTTTGACCATCTCACGCAATGAATTTTGCAAATATTAAGCAGTTTCATTCTGTTTCCTTTAACGAACTGAAAAACAAAATAATTTATATCCTTTTATGATTACATTCTTTAAACGTTATAGATGGTGTATAATCTCAGAATGGAATTTCTAATTTGGAGGAAAATGGAGCAAATGGGAATTAGCTGCTGTTTGAGTTGTTTTGCTAAAGGAACTGTCTTTAAATATGTCTTCAAACAACAATGCTGTCCTGTGTTTCTTGAGGGTACAAATAAGATAGCAGTAATAATAATAACAACAACAGTGGTATTTAAGAGAAGCAGCATGGTGTTGTGGATAGAACCACGGGCCTGGGAGTCAGAAGGCATGGGTTCTAATCCCAGCTCCTTCACTTGTCTGCTCTGTGACCTTGGGCCGATCACTTCCCTTCTCTGTGCCTCAGTTACCTCATCTGGAAAATGGGGATTGAGACTGTGAGCCCTAAAGTGGGACAGGGACTGTGTCCAACCCGATTTGCTTGTGGCCACCCCATATATTAATTATTAAGTGCTTCCTATGTGCCAGACACTGTACTAAGGGCTGGGGTAGGTATATGCTTATCAGGTTTTGGACAGTGTACTTGGAGAAAAGATATGTTTTTGTCCCAGAATGTAATTGATTCTAGGTAATGCTATGCACTATATTGTCAATATGTAATTCGAATGAGTTCTTTCGGAAGACCAGACGTATAAGAGTTTTTGGAATGGCAAAACCTGGGAAAGTTTCTTGGTTTTGGTAATTTTGCCCTCATGATAATGTTATACCTTAGTACAAGCAATCTTCCAATGCTCAAGACCTTTTGAGTCAGAGTGAATGACGCCTTCTTTCAGCTTGACTTCGACTCTCCAATACGATCCGTCTTGAATGGCAATCATATTTATCGAGCTCCTCCGTTCAGAGGACAGTACTAAGCACTCGGAAGAGTACGAGACAACAAAGTTGATAGACAAGTTCCCTTCCCACAGGGAGCTTAGGCTCAAGAGGGGAAGACAGACAAAGTAAACTATGGATCTGTACGTGTAAGTGCCGTGGGGCTGAGGGCGGGGTGAATATCTAGTGCCTTAAGGGAACAGATCCAAGGACACAGGGGAGGCAGAAGGGAGAGGGAGTAGGGGAAATGAGGGCTTAGTCGGGGAAGGCCTCTAGGAGGAGATGCTTTTTTAATAAGGCTTTGAAGGTTGAGAGAGTGGTGGTCTGTTGTATGTGAAGGGGTGGGGGTGGGGGTGGGGAGAGTTCCAGGGTAGAAAGAGGATGTGGGCAAGAAGTTAACTGTTAGATAGATGAGATAGAGCTACGGCGAATGGGTGGGCGTAAGAACAGCAAAGAGGACAGGTTGAGTTGTACATGTGAAATCAGTGAGGTTATAAGACAGGAGAGGGTAGACCGATTGAGTGTTTAAAGCCAATGGTAAGGAGTTCCTGTTTTTGTCGAGGTGGTTGGGCAACTGCTGGAAGTTTAGAGAAGTTTAGAGAAGCAGCGTGGCTCAGTGGAAAGAGAACGGGCTTTGGAGTCAGAGGTCATGAGTTCGAATCCCAGCTCTGCCACTTGTCAGCTGTGTGACTGTGGGCAAGTCACTTAACTTCTCTGTGCCTCAGTTACCTCATCTGTAAAATGGGGATTAAGACTGTGAGCCCCACGTGGGACATCCTGATTCCCCTGTGTCTACCCCAGCGCTTAGAACAGTGCTCGGCACATAGTAAGCGCTTAACAAATACCAACATTATTATACATTATTAGTTCTTGAGGAGTGGGGTGATATGGACTGAATATTAAAAAAAATTTTTTTTTTTTTTTTTTTAGAAATAAGATGTGGGCAGCAGAGTGAGGTCTGGACTGGAGTGGGGAGAGACAGGAAACAAGGAGGTTAGCGAGGAGGTTGATGTTATAATCGAGGTGAGATAGGTTAAGCACTTGAATTGGCCTAGTAGCCGCTTGGATGGAGAGGAAAGGGTGGATTTTGAATGTTGTGAAGGTAGAACCACAGGATTTGGCAACTGATTGGGTAGGTGGGTTGAGTGAAGGACACAAGTTGAGGATAATGCCCAGATTTATGAGACAGGGAGGATAGTGGTGTTGTCTACCAGTGATGGGAAAGTCAGGGGGGAAATGATGAGTTTGGTTTTGAGTATGTCAAGCTTGAGATGAGGGCACTTGCTTCCAGGAGAGGGCTGCGCACGGTGAGCTTTAGAGGAGCAAGGAAATGATTTAAAAGCCAAATGAGCAAAGGAAAATTAAGGAGAGCTGGGAGTGGAGTGAGCGTCCCTGTGAGAATAGGGGAAGGGGGAAGGAGGGGAGCGGATGTGCTCAGTTTGCAGGGCCATAGCCTGGTTACCATCTTACTTCCTCGTCGTGGAACCTCTCTGACTCTAAATCCATTTAAGTATCCATATTGGTAATATATAGTAGATGGGCACATGATTCTGGGCAATCTGGGTAAAAAAAATAGGGCACCTGATTGTAGTTAAGAGACGAACGCCCCATTTATAACATTGTTCCTGGGAGTGAATTGATTTTTCAAGTTACAACACCGTTTTCAGGAGCCAATCGTGCCAAGTCCAAGGCCTGTCCATATTTCTGTGCCCAGCTGCATAAAGCTTGTGGTTTCAATGCAGTATTTTTGCTACTCCTGTAGGGCTAGAGAGTCATCTAAGAACCCAGCATTCTCTTGCAAGAAATGAACACACTATTTCCCAACTCTTCCTTCCGGTTTTTTGAAACCCAGCATTTGAAGATTAATGTTACCGTGGGCATTTTTCCTTGAGCTTGGACGTTTTGCAAAAAAAATCAGTAGAAACTAGGTCCTCCGAGGACAGAGTTTGGCTCTTGGAAGAGTCGTGCCCCCGTGGGCTTTTTTAGAAAAAGAAAAAAAAATCGGAATTTGGGAACATTTTGATAAACATTGAGTAATTACATAAGATCAACAGTGTACGTTTTGCAGTCTGACCAATTAAAAAAAAATGTCCCCAGCCTATTCGTATTTAATGCCATAGTTATAATAACCCATTTACTTCTTTTGGGTCTGTGCTAATTTGCATTTACTGTAATTAAAGTTACAGATGCTCCACTAAGACTGAATTTTGGCAAGTACATGGTTGCAACTCTGATCTTTTGGCTTTTGTTCTGCCCTCGAGAACGGAAACGATTGGCTTTCTAAATTCACTTGGCTCTACTGGAGAACTAGATTTTTGGTTTCAGATCTTTAGACATAAATATTTTAAACACTTAATGCACCCAATGGCTTTGTCATCTGTAACATCACAATGACCGTGACTATTTAGTCTTTACAGCAGCTTGTAGAGTTTAAGGCATCTTGTAACGGTCTCAGATTTTTGCTTGGGTGGTGGTCTGCTCTGCTTGTTGGAAATCCCTTTTACAAAAAAAAATCTATCTCTTAATATGAAGCAAATGCAGTTGAAGTCAAAATAGAACATAAAGTAGGTTAGTATTGTGGTAAGGCAAGAAGTTCAAGATTGAGGGTCAGAAGGGCTGTAATCGTGACCTCACTAGAGTCCTTCTTATGCTTTGATTTGCTTCTCTCAAGGGTCTGATTTAGCATTTAACTTTTTTTTTTTTAAGTCAGCCATTGCCGTGACATCCATTAAATGAAAGTAAGAGCTCAGTGTAGTACTCCTTTTGTATGTTTGCAGGGACAAATAATCAGGATTTGTACATCTGAAGTAGGCACGTAACTGAAGCTTTGTGTTCGTAGGTGTGCGAATCTAGACATTTCTAAAAAATCTAATTTTCATTCATTCGGTCGTATTTAATGAGCTCTTACTGTGTGTGGAGCAATTGGGAAAGAACAGTACAACAATAAACAGTGAACAGTTCCCACCCACAATGAGCTCACAGTCCAATTTTATGGGAGGATACTGTTCCTAATGTCCAACTTCCTTCTGGCCTCGAAAGCGTCCTTAGTCTTGTGAATGTGCAGGTCACCTTGTAAACGTAAGTCAGGGCAGAAAGGAGAAGTTAAATTTGGGGACTGTCGACCTGCTCATCTGTTTGCACTTGTACTTCAATGCTCTTGGTGCTCCAAACATGAGACCATCACTCCAAACGCAGTCGGTTCTCTCTCCTTCAAGTGCTTTTGGGGAATTTGGGGCCAGTCTTTTCCTGCAACTCGCACCTCTCGAGATAGAACGTGATGCAACATTGAAAGAAGTGGTTGAGAGCACAAGCCCAACATCAGTCAAGGCAGGAGGACGCTGCCTTGGGTTTTCGTGAGCACGGTGGGGTTCTTCAACAATGTAACCTTTATGCTGAGTACCTGTAGCTGAATTTGAAAATCAAGCCCCGCTCCTGGGTCAGTGGAAAAGCACACTGCTTTAGAAATTGGGAGAATTGGGTTCAAGCCTGGCTTTTTGCCCATTACCAATCAGTGGTAGTCAATGAGCCCAGACTGTATGCAGGGTGCTCTATTAGACTGGAAGCTCATGGGCAGGGAATGTGTCACTGTTTATTGCTGTATTGTGCTTTTCCAAGTGCTTAGTACGGTGCTCTGCACACAGTAGGCACTCAATAAATACGATTGAATGAATTGAATGTGGTGGATACAAGCAGATTGCATTGGAGTCAGTCCCTGTCCTATGTGGGACTCACAGTCTACCATTTTACAGATGAGGTAACTGAGGCACAGAGAAGTGAAATGACTTGCCCCAGTGCACACAGCAGATAAGTGGCGGAGTTGGCATTAGAACCCATGACCTTCTGACTCTCAGGCTCCATCCCACTACGCCGTGCTGCTTCTCCACTTGAATTCCCTTTATCTGGTTTTAAGAAAAGTCTGGAATGTCTTAGAGTTTTCAGGATCAGAAGATAACATTAACTCCATCTTAGGGCAGACATATATTAAGAATTGATCGGTCCCTCGAATTTTCCCCAAACCTAAGGATTGCTATCTTACAGAATCCCCCTGTAGGGAGAAAATTCAGCCCATAGCTCTCATCTGTTCTCAAACTGGGCACAATCCTTTCTTACAAGATTGTGTCAGATTGTAGCTAAAACAGGCTCCTGCTGTTGATAGAACATTTTCTAATTCCCGAAGTCCTAGCCCAAAACACGCGGTGAAAACATGCGTTATGACAGAATCGAGTGTACTCACTGCAGTAAGCCTCCCTAATCCAGTTAATAAAAGGGGTACGCGCCCTCACGTAACTTTAGTCAATGCCCATCTTTCTATCGAACAGTTGCTGGTTTAAGCGTCCATCTGATAACAAGGAGATGGTTCACTGCCGAAGCTTCTTTATATTGCAGCGTCGCTGCCGTCGATATCCAGCCACACGTGCTGATTCAGCAGGGCAGATTTATTCTCTGCCCGAGGTTTAACTCTCAATAGTGTTGAACCTAGGGGAGCTGCCTGTCCGAATGGAGGTGGGGAGAAGAAACAAGATTAGCCCGATGATGCGTGGATTGGGAATGGGGGGAGGGGAGAGGCGATTCCAGCCGGCTGTCCGATGACCCGCTCCACCTCCGTGATTCCGAACAAATGTTCCCCGGAATGCCTTCCTAGTGGGCGCTTCTTAATTGGCCTGGGATTTTATTTGATGGATGCATTGAAAGCAGGGCCACCTGCCTGTCTGGATCCGGAGGTCTCCCCTGAGCTCCCTTGGGGTGAGGGGGTACGGAGATTGGGAGCGGGGTTGGAGGGAAAGGGAGGGGTGGGAGAGAGATGAAACCCATAGTGCTCAATATGGTGACATCAGTGTTCCTGGAGAGAGAGGGCTTGGGGGTAGGACTAGTGGTTCATGCCAATAAGAATGCTTGGCCCATTAAGGGACGACCCACCCCCACCCCCTACCCCCAACCCCCACCACGGGCACTTGTTCACCACGAACTGTGCGATTTCCAAGGGAGCAAATAAAGTGAAAAGTTCGGGGGTAAATATGATGTCATGCTTTATTGTCGGCACTCTTACTATTCCTGCCTGGGGTATGTGTAGTCCTGGAGCTCTGCCCCTTAAATCCGTCCGTCTTTCACTTGCCCGTCAACCTTTGCATGAAACAAAAGCTTCTCACTCTTGGCTTCAAAGCTCTCCATCACCTTGCCTCTTCCTACCTCACCTCCCTTCTCTCTTTCTACTGTCCACCCCATACGCTCCGCTCCTCTGCTGCCCACCTCCTCACCATCCCCCGTTCACGCCTATCCCCCCATCACCCCTGCCCCCCCCATCCTACCGCTGTCGTGGAATGCCCTCCCTCCTCACCTCCGCCAAACTCTCTTCCCCTCTTCAAAGCCCTACTGAGAGCTCACCTCCTCCAGGAGGCCTTCCCAGACTGAGTCCTCCCTTTCCCTCTGCTCCCCTCTCTTCCACCTCACCCTCTGCTCTTCCCCCTTCCCCTCCCCTCATTTGTATATATTTATTACCCTATTTATTTTATTAATGAGGTGTATATCTCCTTGATTCTATTTATCTTGATGATGTTGTCCTGTTTTGTCTTGTTCTGTTTTGCTTTGCTGTCTGTCTTCCCTGTTTAGACTGTGAGCCAGTCATGGGGCAGGGATTGTCACTATCTGTTGCCAAATTGTACATTCCAAGTGCTTAGTACAGTGCTCTGCACATAGTAAGTGCTCAATAAATACTATTGAATGAAGGATTGGTAATTGGGGCAAAGATTGATGGTGGCTCTGGAATGTGTCTGTTTATTTTTGTGTTGTACTCTCCCAAGCGCTTAGTATAGTGCTCTGCACATAGTAAGCACTCAGTAAGTATGATCGAATGAAAGAATGAATGAATGAATGAATCCGATCTTTCATTCGTCTCCGTTCACATTGCCATTTGTGAGTGTCTTTAAAGCACTTGTTAGCTAGCAAATACATTTCAATGTTAACTCTTTACAAACCATGGCATTGGTTGCTTTGTAATTGTAAAACCTTGCAAATCATTAATGATGGGGGGTGTCGGGGGATGATGCCAGGAAAGGAATAAATTGAGAGTTCCTCTATTTTTTAAAAATAGCAAATCCCAGGTTCAGAGTCTCCCCCATTTTGAAGGCTAAGAAAATTCAGCTCTGCAGGATTTTCCCACACCTTTGCCTAAAACATAGACATGATCATCAAATTTAAAGCATTTTATCTCATAATTCCATATTTCCAAATTTACATGCCCCCCAAAAAATATGGGGAAGGTAATCTCGGTATCTATATTGCACGCGCGTGCCTTGTGAAGTTAGGATGAGCTGTTCATTATTCAGTGAACTGGAATCACAGAGTAGAGACAAAGAATCCAAAGTGGCAGGGTTTCATAAGCTTGCTCTTGGAGAGAGTACACTGATTCATTCTTGTTACATTAAAAATTGCCATAGGCCAGCCCCTCTCCCACATCCTCCCTCTGGCTTGGAACTCACTCCCGCTTCATATCTAACAGACCACCACTCTCCCCACCTTCAAAGAAATCCAAAAATTACATCTTCCCGGACTTGGTCCTCATTCCCCAACTCTCCCTTCTTTGTCACCTATGCACTTGGATCTATCGATAAGTCAATAGATAGTATTTATCGAGCACTTGCTGTGTGCAGAGCACTGTACTAAGCACTTGGGAGAGTACAGCACAATAGAGGTGGTAGATATGTTCCCTGCTCATGACAATTTTACAGACTAGAGGGATCTGCACTTTAAGCATTTGATATTCACCCCATCCTCAGCCCAGCAGCGTTTATGTACATATCCTTATACCCAGCCACCTGATGTATTTATTTTTTACCTATTTCACCATCTGTCTTCCCCTCTAGACTGTAAGCTCTTTGTGGGCAGGGTTCACGTTTACCAATTCTGTTGTATTATACTCCCAAGCGCTCATTTCAGTGTTCTGCACACAGTAAAGACTCTGTAAATACTATTGATTGAGAGTCACAATAGTCTGATGCACTCAATCTTTTCAGCAAGTTGTGCTGGGTGATTTTGCAAGTTTTCTCCCGTTTCCGCTTTGCTTGTTGAAATACGATTTTTTATCTTAATATAAAATAATGAACGGTTTCTGTTTCCTTTTAAGGCAAAGTCTCAAAACGTTCTCAGGAAAGAGAAAATCTTGGAATGCTGGTCTGGTCACCTAATCAGAACCTTTCTGAAGCAAAACGTAAGTCTTGAAACCCTACCTTTCCCTCTCCTCCCCCCCTCCCTTTTTCAACCAGTCACATCTCTGACCTTTTGTTGTTTCATCAGTTTTTTTTTTAAAGGGCAAATCAAGAATATCATTTCCCACTTGATGATGACACCAGCCTGTCTATAGCATCAGAAATAGTCTGGTGGCATTGCATCCCTCTAGGGCTAAATGACAAATTTTAAAAAAATTAGTAGTAGTAGTAGTTGAGTGGCAATAATAATAATAATGTTGGTATTTGTTAAGCGCTTACTAGGTGCTGAGCACAGTTCTAAGCGCTGGGGGAGATACAGGGTAATCAGGTTGTCCCTCTTGGGGCTCACACACTTTTAATCCCCATTTTACAGATGAGTGGTAGTGATTGTACTGTTATTAGTATTTATTAAGCATTAAGCCAAGCACTGTTCTAAACACTGGGGTAGATACAGGATAATCAGGTTGAGCACAGTCCCTGTCCCACAGGGGACTCACAGTCTAAATAGGATTTAATCCCTATTTTATAAACGAGGAAACAGAAAAGTGAGGCAACGGGCCCAAGGTCACGTAGGAGGGACCCTGCAAAGCATAGCGACATAGAGCCTGACTCCCAGACCCATGTTCTTTCCATCAGGCCACGCTCCTTCTCGTGGACCAGAACCCCACACTGCATCGCAGGGGCAGAGGGGGACACTCAGAGGCAGTGGATGAGCTGTGCTGGGTCGCTGGAGGGGACTCTGGGGAGTGGGATGGTCCCTTTTGGGTTGCTAGGGGAGAGTCAGTACCATGAGCTGGTCCATGCTGCATCACTGGGGGTGTCGGACACATGGCCTTGTTTTGAAGTCGGGAGTATTGGTCCCCGTGCCGGTAGGCCCTGATCTTAAAATAAAAAAGAGCTGCTAACCTTGTCCGTTTCGGTTCCAAAAATCAAGGCTAAATATTCAGCCATTTCCACCTGCTCGCACCGCCTGTTTAATCCTGACGAAGGGTCAGGCGGCCTCCTTCTAATGGCTTGACCCAGAATCGCCAAGCAATTTATTTTGTTAATGAATTGTACATCGCCTTGATTCTATTTAGTTGCCATTGTTTTTACGAGATGTTCTTCCCCTTGACGCTGTTTAGTGCCATTGTTCTTGTCTGTCCGTCTCCCCCGATTAGACTGTAAGCCCGTCAAACGGCAGGGACTGTCTCTATCTGTTGCCGACTTGTTCATCCCAAGCGCTTAGTACAGTGCTCTGCACATAGTAAGCGCTCAATAAATACTATTGAATGAATGAATGAAAGGAGGGAACTTGGGATAAGGTAATGCAAGAGAAAGATAGGGAGTCGTCACCATCGAGCAGCCGGGGCACCTGGCTCAGGTGTTTGGGGAGCAGAGGTGAGATGGAGTCTGGGTCGCTCATCAGGTTTCTGCCACTTGGCAAGCTCTCTTGCACTCTGTCTCTACCTAGCAGAAAGAGAAAGGGTCTGTGAGTCAGGGGACCTGGATTCTTATTCCTGTGCCACCACCTCCCTGCTGTGTGATCTTGGACTAGTCATTCACCTTCTCTGTGCCCAGTCTCCTCTCTTCAAGGGTTCTCCTCCTCCCTCCCCCTCAGACTGTGGCGAGCCCTGTGTGGGATGGGGGCGGTGGCTGACCTGATTATCTTGTATCTACCCCAGTGGTTGGCACAGAGTAAGTGCTTAACGAAAATCACTCAAATGCCCCACTCCCTTGGTTTTCCCCACAGCTCCCTGTGCCTCTCCAAACAAATAAATGTGCAGAAGCAGTATCACCTAGTGGGTCAGGGGAACCTAATCCCAGCTCTGCCATTTGCCTTCTGCGTGACCTTGGGCGAGTCACGTAATTTCTCCCGTGCCTGTCGCCTCACCTGTGATGTGGGGATTATATCCTTCTCCCTCCAACCTAGACTTTCTCCAACCAACCCTATGGGATGGGGCGGTGGTCAACGTGATTGATTTAATAATAATAATGTTGGTATTTGTTAAGCGCATACTACGTGCAGAGCACTGTTTTAAGCACTGGGGTAGATACAGGGGAAGGAGGTTGTCCCACGTGAAGCTCACAGTCTTCATCCCCATTTTACAGATGAGGGAACTGAGGCACAGAGAAGTGAAGTGACTTGCCCACAGTCACACAGCTGACAAGGGGCAGAGTCGGGATTCAAACCCATGACCTCTGACTCCCAAGCCCGGGCTCTTTCCTAACACTTGATGCGTAAAAGGGGCTTAAAGAAATAACATCTCTCCTCTAGACTGTAAGCTCAGTGTGGTCAGGGAATTGTGTCTACCAACTCGGCTGTATTGTAGTCTTGCAGATGCTCTGTACAGTGCTCTGCACATAGTAGCAGCAACGTAGAAGCAGCGTGGCTCAGTGGAAAGAGCCTGGGCTTGGGAGTCAAAGGTCATGGGTTCGAATCCCGCTGTGTCACTTGTCAGCTATGTGACTGTGGGCAAGTCACTTCACTTCTCTGTGCCTCAGTTACCTCATCTGGAAAATGGGGATGAAGACTGTGAGCGTCACATAGGACAACCTGATTACCCTGTATCTGCCCCACTGCTTAGAACAGTGCTCGGCATATAGTACGCGCTTAACAAATACAAAAATCATAAAATTATTATAGTTATGCGTTCAATGAACATCGATAGATTAAAAAAAAGTCTTGAAGCTGGCGCCACCAAGCGACCGCTTGTTGTAATTGCTTTTTTGTGACACCTGGACTGTAGTGGCGTGATCTCCTCGGGGTCCTAATGTTGTTTTAGCTAAAAGGGTTGACCACCCATTTGTCCAAAAGAGCCAGGCGAAATGAAGCTTTCGAGCAGCTGATGCACAAAGAGCCAATTGTGCAAATTATGCGTCCTACTCCCCTTTCCCCCCCATGGTGCACGGTGACATCATTACACTGCACAGCTGCTTCATCGCCACAGATGCTGCTGCCGGCAGGGAAGGGAGAGGAAAAGAGAAGATGAGGAACCTTCGTGGCGTCCACCTGGGGGGAGGGTCCCGAGCCAGCTGCCCACTGTCCTCCCTCCCTCATCGCCGGCAGCAGCGGACCAGTCAGAGCCAAGCAGGTCCTTGCCGTCTGCCGTGGCTTTAGGTAGGTTGCGGCTGCTGGGCCGTGCCGGGGAGCAGCGCCGCTTGTCGTGGGGTGTTCGGCTCTATTCTCCCCTCACCCGACCCCCAAATGCCTGGCCTTTTTGAAGAGTCGCGTTGGACACCAAGAAAAGGCAGGTATGCGCCCGAGGTTGTCAACCCCTGCTCTAACCAGTTTCTACTCCAACCACAGCAAGTGAAACTCTGCCATATGTGAAGCTCCTTCAGGCCAGGCGACAGCCCACACAGAGAGGCGGGAGGGAGCCTTTCAGTGATTTTCCCTCTCCAGCATGAAGCTTTGGAGGTTTCTCTCCAGGAATGGAGTTCCGTCTTCTTCCACTTTGTTTTTGAAAGGGCTGATATGGAAATAATTTTGCTAAGATAGGAGAGGACAGACGGATGGACAAGAGGCAGTTCAGTATCTCAGCTATGGGACTCTCAAAGATATCGAAAAAGGGCAGGTTTTGGAAGCTCCTGGAATTTAGTGGGAAAATTCATAAGAAGAAAAGATCAAGTAGGTGAACTAGTTTATAATGCCATGAATTGATAGAGCCGCTAGGAATAGGAATGATTAGTTACAATTTAAAAGATTATTTTTTTACTTCACGTATTTAAAAATTAAATTTCATTAAAGTGACCATGTTCTCTTTGTTTTTTAGCCTCCAGCTAAAATAATAAAATAATAATTCACTTAGAAAAGTAGATTAAGTAGGGATAGCAGTAATGATAACTACTGTTGTCATTATTATGGTATTTGCTATTACTATAGGGCTCTATAGACAGAGCTCTTCTGTCTTCATAATCATGTAGCACGCTACTTTGAGACAAGTTTTTACTTCTAATATAATGTGTTAAACTTCAAGGGGGCAGCTTCCCTTTTCAGAATCCTTCATTTTTCTCCCAGTTGCCAAAAAAAAGAAGAGATTTAATGTTATTTTGAGTTGTGGTTTTCTTCCACTCACCTCCAAAATGGCAATCAGTTTCAAACAAGAATTCATATTCAAACTGTTGAGTGTGAAAAATGTTAGCTTTAACAATAAAATATTTCAGGGTTCAGACATGCCTTTTGCAGTGGCTTAGTCCCACCCCTGCCACCTGGGAACAGTTCTCACTACAATTCCTGATAAATAACTTTCATGTTGTCAGCCCTCAGCCATGTCCCGATTAGACTGTAAGCCCGTCAATGGGCAGGGACTCTCTCTCTCTATTGCCGATTTGTACATTCCAAGCACTTAGTACAGTGCTCTGCATATAGTAAGCGCTCAATAAATACTATTGAATGAATGAATGAATGTATTTTGGCCACAGTCGGTGTGCTTTGTGAGTCTTTCAAAGAACACCAGAGTAGGCAAGGAGAACTGGATTAGGAGTGAACCTTAGGATAGCAAAGAACTCAGAGACTGCGTGACTGTGTACACCCTATATTTTGACTGGGATAATAAGTCATAGGAAAGCACAGGACTGTGGAAAGAGATGCACACTGCTTACTCATTGTTGCTTAACTGTGAATTAATGGCAAAATGACTGATGCAATAAGCTTTAGAGCAGTTCACACTTTAATACTGAGGAAGGGCATTTGAGATTAGCATCTTGCTGGGAGGACCCAGTAGTTGAGAACTTAATTTTCTTGTGAAATAAAACCAACAGCACTGAAATTCTGCTGGTCTCCAAACCTTTTCAATCCATCGTGTTTGAGGACTTCCTGTGTGCAGAGCGCTGTAATAATAATAATAATTATGATAATGGTATTTGTAAAGCGCTTACTATGGGTCAAGTGCTGTTCTAAGCACTGGGGTATCTAAGCACTGGGATAGATACAAGCTAATGAGGTTGGACACAGTCCCTGTCCCACATGGGGCTTCCAGTCTTAATCCCCATTTTACAGATGAGGTAATTGAGGCACAGAGAAGTGAAGTGATTTAAACAAGGCACCCAGCAGACAAGTGGCAAAGCCGGGATTGGAACCCAGGTCCTTCTGACTCCCAGGGCCGTGCTGTAGCCACTAGGCAGCATTGCTTCTAGGTGCTTGGGAGAGTACACTATAACAGAGTTAGCAGACACAGTCCCTGCCTACCTCTTCCATCATCCTGCCTCTTTTTCTAAGAAGCGCACGGGCACTAAAAGAAGAGGTGTCTTTTTGATTTTCGTGGGCAACCTGGAAGGATTTAATTTTCCCTAGGGACGCCTAGCACATCAACTCGATATCCTTTTCAGAACCCCATTGTTCTTCTCTGTCAGTATCTCTCTGCTCCAAATGGCGGGAAAGGAAGCTATACATGTCTCCTAGTGCTACTGAGGTTTGATTAATGCTTATCTACTGCTTTGAAAACCACAGCTGAAAAGCAGTTATATTGATGGGGGAGGATTAAAGTGCAATCAAGGTTTTGAGAATGGCATGGAATTGCAATTTAAGTGTTTTAAGTGGTGATCACCTAAAAGGAACGCCACCCCAACACTGAAGAAGTTCAGGTTCCCACCCTTTCAATAAACTCTCACTGTGGATAGAGCACAGGTCTGGGAGTCAGAAAAGCCTGGGTTCTAATACTGACTCCGCCTGTTTTTTTGCGGCATGACTGTGATCTCAGTTGCCTCATCTGTAAAGTGGAGGTTGAGTCCTAGCCCTATGTGTGTCCAACCTGATTAGATTCTGTCTACCCCAATGCTTAGTATAGTACCTGGCACATAGTAAGTGCTTAATGAATACTATGAAAAAAAACTCACCAATATAAATAAATCCCCAAATGTGCTTACCAAATATTTGAACTGATATGTAGTACTTGGGTTTTTGATCTGGTATTCCTTTCTATCTTAATTTTTTTATGGTATTTGTTAAGCGCATACTATGTGCTAGGCACTGAGCTAAGCGCTGGGATAGATACAATAATATAATGTTGGACACAGTCCCTGTCCCACGTGGGGCCCACAGTCTCCATCTCCATTTTACAGATGAGGTAACTGAGGCACAGAGAAGTGAAGAGACTTGCCCAAGGTCACACAGCACACAAGTGGCAGAGCCTGGATTAGAACCTGTGACCTCTGACTCCCAAGCCCGGGCTCTTGCCACTAGGCCATGCTGCTACTAGTATCTGTCCAGGGTTGCCCAATTCAGTCTTACATTCAACAACAATGAGCTGGGGATGATCCATCTTCTAGAGAAGTGGTCCTCAAACTCTTTTCTGCTGTCGAGTCCCAGTTTGGGAACCATTGTCCCAGAGATGGTCCATTTCAACTTGCTCTGAGCAAACAGGGCCTTGCCCACAGCCTTTTTAATTAGGGACTGAATCACTACAGTGACCTGTTTAAAGCGTGTTCCAAATAAAGGAATGTGCAAGTCATCCACTCGATTATCAAACCACACCTTCCAAAAATACATTAATGTTTGGAGTAGCCTTTGGGCAAAAATCCTGTTGGTTTAGTACTTAGTCCCCTCCTTCTTGGTTATCCTCCTTTTGGCTTTTCTAATTTGCCTTTTTGTGATGACTGACTGGGATTTCCTTACTAGTGACGTTGGTTACCTAACTGCGCCGTAGGTTTTGCCACAGCCTTTGACTCTTCGGCGAGAAGGGCTGGACTCGCCTCAGTTTCATACCTGTTTAACCTGCTTTCCTATCTTTCACTCGGAATCACTTGCTCCTTCTGATCATTTTAGGAACTGAGGCTGGGCCCCAGAAATATTGTCGGCAGAGCCTGGACGATTCTGGGATGGACTTGTTCTAAAAACCATTGACAGGTGGTCCTGGAATTTACTGAGTGCTTAATGCGGACAGAGCCCTGTAACTAAGTGTTTCTAAATTAAGACATTACTGATCAGGGCCTTGCCTAGGTAGCAGAATTCACTAACAGCCCAAAGTGTTCACCCTGTTGTAATCATTATGTCCTAGAACTATTCCATTGGCACCCATTTTCACTTACAATTTTCAATTTAAGCTTCTTTAAAATGCTTTTGAGTGTCTTTGGCCAGCTCAAAGAAACACTTTTCATAAAAATCAAAGTCATTATCAATGTCAGTGGTATTTATTGACCACTTGTAGGAAGAGCACTGGACTCTCTGGGAGAGTTTAATACAATAGAATAGATAGACATGATTCCTGCCCACATGGAGCCTACAGACTAGAGGGAGAGACAGATATTAAAATAAATTATGGAAGTGCTTTTGGGATGGGGGTGAAAATCCAAGTGCTTAAAAAGTACAGACCCAATAGCATAGGTGATGCAGAAGGGAGAGCAAACAGGGGAAGTGAGGCAAGGCCTCTTGGAGGAGATAGGATTTTTGTAGGGCTTTAAAGGTGGAGATTGTGGTGGTCTGTCAGATATGAAGCGGGAAGGGAGCTCCAGCCGAGGGAGGATGTGGACAAGGGGTCAGAGGTGAGATAGATGGCCTTGGCTTTAGAGAAGTGAACAAGGGTCCTAGTGGGAGATCAGTTAGATAAGGTAGGAGAGACCTGATTGCCTTAAAGCTGAGGTAAAGAGTTTCTGTCAGAGGCAGAGATGAATGGACAACCGTTGCAGGTTTTTGAGGAGTCGGGTGACATGGGCTAAGCATTTTTTTTATTTTTTTTTTAGGAAAATGATCCAGGCAGCAGAGTGAAATAGACAAGGAGAGACAAGGTGGCTGGTGGAGTAGTCAAGGCAGGATATAAGTGTTTGGATCAGCGTGGAAGCAGTTGGGACAAAAGGATGAATTCTAGAGATGTAAAGCTGGATCTGACAGGATGGGTTGAGGATAACGCCAAGGTTAAGGCTTGTGAAGCGGGGCAGATAGTGGTGTTGTCTGCAGTGATGGGAAGGACAGAGTTCGGGTGGGAAGATGAGGAGTTCTATTTTGGACATGTTAAGTTTGAGACGTCTAAGTAGAGATGTCCTGGAGGCAGGCGGAAATATGAGACTGCAGAGAAGGAAGATGTCAGGGCTGGAAAGGTAGATCCATCAATCGCTGGTATTTATTGAGCACTTACTGTGTGCAGAGTTGTTGCACTAAGCCCTTGGGAGAGTAGATAAAGACAATCCCTCCCCACAAGGAATTTACAGAGTAGAAGAGATGACAGATATTAAAATGAAGTATAGATGGATATGTACATAAAGTGCTGTAGGACTGGCTAGTACAGTGGTCTGCACACAGTAAGCTCTCAGTAAATACGATTGATGGAATGAATGAATGAATGGCATGAAAATCTCTGCTTACAGGGTACAGACCCAAATGCACAGATCATACTGGGTGGGGGGGACGGGAGGAAGGGAGGACTTAAGGAGATGCCACCTGAGCGTAACCCTCCAGCACAAGTCCTGCTGTTGTTTTCCCCTCTTTCTCAGAAGAACCTGACAACATTTTTCCCCTGCACTGGTTAATCGGGTTGGACATAGACCATGTCCATAACTGTGAAGCGAAGTGACTTGCCCAGGGTCACACAGCGTCAGAGCTGGGATTAGAACCCAGGTCCTTCTGATTTCCAGGCCCATGTTCTACCACCTGGTTGCTTCTCCTAAACATCTACTAGTAGATGTCTAGTCTGTTTTACTACAATTTAAACTTATTAGTCTACAAAGGGTTCTGTTAAGTGTAATGGCCAGATTTACTTGAATTCCAATTAGGATGCCCTCCTGAAAGAGACAGGGGAAAGTGTTGATGGCCAAGTGGAGATATGATGGAGGGAGACAGGGAACAGGAAAAACACTAAAGTATGGATACTCTAGGGGCAACTAACCAACATCAGATTTAGAAAACTTGACAATATTAGGGCCTAGAGGAAAGGGCACGGACCTGGGAGTCAGTGGACCTGGGCTCTACTTTATGCTCCACTACTTACCTGCTATGTGATCTTGGGCAAGTCACTTGATTTATGTTGCCCCATCAGCGGGGATTAAGACTGGGAACCCTTTGTGAGACAGGGACTCAGTCCAGTTGGATTATCTTGTACCTACTCCAGTGCTTAGAACAGTGCCTGGCACATAGTAAGTGTTTAACAAATACCATTATACATATACATTATAATAAATATATAATTTGTTAAGTACTTACAGGTCTACCCTCCATTTCAAATTCTCCCTCTCTACTCTCCCTATTCTATATAAACGATATAAATATCATATGTTAATATGATATACATCATATATCAATAAGGCTTTGAAGTGAGGGAGAGTCATCGTCTTTAAGCTATGAAGAGGGAAGACGTTCCAGGCCAGAGGCAGGATTTGGGCCAGAGGTCTGTGGCGAGACAGATGAGGTGGAGGCACACTGAAAAGGTTAGCATTAGAAGAGCAAAGTGTGCAGGCTGGGTTGATGTATGATTTCATATATCATATATATGTGATAGGGAGGGTAGGTAATGATCACAAGGAGTACCTTGGTATTTAAGGTGTATGATTTGTAAATAATTAGATGTAGGTGACTTTTAAAGGGAAAGTTTCTGAGGTAAAATTGAAGCTGCCAAGCTATTCCCTCCTCTCTGTGGCTAGAACAATAAATCTCCCTGTCCTGTTCCCCCACCCCCGCCAATCCCCTGCTGACTTTACTGTGGTGATAATCCCTGTGGTAAGTGAATTTAAGGTAGTGTGAGATTGCTGAACACCCCCGCTCTGGTCACTTTCTAAAATGGGTGTTTGTGTGGGAATCAGCATATGAACTACTGCAGCAATTGCTAAGGATTTCCAGTAAAAGTAAATCTTACTCAAATTTCACCCTTCATTAGAATGGCAAACAGCTGCCTCTAGGTCAAAACTGATGGACTTCTCCAGCTAGAGAACACAGTTTGTGGATTCAAAGTCTGGAATAGAAATCAGGGTTGATTTAACTATCCAGGAGTTGTTAGAGAAGGTCTTCACTACCACCCCCCATCCCCAGCCCTCCCTGCCATTTTTTGGAAACCAGAGTAATGGAAGTATAGTTTCTTCTAACTTCATTCATATCACTTCCTTAAGTTTGAGGTTTCAATTTATATAAAAAGTTAATAATTTTATAGATCTATTCCTTCCTTGGTGATATCTCTAGGTCACTATGCTTTCCTGTTTCTAATCTGTATCACCAGTAATTAGCAATGTTATATCCTGGCTATATTATACCACATTAAAAATTAGGACAGTGTGCTTTAGTTTTTAGGACCAACCTTTTCAGTCAGATTTTACAGTCATGACCAAAGCTCATTATCCTCTTCATTTTTGACAGGAGACTATAGTCTATAAGGATCCTTTAAACTCCTTGGTTTCCGTATCAGATGAAGGTCGGCGGAAAGCTACTGCTCAGGTCAGCGAAAGAGTTTAGTTTTGCTGACAAATTATCTCTCAGACTTGATTTAGGAACTGTTCAGAAAAAGAAAAGACAAGTTTTTGAGCTGTACTGTTTCAAGCACCAGATAATGGATAGGGATTTACCCTCTGAGTCAGTTATAATTATTGAGAGCTTAACTGCGAAGAGCACTGTACTAAGCACTTAGGATACAGAATAATAAAGTTGTTTGGCGTGTTCCCTGCCCACAACGAGCTTACAGTCTAGATGGGGAGACAGTCATTAATATAAATGAATAAATTACAGATATGTACGTAAGCGCTGTGGGACTGAGGGAAGGATGAATAAAGGGAGCAAATCGGGGAGATACAGAAGGGAGTGGGAGAAGAGGAAATGAGGGCTTAGTAAGGGAAGGCCTCTTAGAAGAGATGTGCCTTTAATAATGCTTTGAAGGTGGGGAGAGTAACTGTCAGATATGAAGAGGGAGAGCATTCCAGTTCCTTTTATTTGCTATTGTTTTAATGAAATGTTCATCCCCTTGATTCTATTTATTGCTATTGTTCTTGTCTCTCCGTCTCCCCCGATTAGACTGAAGCCCGTCAAAGGGCAGGGACTGTCTCTGTTACCGGTTTCTACATTCCAAGCTCTTAGTACAGTGCTCTGCACATAGTAAGCACTCAATAAATACTATTGAATGAAAATGAATGAAATTCCAGTCCAGAGGTAGGTTATGGGCGAGTGGTCAGTGGTGAACTAGATGAGATCGAGGTACAGGGTTGGCATTAGAGGAGGGAAGTGTGTGGGCCGGGTTGTAACAGGACATCCAAGAGGTAAGGCAGGAGAGGACAAGGGGATAAAGTGCTTTAAACCTGATGGTGGGAAGTTTCTCTTTGATGCGGAAGAGGATGGGCAACCATTGGAGTTTCTTGAGGAGTCAGGAAACATGCACTGAATGTGTTTGTGGAAAAATGATCTGGGCAGCAGGGTGAAGTGGGGAGGGAGACAGGAGGCAGGGAGGTCAGCAAGGAGGCTGAAACAGTAATCAAGGTGGCATGGGATAAGTGATTGGATTAACTTGGTAGTTTGGATGGAGAGGAAAGGGCAGATTTTAGCGACATTGTGAAGTTTGAACTGTTCCTCGCATTTTCTTGTTCAAAGATATTTATCACTGCTGAGCTGGGCTTTTCTATGTGAATGCTCCGGAAACCTTGTCCCGCAAAGAGTTATCTGTTAACCCTGATCCTATGCAAACCCTAGCATGTCCTGCCTCTGCTCTAGTAAGTTGTGAATTTGTGTTCACTTGATTCCCTGGCTTCCTCTCCTTGCCATTCTCCTGCCCCTACCATCTCTGCCAAAAGGAAACATACTTTGATCTAAAGATGGAAATGCTTGATCCAAGGAGAACAAGCCCTAGAGGCAGAATATATGCAGAAAGGAGGCTAGAAAAAAGGAAGCAGCTGCCTTAGGTAGTTTTCAGAGATTGTCAGAGAAAGACAGACCAGTACAAACACCAGGAAGTGAAGCCTAAACTTAAGCTAGGGAGAGGGCTGCTGACCAGGCAGGAAAGTGGAGTAGTGCTCCATCAACCAGAAAGTCAGACAATGAAGTGTCTTACATGCCTTCATTATGCCTTCTTGGCCATTTTCTTTTTATGGTATTTGTTAAGCATTTACTTTGGTGCCAGGCAGTGTATTGAGTGCAGGGGAAGACACAAGTTTATCACGTGGGATGCACTCGTTGTCCCACATGAGCCTTACAAGTGTTTATTCCCCATTTTACAGATGAGGTAACTGAGGCACGGAGAAGTTAAGTGGCATGCCCAAGATCACATAGCAGATAAGTGGTGGAGCCAGAATTAGAACACAGGTCCTACTGACTCCCAGGGCCAAACCGTACCCTTAAGTTTTCAGTGTTCCCACCAGAATTTCTTGTTTTCTCATTAAATATCAAAGCCACACCTAGACAGTGCAGTTCACATCTTGATTTGGTATTTTATGCACTGGAGGAGATGGAAGATAATCAGATCTAGACTGCATGCTCCTTGTGGACAGTGTTACATCATACTCTCCCTAGTGCTTAGTACAGTGCTTTGCACACAGTAAACACTCAAGTACCATTGACTGATTGTTCGATAAATTGTATTTATTGACCCTACTGTGTGTCGAGCCCTGTTCTGAGTGCTTCGGAAAGTACCAAAGAATTAGCAGGCATGAAAGGTGCTTACCATGTAGCCGGGGTGATGCTGGGATAAATTACAGCTTAGGAGAAAGTAATATTATGTACAAAAGTGTTATGGAGAGGAGGAGAGGGCTCAGATCAGAATACCTGGCTTGTATCTTCTCCATTTTACAGTGTCTGGCCTGATTAGCTTGAATCTACCCCGGTGCTTAATACAGTACTTGGCACTCAAGCGCTTAGTACAATGCTCTGCACGTAGTAAGTGCTCAATAAATACTGTTGAATGAACTCAGTAGCGCTTCACAGATACCTCAACTAATATTATTGTTTTTCAGATGAGGAAACAGGCACAGGGAGGTTGAGTGCCCAGGGTCACTCAGCAGACTAGTCCCCCTCTAGACTCTAAGCTCACTGTGAGCAGGGAATATGTCTGCCAACTCTGTTTGAGTGTACTTTCCCAGTAGTTTAGTACATTGATCTGCACACAGTAATCGGTCAGTCATTGGAACCGTTTCTGATTCTCAAATAGCTTTGACTTAGCTGGTCACTTAAAAAAACAGATCTTTGACTTTCTATGGTACATTGCATTATTATTTATAATAATAATAATTACAGTATTTGTTAAGTGCTTACTATGTGCCAGGCAGTGTACTAAGTGCTGGGATAGATACAAGCAAATCAGGCTGGACATAGTCCCTGTTCCACATGGGGTTCACAGTCTTAATCCCCATTTGACAGATGAGGGAACTGAGGTCCAGAGAAGTGAACTGACTTGCCCAAGGTCACACAGCAGACAGGTGGTGGAGCCATTATCAGAACCCATGACCTTTTGACTCCCAGGCCCATGCTCTCTGCGTTGCACCATGCTGCTATATCTACCCCAGCGCTAAGTTCAGTTCTTGACACGTAATAAGAACTTAACAAATACCACAATTATATCTGACTCCAATTATAGCCACCCAAGAAGGGTCCTTGAGACAGAGGCCGGAGAATCTAACACGAAGAACCCTCTGGAGCAGGGACCGACCTGTGACCGTGGGCGAGTTGCAAGGGTGAATGAACGTACATTGCATTATTACCCAGTTTCAGGTGTATTTTTATTTTAAACTCCTTGCCCGGTCCATTTTAGAAGTCAAGAAGACTTGATAGAGAAGAGCTCACTTAAATGGTTACCTCTTGGAGGAGAACTGAAGTGACTAAGTTGGGTGCCACAGGTTTGTTTGAACTGGAACATGAATAGTACTTACTCTTATGCAAACAGTAAACCTGCCAACTGCTAGATGTTGGCATACAAGGAGTATGTTGCTTTAACACCTGAGGGGACCTGCGAAAGGAAACGTAGTCAAATCTTAGAATGAGCAAGATGGCAATGAATCTCATCCAAAGAAAGTTTCTGTGTTCGAAGAGGGGCTGCTGATGACTCTTGTGTTTACCTGACTGTGAGTAGTAATAATTGTGGTGTTTAAGTGCTTACTCTGTGCTAAGCACTCTACCAAGCGCTGGGGTGGGCACAAGCTAATCGAGTTGGACAGTGTTCCTGTCCCATGTGGGGCTCACGTTCTCAATCCCCATTTTAGAGATGAGATAACTGAGGCATAGAGAAAAATGATGATGATGATGATGATGATGATGGTATTTATTAAGCACTTATTATGTGCCAAGCACTGTTCTAAGCGCTGGGGTAGATACAAGGTAATCAGGTTGTCCCACGTGGGGTTCACGGTCATAATCCCCATTTTACAGATGAGGGAACTGAGGCACAGAGCACACAGGTGGCAGAGCTGGGATTAGAACCCACGTCCTCTGACTCCCAAGGCGGTGCTCTTTTCCACTAAGCCTGCTCGTATTCCCCCTCAGTGCTTAGAGAAGCAGCGTGGCTCACTGGAAAGAGCACGGGCTTTGGAGTCAGAGGTCATGGGTTCAAACCCCGGCTCTGCCAATTGCCAGCTGTGTGACTTTGGGCAAGTCACTTAACTTCTCGGTGCCTCAGTTCCCTCATCTGTAAAATGGGGATTAAGACTGTGAGCCCCACGTGGGACAACCTGATTCCCCTGTGTCTACCCCAGCGCTTAGAACAGTGCTCGGCACATAGTAAGCGCTTAACAAATACCAACATTATTATTATTAGTACAGTGCTTGGCACATAGTAAGCGCTTAACAAATACCACAATTATTTTTTCCACTCCCTAATTTCTATGGGGTTCTTTTTCCTCTTTATTCTTCTTGCATTTATTTTTTCAGTATACTGGCCTTGGTTGATTGTCAGTCAAATGGTATTTATTGAGCACCTACTGTGCAGACCACTGTAGTAAACATTTGGGAGAGAAGAATACAGTAGAATCAGTAGACAGTGCCCTGCTGCCAAGGAGCTTGCAGTCTAGAGGGAGCCTCAAGTCTAGAATGTACCATGCTCTTGATTTCTCTAGATTTTGGCTGGATATGAGTCTGCTTCTGGCTTTGAATGGTCAGAGTATATCATACTCTAATTCATCCTGATAGAGCGAGGAGCACTTTAAAGAAGCCCTCAATATGAGAAACAAAGTGGATGCACATAAAATCAACAAATAATTATTTGTTTAATTATCAGGATGAATTGTAGTCCAGTTCTTTTTATTTCGTTCTTAGGTATCTAGCAGTCCAATAGGTGCTCAGTAAATACCGATGATCGAGCAGTGAGCTGTAGGTGGGACCGACTGATCAAAGAGTGGGTTACGGTCATCTGGAAGGCTTTCTAAAGGAGGTGGGCCTTGAGTTGCAGTGAAAATAGGCGAGAAAGCTAGCAGTAGGGGACAGGAGTTAGGGAGCTGAATTGTGAAAGAGCACCGGTTGGGTCAAGGTTAGGACGCATGAGGAGGAGGCGTGGATGTGGAGCCAGCAAGGTGGTGGGCTTACTGGGGTATAGTGCTCTGCACATAGTAAGCTCTCAATAAATACTACTGAATGAATGAATAGTAATGTTAATAATGTTGGTATTTGTTAAGCGCTTACTATGTGCCGAGCACTGTTCTAAGCGCTGGGGTAGACACAGGGGAATCAGGTTGTCCCACGTGGGGCTCACAGTCTTAATCCCCATTTTACAGATGAGGGAACTGAGGCACCGAGAAGTTAAGTGACTTGCCCAAAGTCACACAGCTGACAAGTGGCCGAGCCGGGATTCAAACCCAGGACCTCTGACTCCAAAGCCCGTGCTCTTTCCACTGAGTCACGCTGCTTCTGAATAGTGGGATTCAGGCAGCAGGGTGCTAATGGCAGTTGGGCTCTAGATTTACCAGACCCAGAGTTGGACTGTATCGTACCCTAAATGTGGCCCAGGGGTGGGTCCAAGCCTTACACCCATTTGTATTTAAGGGCTGGCTCACCCGAACCCCCAAAACGTTAAAAAATGGCCTGTGTGTCAGGGCCCCTAGTAAATGGTCCAGGGTGACTTGAAACGAAAGTTCCGCAGCTCAGGCTGAGTGCCTAGCAACCCAGTGCGGTCAGTGACAAAAGTGTTCTGTGAAAAAGATAGGTTTTATATCCATTAGAACATTTTCATCTCAAAAGGAAGGGTATATGTCTATTCTTCTTCTGCTCCTTCCTTTGACAGTTTTGCCCCTTAGTCGTATTTACTAAATGCTTACTGTGTGCAGAGCACCGTACTAAGCACTAGGGAGAGGATAATATGACAGACACATTCCCTACCCACAAGCTTACAGTCTAGAGGAGGAGACAGACATTAATATAAATAAATTAAAATTACAGATATTTACAAAAATGCTGTGGGCCTGGGATGGGGGTGATGAATAAAGGGAGCAAGTCAGGGCAACACAAAAGGGAATGAGAGAAGAGGAGAGTAGGGCTTAGGGAAGACCTCTTGGAAGAGATGTGACTTCAGTAAGGCTTTGAACGGGGCAAGAATAATTGTCTGTCGAGTATGAAAAGGGAGGGCATTTCAGGATGTAAGCAAGAGGTCGGCGGTGAGTTAAAGAAGATGGAGGTACAGCTAGAAGGTTGGCATTCGAGGAGTGAAGTGTGCAGGCTGGGTTGCAGTAGGAGAGCAGCGAGGTGAGGTAGGAAGGGGCAGGTGATTGACTGCTTTAAAGCTGATGAGGAGTTTCTGTTCAATGTGGAGGTGGATGGATAACCCCCGCAGTTCCTTGAGGAGTGAGGAAACATGGCCCGAGAGTTTGGTAGAAAGATGATCCGAGCAGCAGAGTGAATTACGGACTGGAGTGGGGAGAGACAGGAGGCAGGGAGATCAGCAAGGAGGCTGATACAGTAATGAAGTGGGGATAGGATAAGTACTTGGGTTAACACAATGGCCATTAAGATAGAGAGGAAAAGACAGATTTTAGCAGTGTTGTCGAGGTCGAACCAACAGAATTTGGTTACAGGTTGAATATGTGGGTTGAATGACAGAGATAAGTTGAGGATAATAATGTTAGTATTTGTTAAGCGCTTACTATGTGCAGAGCACTGTTCTAAGCGCGGGGGTAGATACAGGGTGATCAGGTTGTTCCACGTGGGGCTCACAGTTTTCATCCCCATTTTACAGATGAGGGAACTGAGGCCCAGAGAAGTGAAGTGATTTGCCCACAGTCACACAGCTGACAAGTGGTGGAGGCGGGATTCGAACCCATGACCTCTGACTCCCAAGCCCGGGCTCTTTCCACTGAGCCACGCTGCTTCTAATGCCAAGGCCATGGGCTTGTGAGACAGGGAGGGCAGTGCTGTCTGCAGTGGTGGGAAAGTTTTGAACGTGTTCAGTTAGAGGTGTTGGCAGGATATCCAAGTAGAGATGTCCTGAAGGCAGGAGGAAATGGGAGACTGCAGAGAGGGAGAGAGATCAGGGCTGGAGATGTAGATTTGGGAATAATAATAATAATAATGTTGGTATTTGTTAAGCGCTTACTATGTGCCGAGCACTGTTCTAAGCGCTGGGGTAGACATAGGGGAATCAGGTTGTCCCACGTGGGGCTCACAGTCTTAATCCCCGTTTTACAGATGAGGGAACTGAGGCACAGAGAAGTTAAGTGACTTGCCCACAGTCACACAGCCGACAAGTGGCAGAGCTGGGATTCGAACTCATGAGCCCTGACTCCAAAGCCCATGCTCTTTCCACAGAGCCACGCTGCTTCTCCTAAGAATCATCTGCTTAGAGACCCCGGAATGACTTAGAGAAGTGGGAGTGATAGGTGACCTCTGCTTTGGGGTGGAGGGCGGCACAGGTGGGGAGAGGCTGAAAGCCGATGGAGGAGGCCCTTGCAGGCCAAGTGGGAAGGATCCCCATCCTCTGCCATGGATTTGGTGATGAAGACAGCTAGGAATGGGCAGCTGTCAGTGAGCAGGTAGAAGCAGCTGGGCCTGGCTTTTTCTGGGGGGAGGGGGCAGGGGCAGGGCACGCAGCATCTAACTTCTTATTTTGTCAAGCACTGTTCTAAGCAGTGGGGTAGATATAAATTTATCAGGTCGGACCCAGTCCCTGTCCCACATGGGGCTCGTGGTCTTAAATTGGAGGGAGGAGGATTCAGTTCCCATTTTACAGATGAAGTAAATGAGGCACAGAGAAATCAAGTGGCTTGCCCAAAGTCGCCCAGGGATTAGAACCCGGGCCTCACTCCCAGGCCCAAATTCCTTTTTTAAAAAAATGGTATTTTTCAGCACTTACTATGTCCTAGGCATTGTTCTAAGTGCTGGGGTATTCATTCATTCATTCATTCATTCATTCATTCATTCATTCACTCAGTCGTGTTTGTTGAGTACTTACTATGTGCAGGGCACTGTACTAATTGCTTGGAAGAGTAAACAGAGACATTCCCTGCCCACAACAAGCTAGCAATAGAAAGGGGGAAACAGACATTAATATAAATTAATTACAGGTGTGTACTTAATTGCTGTGGGACTGGGAGGGGGGATGAATAAAGGGGCAAGTCAGGGTGATGCAGAAAAGAGTGGGAGAAGAGGAAAGGAGGACTTAGTCCCCCGGAAGACCTCTTGGAGGAGATGCGCCTTCAAAAAGGCTTTGAACGGGGGGGGGGGGGGGGGGAGAGTAATTGTCTATCAGATATGAGAAGGAGGGAGTTCCAGGCCAGAGGCAGGATGTGGGCGAGAGGTCAGTGACAAGATAGATGAGAGTGAGTAGGTTGGCATTAGAGGAGCTAAGTGTGCGGGCTGCATTGTAGTAGGAGAGCAGTGAGTTGGTACAAGATTGAGCGATTGATTGCTGTCCACCTCTCCCTACCACACAAGGGTGATCCTTGCTCTCCTTATCTCGTGAGGCTGTGAGCCCTGGATGGGACAGAGACTGTGTCCTGATTATCTTCAAGATCATCAGGTTGGACCAATGAGGCTCACAATCTTAATCCCCATTTTACCTCTGAAGGGAGGCCCAGAGAAGTGAAGTGACTTGCTCAAGGTCACACAGCTGGCAAGTGGCGGAGCCGGGATTAGAACCCGGGTCCCTCGGACTTCCAGGCCCGTGCTCTATCCACTAGGCCTCGCTGCTTTTGAGATAGGTGTCAATTGTTAATAAGCGGTGCCATAAGAAGAACCTCCGACCCACCGGAAGAAGGAGCCAGGCCGAATTTGAGTTTGGCAGGGTGAGTTGGCTAGAATAATAATAATAATAATAATAATAATGTTGGTATTTGTTAAGCGTTTACTATGTGCAGAGCACTGTTCTAAGCGCTGGGGGAGATACAGGGTCATCAGCTTCAAGGCTCTACATCACCTTGCCCCTTCCTACCTCTCCTCCCTTCTCTCCTTCTACCGCCCACCCCGCACGCTCCGCTCCTCTGCCGCCCACCTCCTCACCGTCCCTCGGTCTCGCCCGTCCTGCTGTCGACCCCCGGGCCGCGTCCTCCCGCGGTTCCGGAATGCCCTCCCTCCTCACCTCCGCCAAACTGATTCTCTTCCCCTCTTCAAAACCCTACTTAAAACTCACCTCCTCCAAGAGGCCTTCCCAGACTGAGCTCCTCTTCTCCCTCTACTCCCTCTACCACCACCCCCTTCACCTCTCCGCAGCTAAACCCTCTTTTCCCCCTTTCCCTCTGCTCCTCCCCCTCTCCCTTCCCATCCCCTCAGCACTGTACTCGTCCGCTCAACTGTATATATTTCCATTACCCTATTTATTTTGTTAATGAAATGTACATAGCCTTGATTCTATTTAGTTGCCATTGTTTATACGAGATGTTCTTCCCCTTGACTCTACTTATTGCCATTGTTCTTGTCTGTCCATCTCCCCCGATTAGACTGTAAGCCCGTCAAACGGCAGGGACTGTCTCTATCTGTTGCCGACTTGTTCATCCCAAGCGCTTAGTACAGTGCTCTGCACATAGTAAGCGCTAAATACTATTGAATGAATGAAAGGTTGTCCCACGTGAGGCTCACAGTTAATCCCCATTTTACAGAGGAGGTCACTGAGGCCCAGAGAAGTGACTTGCCCACAGTCACCCAGCTGCCCAGTGGCAGAGGCAGGATTCGAACCCATGACCTCTGACTCCCAAGCCCGGCCTCTTTCCACTGAGCCAGGCTGCTTCTCGTCTATTCACCTAGGTGGCCACGAGGTGGCACGGTTGGTTTGCAAACTAGCCCAGGCCGATTCTCTCTGGCCTCCAGACCCATTGCTCATTTTAATTATGAAAAGCCAAAGCCCCGGTATTTGTCAGATTGCCGTTCACATTCTAGAAGGGGAGCTGTGAGCATGCTCAGGGGTTGGGTTTATAATGATCAAGAGGAAATCTCTGCCAGATCTCCCTCACAGGGTCTAATGCTGCCGCAAAGGGTACATACATTAAATGCGCTATACTAGGGCTCCGGCTCTGTCCTCACCTCACCCTGTTGTGTCAGCCTATTGCACCACGGAGAATATGCGAGATCACAAGGTGTTCTAAATCCCCTGCAGCATGTAGACAAGAAGGGTGAGTTGAGGTCACAGTGGAAGTTTTCGGCCGAATTCCTCGGCTTTTCTTCATTTGAATCCAAGCTGCTTCTCGAGACCCTGCGGACCATTAGTCCTCTGGAATGGCTCCGTTTGAAGGCGAGACTCGACGTGGAAAATTTCACTGAAGTGAAACACCCAGTAATGTCCATTTTGGAGCTTAATCTGACCGGAAGATGTGTGCCCAGTTAATTGAGCATCTTAACCTTTGCTTGGAAAGAGCATGGGCCTGGGAGTCGGAAGGACCTGGGTTCTAGTCCCGGCTCTGCCACGTGTCTGCTGTGTGACCTTGGGCAAGTCACTTCACTTCTCTGGGCCGCGGTTACCTCATCTGTAAAATGGAGAATAAGATTATGAGCCCATGTGGGACAGGCACGGGGTCCAGCCCGATTAGCTGTGTATCTACCCCAGCTCTTAGTACGGTGCCCGGCACATAGTAAATTCTTAAATGCCATTTGAAAAAAAACAATTCTCAGGACTAGAGGCCAGATTCAAGACTTTTAGGAAATATTGTTATTCTAGTTTTCATACATGTGTCTTTTTAGAATGACAACAGGCTTTGAAGCTTTTAATCAAGCCACAGCTAGAGGTAGATTAAGAAGATTTAGGTGCCCTGGGGCTGAAGTGCTTTTGATTCTCCACATGAGGAAGTGGAACATATATATTCACCGGGCATTCAGGCCAGCACAGTTTCTGATAACGGTCATGATATTGAGTTCTTACTATGTGCCAAGCGCTGGGGCAGAGTCAGGATAACCAGGACATAGTCTGTGTCCCATCCAGGGCTCGCAGTCTAAAGAGATAAGAAGAGCAAAGATCATCCCTTGTGTGGTAGGGAGAGGTGGGTAGCAATCAATCTCTCAATCTATCGTATTTATTGAGCACTAACTTAGGCAGAGCACTGAATTAAGTGCTTGGTAGCATCCATTATAAAGGAGTTGGTAGGCACATTCCTTGTACACAAGGAGTTTACAGTCTAGAGGGATTATTATTGCTGTTAATAATGTTAATAGTGCTATCGTTGTTAATCAATAGCAGTAATAATTGCATTTAAGCGTTTAGTATGTGCCGAACACTGTTTTAAGAGATATTGTTATCCTCACTTTTCAGATGAGGGTACCTAGGCCCAGAGAGGTTGTTACTTGACTGTAGACACAAAGGTGAGTGGCAGAGCCGGGATGAGAATCTGGGTTTCTGAACTCCCAGACCTTTAGCTCTTTGCTTTAAACCATGCTGCCTCTTCAGAATACCCTCCCTCCTCTCTTAAAGGAGCCAATTTCAGTGAGATTACACTTCATGAGTCTGGATCCTCTTAATCTGAAATACATGAGAATTTAAACTAGTCCTGTCCCGCAGCTGCCAAAGGAAGTCCACTTAAAATTCAGTGAAGGAAGCTTTGGATCTACCCCTAGGTTAGCAAAGTCCCCCTTAATCTGCAGCCCTTTTGGACTGTAGGAGAACATACGGAAGCAGTGGGCACTCAATTGCCCTTCAGTTAGATTCGGACAGAGTCACAGACAGATTCTTCAGGAAAGTAAGGCATCTCATCTTTCCCCCCCTCCACCAAACCCTATCCCTCACCACCCCCCGTCTTTCTCATCACTGGAGACAGCATCACTACCCTCCACATCTCACAGGTCCATAAACTTGGCATTAACTTTGACTCTTCTCTCATTTAACCCACATATGCATTCCGCCAAGTCCTGACAGTTTAACCTTCACATCATTGCTAAAATTCGCCCTTTCCTCTCCATCCAAAATGCTACCGCACTGATCCAAGCATCTGTCCTCTCCTGCCGTGATTACTGCATCAGTCTCTTTGCCGACCTCCCTACCCCCGTCTCTCCCCACTTCGGTCCATACTTCACTCTGCTGCCTGGATCATTTTTCTACAAAACCGTTCAGTCCATGTTTCCTCCATTCTCAAGAACCTAGTTGTTGCCCTCCCACCTCCACATCAAACAGAAACTCCTTACCATCGGCTTTAAAGCTCTCATTCACTTCTCCCCCTCGTACCTCACCTCGCTGATTTCCTCTACAATTCAGCCCACACGCTTTACTCTTCCAATGTCAACCACTCACTGTACCTCAATCTCATCTATCTCACAGCTGACTCCTTGCCCATGTCCTGCCTCTGGCTTCGAACTCCCTTCCCCTTCATGTGCAACAGACCAACACTCTCCCCACTTTCAAAGCCTTATTAAAATCACACCTCCTCCAAGAGGCCCTCCCTGGCTAAGCCCTCACTTACCCATCCCTCTCTCCCTTCTCCGTCGCTTACGCACTTGGATCTGTAGCCTTTAAACTACTTGATATCCGCCTCACCTGGAGCCCCACATACAGGGCCGTAATTTATTTTAAAGGACATCTCCTCCTATGGACAGTAAGCTCGTTGTGGGCAGGGAACATGCCTGCCAACTCTGTTGTACCTTACTCTCCCAGCACTTAGTAAATACCATTCAATAATCAATAATAATAGGGTGTTTGTTAAGCACTTATTATGTGCCAAACACTGAATTTTAGAGGCACACACCGGTACGAGACTGCAGCTTCACTCAGATGCCAACTTTTCATTGGAAGTTTGAGAAGCAGCCTGACAGAGTGGATAGAACATGGATCTGGAAGTCAAAAGGTCATGGGTTATAATGCCGGCTCCACCGCATGTCTGCTGGTTGACCTTGGGCAAGTCACTTCACTTCTCTGGGCCTCAGTTCCCTCATCTGTCAAATGGGGATTAAGACTGTGTGTCCCAAGTGGGACAGGGACCGTGTCCAACCTGCTTAGCTTGTATCTACCCCAGTGCTTAGAACAGCACTTGGCACATAAGTGCTTAACAAGTATCATAATTATTATTCTTAAACTTGGGTTGGAAAGGGAGTAGGAATTTGGGGGGAGAGAAAGGGTCTGGGGGTGGGGGAAGACTTGAGAGCTCATTACAGACCAGAAAGGCACCATTTTGGGTCTTCCAGCTCTGGCTGGAACCTTCAGGCCATGTTCAGAAACTGGGGTGAGCAAGATTGAGAGCCCAGCTCCAAGAACAGCGGGGTTCAGTGGCACTCAAGTCTTTAATAATAATCAGTGTTTAGCACTGTACAAAGGGCTAGGGTAGACACAACTTTAATCAGGACACACACAGTCCCTTTGCTACAAGAGACAGGGAGAATAGGTGGCTTAGCCCCATTTTATGTAGGAGGAAGCTGAGGCACGGACTCTTATTGAGATTTACAGTTTTATGATGACTTTTACAATTTAGTCTTGAAACTGACCACTTCTCCCCATAGTCCAAATAAATGAGATTTCACTTTATTGCCACATGGCATCCAAACCATTTTAGCTGCTAAATGGCAAACTCAGAGGATTAAGTGATGTGTGAGGCATGTTATGACAACATGAGCCCCATCTGTGAGTGGGTACTGCACGTGGTTCCTTTAGAAGAGGAAGCAGCATGACCTAGTGGAGAGAGCACAAGCCTGGGAGGCAGAGGAGACCCGTGTTCTAATCCTGCCTCTACCACTTGTCTGCTGTGTGATCATGGGCATTCACTTCACTTCTCAGTGCCTCAGTTCCCTCATCTGTAAATGAGGATTAAGATTCTGAGCCCTACGTGGGACAGCCATGTGCCCAACTCAGTTATCTTTTATCAATCCTGGTGCTCAGTACGGTGTCTGGCATATAGTAAGCACTTAACAAATATTTAAACAAAAAAAGAAGGGTGTTCACCAGGCAGCTATTAAAACTGGGACCAGAGTCGACACTCTAAGGATTAGTTTTGGGTAAGTGACTCGGGTTTAAGATCTATTTGCAGTAAAGCAAGCAATGCAGGTTTGTCCTCCTGAAACTCCTTATGATGCTTAAGGAAGCCTGAAGAGGAACCCACCAAGACCTGAAGTGGGAGGCCAAGGAAAAAGTGATCCGCAGCCTTGCTGCACACCACCCCCAAACACAGCACTTCTCCATGTCATTCCTGAACTTCTCGGACCGTCTGTTTGGACCCACTCATGTTGTAGCTGAAGTACGTAGCTTTATCCCAGATCAGGAGAGAATCAGTGGTATTTGTTGAGCATTTAATGAGCGCCAAGCACTGTCTTGTCATGTGGGAACTTCTTCAGGGGGAGACAGCCACTTAAAGGAATTCCAGATAGCAGTGCCAAGACGGCAGCAGCATCTGACTGATTACCTTAACCCCACCCATAATTGAGGATGAGGAACTGATTGCCTTAACCCCACCCATAATTGAGGATGAGGAATTCCAGAGACTAGAGAGAACTTCTTATCGTGGGCAAGCATTGTTTCCGCCTCGATGACATTCCTCCGTATCACCTGCTTCTACGGCTGCTTTTAACCGTTAGGTGGAATGGGCAGCTTTCCCAGGAAAGCTTTTTCGCTCTTTCCCTTCCCCCTGCCCCTTCACCCGGTTGTAGACCCAACAGTTCAAGATTCATCCTCAGAGGAACTTGCATACTTGGAAAGCCCTGTGGCCTAATGGAAAGAGCCCGGGCCTGGGAATCAGGGGACCTGGGTTCTGATTCTGGCTCCACCATTTGTCTATGTGACATTGGGTGAGTCACTTCATTTCTCTGTGCCTCAGTTACTCCATCTGTAAAGTGGGAATCTGATAATTATATTAAAGCCCTTACTATGTGCCAAGGATTGTACTAAGCCCTGGGGTAGATACAGGGTAATCAGGTTGGACGCAGTCCCTGTCCCACATGGGGTTCAGAATCGTAATCCTCATTTTACAGGTGAGGTAGCTGAGGCACAGAGAAGTGAAGTCACTTGCCCAAGGTCACAGAGCAAACAAGTGGCGGAGCTGGGATTAGAACCCACCTCCTCTGACTCCCAAGCCCGGGCTCTTGCCACTAGGCCATGCTGCTTCTCAGGATTTAAATTCCGCCCTCCCTCCTACTTAGACTGTGAGCCCCAAGTGGCTTGTATCTACCCCAGCGCTTAGAACAATGCTTGATATATAGCACTTAACAAGCACTATCATTATTTTTAGTATTATATGGCTATTCCCTGGTTGCCACCTGAAACCCCTGTTGTAAGGAAGAAAGAAACAAGGGAGAGAAGCGACTTGTATCCACTAGCTACCTCTTTCCCGTCCTCTCCCCACACCCCACTATACTCCAGCTTGTGATCTCTGCCCCTGCCAAGTAAACCTAACTTCCCTCATATTTAATTTATTTCCTTCAGATCTTTTCTAATAGGGATGCTATTCCAAAAGCAACCTCAACACTCCACTGTTCATTTGGTGTTTATCCATGATAGCGATTTATATTTGATCTCTCACTTTAACTCTGAAGTACTTCTTTTCTTTAATGGTATTTAAACACTGTACCAAACCCTGAGGTAGGTACAAGATAATGGGGAACAGCATGGCCTAGTGGATAGAGCATGGGGCTGGGAGTCAGAAGGACTTGGGTTCAAATCCTGAATCTCCCAGTTAAATGCCATATAATCTTGAGCAGCTCACTTTTCTCCTCTGTGCCCTCGTTACCTCGCCTGTAAATTAGGGACTAAGACTGTGCTCTCCATGTGGGACGTGGACTATGTCCAACCTGATTAGCTTGTATTTACCGTAGTGCACAGTACAGCCATTTGTCTGTTGTGTGACCTTGGGCAAGTCACTTTACTTCTTTGTGCCTTAGTTACCTCATCTGATGGGGATTAAAACTCGTGAGCCCCATGCGGGACAACCTAATTATCTTGTATCTACCCCGGCACTTAGAATAGTGCACGGCACATAGTAAGCACTTAACAAATACCATAATAAGTATTATTATTACAGTGCTTTGCACATAGTATGTGCTTAATAAATATTATTAAAAAAAAAATCAGGTTGGAAATAGTCCCAGCTGGGGTTTTACAAGCAGAAGGATTATACTAAGAACAGCTAATACAAAGTCAGGCAGTACAGTCCTCTAGAGTGTAAGCTCTCTGTGGGCAGGGAACATTTCTACTAACTCTGTTATATCGTACTCTCCTAAACGTTTAGTACAATGCTCTGCACAACTGGTAAACTCTTACTAAATGCCATTGATTGATTACAGCCAAACTGTTGATGGCTGAAAGGCAGCTGCAGTAGGAAAAATCACCCTAGCAGATGACTCTTCAAGAGCATAAGCTCTGGAAAAGGTCATGACACCAAGAGGGAGACAAAAAAAAGTTTCTGGTTTTGCAATTAGCAAATCCAGAGGCCCAGCAAAAATTGTTGTTGTGTGCCCGGTGAGAGAGACCGCTCCACTCCTAGGACTTTCCAGCCACACATGTACATACGTAAAATGTCACCATCAGGAGCAGTGTGTTTCCCTGACAGTAATGTTTCATGACAGTAATCAGTGAGGAGGTGTCATGCTTCTGATGTTCCCATGTGAGGTTTGCTTCTTGGTGAGCTACTTTGGTGGGTAGTTTGTCCACTGAGTAGAGCATCGCCCAGGAGATGGCCAGAAGAACCTGGACAAAATGTCGATCAAAGAAGCCCATTACATAACCACCACACACGGTTTACACCTACCCATACGAAGCCTCCCTGGGTGCATGTGTGTTTGCGTATTGATTTTTGAACATATTTGGAAGTGGAGAAGTTTTGTGAAAGGTTAGTTCTAGCCTGACAGGTAAATATGTTGATGCCCCATTTCCGAATTGAATCATATCAACCGATAAGAATTTTTTGGCCATCTCCCTGTGTGTTTACTGAAAATTAGTGAGGTGGTGGGTGCTCTTTCTCTGAATGTCCGGTCTTCGGTTGTGAGCAATAATAATGATAATTCTAAGTGCTTACTGTGTGCCAGGCACTGTACTAAATGCTGAGGTGGATTCAAGCAAATCAGGTCGGACACAGTCCCTGTCCCATGTGGGGCTCCCAGTATCATCCCCATTTTACAGATGAGGGAACTGAGGCCCAGAGAAGTGAAGTGACTTGCCCAAGGTCACACAGCAGACAAGCGGCAGAGCCAGGATTAGAGCCCACAACTTTCTGACACCACGCTATGCCCCTTCCAGATGGCTTTTAAAGCAGACCGTGCCGTAATCATGTGTCGGCTTGTACCCAACTGCTGCCATTGCCTGTGACCCCTAGGTGCAGAGGATGAGCCGAAGGAGCAGTCGATCTCCATATAAGCTGCAAACGACAGGTCAGTGGTGTTGAGCACTTACCCTGTGCAGAACACTGTACTAACTTTTAAGTACACTCTTAAAGAGTTAGTAGACGCAGTCCCTGCCCACAATGAGCTTACAGTTTAGAGAAGTTCTCACACTGTTCCCCAGCTGGAAAAGTGGGGTTGCGTGCATGTGTTCCTTCCCTGAGGATAGAGAGAGACTGAAAATCTTGCTCTCCAGTCCAGTGAAACTTCTTACCGCTGTCTCCCTCCCGGGCAGTGAGGAAGAAGAAGGGACGGGTGGGTCAGCCAGTTGAACTTGTACCCCTCAGGGACTCCTCAGCCCCCTGGGAACATTGGAGACGGTCAGTCAGGCAGACCCTGGGCGTGGAAGTCAAAACTGTTGGCCGAGGGGCCGGAGCCATGCCTGGCCAGTCGCGTCTCCAGGCATTTCGTAGCTTAACTGTCTGGTGTTGGTTTCCCATCCCACCGGTCAGCCCTCCGCCCAAGCCTCCCCAACCTTTTTTGGTAAGGGGCCGGAGTGAGTGGGCTTTCTTTTTTTAGTCTCAAAGCTGTTTTTAATCTCACTGAAAGCAGCCGTGTGGGTAGTTTAGAAAAACTTTGCCACCTGGCATTTTCTTTGCTTGCCTGCCAGCAGCTGCAGGCAGCCTCCAAAGGAGGGCGTGGAACTGTGGCCGGGGGCTGGAAGCCCAGAAGCCGGAGCAGAGGTCCGCTAGGGCCTCAGCCTCAACTCCTTTCAAGGGTCTGAGAAACCAACACGTGGCTGCCAAGGTCGAGGGGAGACCAAGTCCGCGTGGGGTTTGCCTACCTCTCGCCCATACTCTACCTCTGGCCTGGAACTCCTTCCCTCCTCATATAGTAATAATAATAATAATAATGTTGGTATTTGTTAAGCGCTTACTATGTGCAGGGCACTGTTCTAAGTGCTGAGGTAGATACAGGGTAATCAGGTTGTCCCTCGTGAGGCTCATAGTCTTAATCCCCATTTTGCAGAGGAGGTAACTGAGGCACAGAGACGTTAAGTGACTTGCCCACAGTCACACAGCTGACAAAGTGGCAGAGCCAGGATTCGACCCATGACCTCTGACTCCCAAACCCGTGCTCTTTCCACTGAGCCACGCTACTTCTCTAATTATCTGTCATATCAGACAGATAATTGCTCTCCCCCACTTCAAAACCTTATTGAAGGAGCATCTCCTCCAAGAAGCCTTCCCTGACTACGCCCTCCTCTCCTTCCACTCCCTTCTGCGCCGCTTTTACTCACTCCTTCATTCATTCTCCCTCCCATCCCCACAGCACATATTTAATCTGTAATTTTTTTTAAATTTACATTAATGTCTGTCTCTCCCTCTAGAGTGTGAGCTTGTTGTGGGCAGGAATGTGTCTGTTGTTATATTGTACTCTCCAAAGCTCTTAGTATACTGCTTTGCACAGTAAGCATTCAGTAAATATGATTGAATGAATGAACAAAAGGGCAAGGACAGGGTTTAGGGGGCTAAGTGAAAGAACAAAAGGGCAAGGACAGGGTTTGGGGGCTCAGTGAATGAACAAAAGGGCAAGGACAGGGTTTGGGGCTCAGTGAGTACTTAAGTAATCCCTTTTGTTGTGGTTTCCACCCAACGGGAGACAACACCACAACAGAGCTAGTGTGACTCCCCCGCCGCCCCCAAATCTGACCTGTACACACCTCCGCCCCAGGGACCTCCCTAGTAGGTTATCGGATAACCCCCATGTGTATTCATGCTTAAGAGTAAAAGTGGTCTGGTTTGATTTACTAGAATATGGTTTTAATTTGTCGTGCTCCAGAGTGTGTGGGTAGGGCTTATTTAGTGCTTTCTTTCAGTGGAAGCCTTGTGGTTCAGGTGGCTGAATTTATTGTTGTATTTAGCAGGGCAAAGGGCAAGGTTGGGTACCATTAAGATCTAAGACCATTTCCCTCCTAAGTGAAATCAGAGAGGAGACTGGTTACATTTTCAGCACGAATGCTGCTAGACACCGCAGCGTTCCCGTTGAAAACGTAAGAAGAGCATGTCCACTGAACAGTGGACCGCTCTGTAGAACAGGCGTTGTTGTGATTGTACTAAATGCAATCAGCCGCATTTTAGAAGAGACGTGCGTGTTCCGGATTGACTGCAATTAGCTGTGAAAGCAGATTTAAGGTAGAATTGAACACAGATCTGTCCAGGGGAACCTTCGATACATGATTCTGATTCTAGGTGGGGTTAGACTTCTCTTACCCAACAGGGTGAGCTGATTCCTGTCTACTCCCAGTACTTAGTACAGTGCTTGGCATTTATTTTTAATAAATATGGTTACTATCACTATTATTAATGCCATGACCCCAGGTCAGGTGTTCTGGGCTTGGTGATGACCTGGTGGCGGAGGGCTGCTAATTGATCCCTCTATCTTCCTCTTCCCCAAACAGCATGGGCCTATGATCAATGCTTTAGTGTCCTTTAAGGGTGTCCAGCCCTGGTGCCACTGAGGTATTGGAATACCAAAGTTTGGGTTTTTGTCCCCCTATTTCTTTCAAAGCCTAGTTGTTTTTTATTTACAAGGATTTTTCTGGCAGCATAATAGATTTAATTTTAAATATGGGCAGAATTTTGGCAACCAGATACCCTTCCTTTTTCCTTTTTTTTCTTTTGGGCAAGCTTGGAACAGTCAACATCTTTGTACAGAAACGTTCTGGGCATGTCATTCCCCTCAAAAACCTCCAGTGGTTGCCTATCAACCTCCACACAGAACAAAAACTCCTCACTCTTGGCTTCAAAGCTCTCCATCACCTTGCCCCTTCTTACTTCACCTCCCTTCTCTCTTTCTACTGCCCACCCCTCATGCTCCGCTCCTCTGCCGCTCACCTCCTCACCGTCCCCCGTTCTCGCCTGTCCCGCCATCGACTCCTGGCCCACGTCCTCCCGCTGTCCTGGAATGCCCTCCCTCCTCACCTCCGCCAAACTAACTCTCTTCCCCTCTTCAAAGCCCTACTGAGAGCTCACCTCCTCCAGGAGGCCTTCCCAGTCTGAGCCCTCCCTTTCCATCTGCCCTTCCTCCCCTCCCCAATGCCCCTACTCCCTCCCTCTGCTCTACCTCCTTCCCCTCCCCACAGCACTTGGGTATATTTGTATATTTTATTTATTACTCTATTTTATTAATGATGTGTATATATATGATTCCATTTATCTATTTTGATGGTATTGATGCCTGACTACTTGTTTGGTTTTTGCTGTCTCCCCCTTTTAGACTGTGAGCCCGTTTTTGGGCAGGGATTGTCTCTATTGCTGTATTGTACATTCCAAGCACTTAGTACAGTGTTGTGCACACAGTAAGCGCTCAATAAATATGAATGAATGAATGAAACTAGTATCTTGTGGTTTTCACCATCTGAACTCGCCGGTTAATTGCTAACCCTCGATTTTATTTTGTCCTGGGAAGACCTGGGCAAAGAAAGTTATTTCTAATGTGTAAACTATATTCCCTTCCTCTCTTGTTTCTTCCATTACCCTCTGCCCACTGGTGTTCAGTAAATGGTATTGATTGGTTTGAGTTCTGTTCTTAGAGGAACTGCAGACCTCTGATCATGACGAGCAAGTCAAAATTGCCTCTTGTATCTGCGGCCTGCTAGTATCTTCCTCCTCAAACGGAGACCTCAATTTTCTCTGCTTTTTCTACAAACCTCCTTGGAGAGGGGGTGCAAGACATATCCCAGAAGCCAGTCATCAGTGAATTTCTTCTGACCTGGATTTCTTGTTTCTTGTTTTTCAGTGGATGAATACATTGCCATTGCCAAGGAGAAGCATGGCTACAACATGGAGCAGGTAATAAAACAGCTTCCCTTCCTTTGTCTTCCGAGTGGACCGCACCGATTCATCCAGCCAGAATTTACTTTTCCTAGTTAATTCCTTTCCCATTATGAGCAGAATAGCCCAAGAGGGCAAGCCTATTCCCAGCCCCAAACCCGATGAATTTAATAGGTCCTCTCTCACCCTCAGGACAGTGTCCCTCTGGACTGCTGGGACTTGTAGAAACAGGAAATGAAATAGGCGTGGAGCTGTTCTACAGCAGTAATAATAATAATGTTGGTATTTGTTAAGCGCTTACTATGTGCAGAGCACTGTTCTAAGCATTGGGGGAGATAATTCATTCAATAGTATTTATTGAGCGCTTACTATGTGCAGAGCACTGTACTAAGCGCTTGGGATGAACAAGTCGGCAACAGATAGAGACAGTCCCTGCCGTTTGACGGGCTTACAGTCTAATCGGGGGAGACGGACAGACAAGAACAATGGCAATAAATAGAGTCGAGGGGAAGAACATCTCGTATAAACAATGGCAACTAAATAGAATCGAGGCGATGTACAATTCATTAACAAAATAAATAGCGTAATTAAAATATATACAGTTGAGCGGACGAGTACAGTGCTGTGGGGATGGGAAGGGAGAGGTGGAGGAGCAGAGGGAAAAGGGGAAAAAGAGGGTTTAGCTGCGGAGAGGTAAAGGGGGGGTGGCAGAGGGAGTAGAGGGAGAAGAGGAGCTCAGTCTGGGAAGGCCTCTTGGAGGAGGTGAGCTTTAAGTAGGGTTTTGAAGAGGGAAAGAGAATCAGTTTGGCGGAGGTGAGGATGGAGGGCGTTCCAGGACCGCGGGAGGACGTGGCCCAGGGATCGACGGCGGGTAGGCGAGACCGAGGGACGGTGAGGAGGTGGGCGGCGGAGGAGCGGAGCGTGCGGGGTGGGCGGTAGAAAGAGAGAAGGGAGGAGAGGTAGGAAGGGGCAAGGTGATGGAGAGCCTTGAAGCCTAGAGTGAGGAGTTTTTGTTTGGAGCGGAGTTTCGATAGGCAACCACTGGAGTTGTTTAAGAAGGGGAGTGACATGCCCAGATCGTTTCTGCGGGAAGATGAGCCGGGCAGTGGAGTGAAGAATAGACTGGAGCGGGGCGAGAGAGGAGGAAGGGAGGTCAGAGAGAAGGCTGACACAGTAGTCTAGCCGGGATATAACGAGAGCCTGTAACAGTAAGGTAGCCGTCTGGGTGGAGAGGAAAGGGCGGATCTTGGCGATATTGTAGAGGTGAAACCGGCAGGTCTTGGTAACGGATAGGATGTGTGGGGTGAACGAGAGAGACGAGTCAAGGATGACACCGAGATCGCGGGCCTGAGAGACGGGAAGGCTGGTCGTGCCATCGACAGTGATAGAGAAGTCTGGGAGAGGACCGGGTTTGGGAGGGAAGATGAGGAGCTCAGTCTTGCTCATGTTGAGTTTTAGGTGGCGGGCCGACATCCAGGTGGAGACGTCCCGGAGGCAGGAGGAGATGCGAGCCTGAAGGGAGGGGGAGAGGACGGGGCGGAGATGTAGATCTGCATGTCATCTGCGTAGAGATGGTAGTCAAAGCCGTGAGAGCGAATGAGTTCACCGAGGGAGTGAGTGTAAATGGAGAACAGAAGAGGGCCAAGAACTGACCCTTGAGGAACTCCAACAGTTAAAGGATGGGAGGGGGAGGAGGCTCCGGCGAAGGAGACCGAGAATGATCGGCCAGAGAGGTAAGAGGAGAACCAGGAGAGGACAGAGTCCGTGAAGCCAAGGTGAGATAAGGTATGGAGGAGGAGGGGATGGTCGACAGTGTCAAAGGCAGCAGAGAGGTCAAGGAGGATTAGAATGGAGTAGGAGCCATTGGATTTGGCAAGAAGGAGGTCATGGGTGACCTTAGAGAGAGCAGTCTCGGTAGAGTGGAGGGGACGGAAGCCAGATTGGAGGGGGTCTAGGAGAGAATGGGAGTTAAGGAGTTCTAAGCATCGATTGTAGACGACTCGTTCTAGGATTTTGGAAAGGAAGGGTAGTAGGGAGATAGGGCAATAACTGGAGGGGGAAGTGGGGTCAAGAGCGGGTTTTTTTAGGATGGGGGAGAAGTGGGCATGTTTGAAGGCAGCGGGGAAGGAGCCATTGTAGATTGAGTGGTTAAAAATAGAAGTTAAGGAAGGTAGGAGGGCAGGGGCGATGGTTTTAATAAGGTGAGAGGGAATGGGGTCCGAGGCACAGGTGGAGGGGGTGGCACTTGCGAGGAGGAAGGAGATCTCCTCTGAGGATACCGCAGGGAAGGATGGGAAAGTAGGGGAGAGGGTTGGTGGGGGAGAGGGGAGAGGCGGAGGGGTGACTTTGGGGAGCTCAGACCTGATCGTGTTGATTTTCGTGAGGAAATAGGTGGCCAGATCATTGGGGGTGAGAGATGGGGGAGGGGGAGGAACTGGGGGCCTAAGGAGAGAGTTAAAGGTCTGGAACAACAGGATAGGTTGTAATGTATTGGTATTTGTTAAGCGCTTACTATGTGCAGAGCACTGTTCTAAGCGCTGGGAGAGATACAGGGTAATCAGGTTGTCCCACATGAGGCTCACAGTCTTAATCCCCATTTTACAGATGAGGGAACTGAGGCCCAGAGAAGTGAAGTGACTTGGCCACAGTCACACAGCTGACAAGTGGCAGAGCTGGGATTCGAACCCATGCCCTCTGACTCCCAAGCCCGTGCTCTTTCCACTGAGCCACGCTGCTTCTCTCAGTTGGGTTCACCCTGAACCAACCCCTCCCCACACACATCTCCCCACACTATTTGCACAAATGTCCGTGTATGTTTACTGGGACTACACTGGAATACCTCTGATAACTGCTGTGCTCCTCCCCTCCTCACAGCAGTTGTGTATATTTGTAAATATTTATTACTCTATTTTAATTAATGATGTGTATATATCTATGATTCTATATATCGATTTTGATGGTATTGATGCCTGTATACTTGTTTTGTTGTCTGTCTCCCCCTTCTAGACTGTGAGCCCATTGTTGGGTAGGGATTGTCTCTATCTGTTGCTGAATTGTACTTTCCAAGCACTTAGTACAGTGCTTTGCACACAGAATGAATGCTGTTAGTAAAGCTTGAAAAAGCACTTATTCATTCATTCAATCATATTTATTGAGTGCTTACTGTGTGCAGAGCACTGTACTAGGCGCTTGGAAAGTACAATTCAGCAATAGAGACAGCCCCTGCCCACACCGGGTTTACAGTCTAGAAGGGAGGCAGAGAGTCATCAAAACAAGTAAACAGGCATCAGTGTAAATAAATAGAATTATAGATACGTACATATATACACAAGTGCTGTGGGTTGGGGGTGGGCTAGAGCAAAGAGTGAGTCGGGGTGACACGGAGGGGAGGGGGAACTGAGGAAAAGGGGAGATTAGTGTGGGAATAATGATGGTATTTAAGTGCTTACTATGTGCCAAGCACTGCTGTAAGCGCTGGGGTAAATACAAGGTAATCAGGTGGGGCTCACGGTCTTAATCCCCATTTTACAGATGAGGTAACTGAGAGCACAGTGAAGTTAAGTAACTTGCCCAAAGTCACACATCTTTTAAGTATCAGAGCCAGGATTAGAACCCACATCCTTTGACCCCCAAGTCCATGCTCTTTCCACTAAGCCACACTGTTTCCCTACGTAGTACAGTGCTCTGCACACAGTAAGCACTCAGTAAATAATACCATCGATTGATGAATGAATTGACTGATTGCTTGCTAGGAGGTTCAGGGAAATTGTCTCCAACAGTTCAGTAACCTTCCCAACCAAGGGGTCCCAGCCTGGCCAGACCACTGCCTATCAGTTTCTTCCTGAGGATTCTTTCCAGGTAGACCTGTCTTTAAGATCTCTTGGCCACAAAGGCGAACTGACTTATCCAGTGTTTCTACTTGTCTGCGCCCAGGGCCAGTCGACATTTTAGAAGGATAGTGGATGATAAGAGTCAGGGCATGAAAGGGAAAAATAGAGTGGGACAGGAGTGATGTTTGTGTCACTACTCTTCCTTCTCCTAGGGCATCCTTTTCCCCCTGCCTCCACATGAAACAAAAAGTCCTCAGCTTTATCTTCCTAGTCTGTCGCCTTCCCCCTCTCCTCTCCAACTCATCCTCACCACTTCTCCCAAGCTCCCCGAATATGCCTTCCCCTTGACTCTCCCACCTCTTGAGGTTGACCACCTTGAGGTTGTCGTTCCCAATTTCCCCGCCCCCCAAATCCATTAGACTTCAGTCTAAAAAGAAGCAGCCCGGCCTGGTGGAAAGAGCATGGGCATGAGAATCAGATGGCTTGGGTTCTAATCCCAGTCCTGCCACTTGTCTGTTCTATGACCATGGGTGAGTCACATATCTCCTCTGTGTCTCAGTTCCCTCATGAACAGAATAGGGCTTCAATTCCTGTTCTCTCTCCGTAACCCAGAGCAGGTCAGTATCTCTCTCCTTGGCCAGCCTCAGATGTCAGCTGTACCTTGGTGACGTAAAGGGGAGGGATTCCCGGGCCAGTTTAGGAAAGTGTCCAAGGCCAGCTTCTGGCCATATCGCCACGTCCATCTCCTTTCCCTCTGACTCCTTAGAGCTGCTGAGCCCACAGGAGACTTCAGCCTATGTGGGTTTAGGGCTCCGGTGAGAAACTCCCTCCTGGGACGAAACGGTGTTAGGATTCCCCTGACCAAACTGGGCAGTGGGTGGGGGTAGTCTGAGTGGCAAGGGTTCCCTGGGGCCACCTTACATACGCAGAATTCCCTTGGGGTTGTCCAGATCTTTGGGCTTCTGGAGTTGGTGTCCACTAGTCCTCTTAGGCAGGCCGACGCCCTCCCCCGTTCCCCTCTTCTGCTTTTCCCCAACCGAGATGGACCGGCCTTAGCCTGGGAGCCGTGCGTACTCTGCTTTGACTTTTAGGTAGGTCACAAGGGCTGTGTCGTGCTTAGTTGCACCTCACACTGTGCCAGATGGAGACCCGTGTTTAACCCGAGGCGTTGGGTGGTGGTTTTAAAAAACGCCCCAATTTAAGAGCCACATTTGGTTCCCAGAAAAGCCAGGTGCGGTTCCCAAGCTCTGTCATCTTGGGCAAGCCACTGGACTTCTGTGTGCCTCTTTATCTCATCTGCGAACTGGGGATTAAATCTTCTCTCCCTCCTTAGATTGGGTGAGCTCCATGTGAGACAGGGACTTTGTCCAACCTGCTTAGCTTGGAACAGTGCTTAGCATGTAGTAATCACTTAACGTGTACCATAATAATAATTAGAAAGCCGCTGTCCCGTAATTTGATTTTTATTCCTTATAACCGTAAAATTCTTCACAGTACTGTTGTGAAACAATAATAATAATTATGGTATTTGTTAAGTGCTTACTATGTGCCAGGCACTGTACTAAGCACTGGGGTGCATACAAGCAAATTGGGTTGGATACACTCCCTGTCCCCGTAGGGCTACCAGTCTCAATTCCCATTTTACAGATGAGGTAACTGAGGCCCAAAGAAGTGAAGTGACTTGTCCAAGGTCACACTGCAGACAAATGGCAGAACTGGGATTGCAACCCATGACCTTCTGTTTCCCTGGCCCAGGCTCTAGCCCCCACATCATGCTGCTTCTACCATGTGATATGAAAGTTGGACTTAATAATAATAATAATGTTGGTATTTGTTAAGCGCTTACTATGTGCCGAGCACTGTTCTAAGCGCTGGGGTAGACATAGGGGAATCAGGTTTCCCACGTGGGGCTCACAGTCTTAATCCCCATTTTACAGATGAGAGAACTGAGGCCCAGAGAAGTTAAGTGACTTGCCCACAGTCACACAGCCGACAAGTGGCAGAGCTGGGATTCGAACTCATGAGCCCTGACTCCAAAGCCCATGCTCTTTCCACTGAGCCACGCTGCTTCTCCGACTTCTGATTCATTGAGTGATTGGGAAATTGGGGATTAGCTTCCATCTTCTGGGAAACTTGTATCTAATCCCTTACTTCCCAGATGACCCGCTTTCATAAGGGTCGGAGGAGAAAACAGTTTCAGTCTGGGATCCCAGCAATCTCATCCTCTCTCCCACCTGGATAACATGACTTCAGGGGACGAGTTTGGAGGTGATTTATCTCCTCTTTGGGTGGAAGACCATTCCCAGAAGCTGTCTGAAGAATGGATTTTGCAAGCCAGACCAAACCGGGTTTCCCACAGCTCCAACTCCAGGCAGGAGAGCCCGTCTGCTGACTAGAGTTTGGTGCTACAGAGGCCTCTACATACTTCCAGATTTGCATTTTTGTGATTTTGGAAGACCAGGTGTGGGAATCAGGTGACCTAGATTCGGATCCCACCTCTGCCACTGACCTGCCACGTGGCCTCAGTCAAGTTACGTAACCTCTGTGGGCCCCGGGTTTCTTCACCTCTAAAGTTGATTTCTGTATTGATACCCTTATTCATATTGATACCCGTTTCTCTGTACCTCACAGGAGTGTTGTGAGGAGCATTAAAGTGCCATGCAAATTCCAGGTTGAATCGAGAGTCTTTCATTTAGTTGTGTTTATTGAGCACTTACTGTGTGCCGAGCACTGTGCTAAGCGCTTGGGAGAGTACAGTACAACAATAAACAGACACATTCCCTGCCCACGAGTTTTATACAAGACTTTAGAAGGATAGTGGGAAACCTAGATATGAGTGAAAGCTTCTATGGATATTGGAATTTTCATTCCCCGTTAATTACGTCTCACTGCCCACTGTTTGATCCCTAAACTGACTTCTCCAAACGTTTGCTTTTTTGCGGAGGGGGTTATGAAGTGTTTTGGTTTTTTTTTTTTTGTTATTGCTTATTTCTTCCAGGCCCTTGGGATGCTTTTTTGGCACAAGCACAACATTGAGAAATCCTTGGCTGATCTACCCAACTTTACCCCTTTCCCAGATGAGTGGACGGTGGAAGATAAAGTCTTGTTTGAACAGGCCTTTAGCTTCCATGGAAAAACATTTCATAGAATCCAGCAGATGGTAAGTAGCCTGGGTGGAAAAGCCTGGAAACTTTCCTTTCCAATAAGGCTCTTTCCCTCTGAGGTATTTTGATAAGTCTGATACACCTAATTTTTCCATAACACATGCTTTTGGCTTGCGTTTTGGATAGAAATCTGTTAGGGGATGGTTTTTCGCTAACGTACAATCATTCTGGAGAGAATGCAATTATGATGTTGAAAGAACCAGTCGAGCACGTAGATGCAGCTCCATTCAAGGCCCACCAACTCTAAGGTTTATCAGGAACACAGTCCCCGCATTACAGGAAATCGAGTGTATTTGGGGAAAGCAGAGCGTATTTCTGGGATGCTGTTTGGGGGATCTCCAAAAATGGGTGACTCTGTTGATTTTGGATAAATTTGGAAACTCAGAGCAGAGAGCTGGAGATTGCATTATGCTGCCTTGGTTTTCATAGCTGGAAATTCCGAGTCTCTTGTCAGGAAAAAGTAGTTTTTCTGAAAGTGGAATGTAGATTTTAGGATGGGTGCCAAAGGAATTCTGAGGATGCCCTGTGCTACTGCCCTCCATTTTGGTTACCGTCTTCCTCCCAGTGACAGCATTTAGTCATTTGGAACTCTGAGACTCTGCATCAGTCCATCAGTGGTATTTATTGAGCACTTAATGTGGGCAGAGTACTGTACTAAGCACTTGGGAAAGTACAATACAGTTGAGTCGGTAGATGTGATGCCTGCCAACAAGGAGGTGGCAAGGGACGACATTACAATAAATTATAGATGAGGGAAGTAGTGGAGTATAAGGATATTTATGTAACAGCTGTGGGGCCAGCACAAGTGTCGAAGTGCTTAAGGGGTATACGATTGACACAGAGGGGAGGCCTGATTGGGGGGAGGCCTCTAAGAAGACATAATTTTAGAAGGGTTTTGAAGATGGGGAGAGTGGTGGACAGAGAGAGACCAGGAGAGGAAGTTCTAGGTCTGAGGGGTAATGTGGGCAAGGGGTAGTTGGCGGGATAGATGAGATTGAGGAACAGGGAGTAGGTCGGCGTTAGAGGGGCAAAATGGGAAGATTGGGTGGTGGTAGGAGATCAGCAAGGCAAGGAAGGTGAGCAAGAGCTGATTGAATACCGTAAGGCCAACGGTGAGGAGTTTGTGTTGGTGGGAGGGTGACTAATGGAGACTTTGGAAGTATGGGGAAATACGAAATAAACGATTCTTCCAAAGAATGATCCGACCAACAGTGAAGCGTGGGCTGGAGTAGGGAGAGACCAGGAAGTTGATGCAGTTAATCAAGGTGGGAATCTTTACATTTTTAAAATTTTAATATGTCTCTAAATTCAGTTTAAACTATTATTAATTAGCTGAATTAGTCTCTCAGCTGAAAAGGAAAGTTGATAGAGACTTCATGAAACTTAGACAACGAAATCATAAATGCTGGGTTTGTCACCTAACTTTGGTATAAAGCACAGACTTCCTTACTGTCAGAGTTTGAACAGTGTTTGCCCCTCTCTTCTGAATCTGTGAACTGCCTGGAGAAGACATGGGTGAATTGCTTTTGTGTGAGTCCATTAAACAGTTGACCATTTAAATACTTGCGATCATATTATTGGTTCACATTTAGTAAATCTTACACTGGCACCATCTTGGTTTTCATTGCTAGCTTCCTGATAAATCTATAGCAAGCCTAGTGAAATTTTATTATTCCTGGAAGAAAACAAGGACCAAAACCAGCGTGATGGATCGCCATGCTCGCAAACAAAAAAGGGAACGAGAGGAAAGGTATGTCAGTGGCTACAAGGACTAATGTATCAGCAAAGTGTTTTTCCTTTTCCTGGGGATTCCAGCTACTAGGTAGGCAGCAGGGAATGCTTCCAGTTTCTTTTAGGGGGTTACACAGAGTGTGGACTGGGGTGTTTTTCTTCCTTGCAACCAGTTAGTCATGTATAGTGAAGGCTAAAAAGATTGGTGCTACGTTCTCCATGCAGTTTTTTCTATCACTGCCACCTCTGTGATGCCTTCAGACTCCTTTCACTGAGTAAACGCTTCTCCTGCACTTCTTTTCCATTCCTCTCTCCGACGCGGTATTTTTTAGCAACCCAGCGATCCAGAATGGTCAAGTGTGAGTCTGGCACATTTGATTTTGACACTCTGCCCGAAGATCCATCTGAAAACTGTGAAGTGGATGTAGAACTCAATAAGGAACTTCTGCTAGTTTCACAGACTGTTTTTGGTTTTGTTTGGTTGTTTTTTTTGAGGGGCAGCAGGAATGATTTCTTTCATTAAAAATAGTGTTTCCTGATTTAATAACTTCATTAGTCTTGTCTAAATAAAGGGAACAACCTTGAATAGACAAATACTTTTTCAGTGTGTGTGTGTGTTTTTTTTAATGGTAATAGGTGTTCACTATGTGTCAAGCACTGTTGTAAGAACTCGGGTAGATATAACCTAATCAGGCCACACTGGTGCATGTGCTGGAACTCATAAAAGTCTCCTTTTCTTTTCTTGAAGCGATTACAACATTGTCATTTCTAAATCAATTATGTTCATCCATGAGGAATTTCTCTTTGTTATACCTAAACCAATATGACTGTTTCCTGACTAATGATATAATTTAAAAAAAACCAACAACATTCCATTTAAATCGAAGCATCCTTACAGGCAAACGAGTTTAACTGGTTAGAAAATGTTTTTTGGAACCGAAAAATGGGTCAAGATGACTTGAGATTCTGCTCGTTTTTTTTTTTTTTATGGTGAAGTGTCCAGTTTCGAGCACGGGCTTGTGAGTCAGAGGATCTGGGTTCTAATCCCGGCTCCTCCACTGTCTGTTGTGTGTCCTTGGGCAAAGTGACCTAACTTCTCTGTGCCTCAGTTCCCTTGTCTGCACGATGGAGATTCAGTCCCTGTTGTCCTTCCTACTTAGGTGGGACCTGATGATCTTGTACCTACCCCATCACTTAGTACAGTGGTTGGCACATATTAAGCCCTTAGCAAATACCACAGTAGTAATATTATTACCATCATCATTAAGCAGATTTTGTGTCATTTAGCCCAGACATATTAATGGCGATCATGTTTTATATAAGCAGGACAGTTTCTATTTTAGAAGTTAAAAGAAGAAATTACTCCCTACATCAAAATCAAACAGCAGTCATACTGATGTAGTTCTCACATCTGTGGTGTTATGAATCATTGCAAGTTATTTTTTCAGTAATTCGCTTTTGTCTTCCAGTGAGGATGAACTAGAAGAAACCAATGGAAATAACCCTGTTGACATTGAGGTTGATCAAAATAAGGAGAGCAAAAAAGAGGTATTTTTCCCCTTTTTTCCATTTGAAAAACTGGTAGAACTCATCTGTTTCTCAGAGCGAAGACAGTACTGCCCCAGGAAAGTTACTTTGTGCTCTATTAGAAGCAATACAGTATTTCCTTCTCTTTAAAGAACTCAATACTATTTGCTTTTACGAAAGGAGGGGTATGTGTAGAGAAAACTTTAAAAATGGAAAAGGTTACTCAAGGTTCTGTGCTAAGTATTTTATCCACAGATTTTACTTCATTTTATTTGCTGAATCATGTCCTTAGATGACCCTTTTCAAACTGGTCTGTTAAAGGAGCTTTTGGTTGGAATGGAAGTCGAATGCCCTGTAGCAAATTGGAGGCTGTCAGTGATCATCATTGCCAACCTTTAACCTTCAGATTAAAGCTTGCCGTGGTTCTCAAAATGTGAATCGGTGAACTTTTCAGGAACCCATTATCTTTACAGGGTAATGACTGCTTAGCTATCTAACCGATGGGTGCAGAAACTGTTCAGTATTTTAACTGGGGAAACAAGACAGCCTTGCTGGCTTGGGAGCAGTTGGTGGGTAGTGGGAATAGTGAGAAGGGGGTGTGAGTGGATTTCGGTTGTAAATCAGATTACCAGTAAAGGTTTACCTGAATCAGTATTAGAGACACTAATATGTGTAAGGAATAGCTTTGATACCTTCCTGGCCAAAATCGAGGCACCCTCCCCCCTGCCAGCTTTTGAACTTTTCCAAATGACATACCTGAAGTTTTGTTCCAGTGGCACAAAGCTGTTTCTGAGACATTTTTAAGCAATAGAAGCAGTAAATAGTAGTATTTGAGTGCTTTACTTTGTGCATAGCTCTGTACTAAGCATTGGGGCACAATGCACAGGTGGATATTAGATATAAACTCTGCCCTTGGGGGAGAGGGGCTTCACACTTTTAAGAATAAAAGTGGGGAGGAAGGCCTGGAGACAGACAGGGACAAATACCCAAAATAAAAACAAAACCAGTAGGGTTCTGTGACTGGAGGAGCCAAGTATCAGGTTCCTTAGAGGTCAGTCAGTCCACCAATTGAATTTATTGAGCGCTTATTGTATGTAGAGCACTGTTCTAAGCGCTTGGGAGAGAAGAGTATAACAGACATATTCCCTGCCCACAGTGAGCTTACAGTCTAGAGGACGGGTTACAATCTAGAGGATGAGCTCTACAGTCTAGAGATGAGGGCCCAGTTGCAGCCACCATCCTTCCTGGGGTTTTTGTGGCAGCCTCATGCTGAGAGTGCATGCAGGAGTAACTTTTATCCCCAGCCCGGCAGGCTCCGGGGCCCACTGGGAGTAGGTGGGACTTTTCGGTGGTAGGAAGGAAAACAGCAGTTACCACAGATGCTCATTTTGGACTGCCAGAAGTAGCTCATTAGACCCTTCCTCCAGACAAAGACCCTCATATTCAACTTGCATGTCATTCCCTAGTCATCACCTCCCCCCGCCCCCACAATCCATCCCTACTGTCCTGACAATCTGCTCTCCCTCTTCTGGAGACCCTGGGCCTCGTTTGGAGGGGACCAGAAAGCAGAGTCCCAGAATGGAACTCTCGGCTCAATTCTTACCCTTGCAGCCTTGAGGTGCCTGCTGTCCCAGAGGTAAGGCCTGCTTAAAAGCCCAGGGCACCTGGGTTCAGAGCCTGGAATTTCAGTTAGGAATTTATTCATCCAGCTGTGAACCTCTGCCTTGTTCAGTTGTATTCTCCATAAATTCTAAGTAGTCTCCTTGGTCCTTCCTTTCAGACACAGGGGAGGCCGGTAGTGGGAGCTTTTCTCTCTCAATTGGCCTGATTCTGGTTTTTCTGCTGGTCTTCAAACCCCCTCCTGATTCTCACTCCTAACAACAGCAGTTCCAGATGGAATGCGTTGTCCTCAGAATGATCAGGGAGGCTCTCCTCCTGGAGCAGGGGGCATGTGGCAGAAAATTGTGGAAACCATAGGGCTTGCTCCATCTGTCAGTCACAGCACCCCAATTAACTCTGGGGAGACTGGCACCACTAACAGCCTTGGGGGTTGATTTTATATGGCCACTCTGTTTTCTGAGCAAGGCTTTAGATGGCACCCAGGGCAGTAAATATTATCTAATAGTAAGATTATTCCTGGAAGGAAAGTTTACACAGGGGACTAAACACTCATTAGAATTAGTTGTGTATTTTTGTATGGCATTAAGTGGATGGGGGTGGGGGAGAGTGGCTAAAAGGAGAAATTGGATAGTACTGGAAAATTCAGTCTTCAATCTACCTAAAGGGAGCTGTAGTTAATATATTCTGTTTACGGGCACTTTGAACTAGAGAAATATGTTCATGTATTGATAAGAAGATTGAGTTCCTAATGGGAAACATGCTTTTGGTGGTATCCATCTTTTCACACACCTGCCAGAACATGAAACGAAAACTCCTTCAGACTTCAGCAGTAGCTCTTAAAGAGAGATCTTTTTTTTCCAGTTCCTTTATGTTCAACAGCCTTCAGTTTTAAGCATCAGGAGGCTCCTCATTCCAGGAAATTCGGTTGAGTGATAACTCACCCAAATTTCTGCTGGGAATGATTAGGGGTCTTCAAAGGGGCAAATACTAGAACAGAAAGTCTCGGGGTGTACCTGGGCAGGCCACCCACCAAGACAGCTTTCCTTCAAAATGCTGAGACACAACTCAGTGCCCTTTCCCTCCAAACGGCCTCTGCCTTAGGGCCACCTGTGCTCCACAGCCAGTAGTTAGTCTTTCATCCTTCCTGCAGGGCATCCTTGGAGCCAGATTGTAAAGAGCAAAGCCACTTAAACCCTCTCTCCTTTCTCCTTTTTCCGACCTTTTTAATTCAAGCTGTTTATCAGATGTTCCCGTCTTCCAGGTGCCGCCAGCTGAGACTCTTCCTCAAGTCAGAAAGGAGAAACACAGCACCCAAGCGAAAAACAGAGCCAAGAGGAAACCTCCCAAAGGCATGTTCCTGTCTCAGGAGGACGTGGAGGCTGTCTCCGCCAATGCCACCGCCGCAACCACCGTGCTTCGACAGCTGGACCTGGAATTAGTCTCCATCAAACGTCAGGTACTAGCAGACGCAGTTCTGAAATCCTCAGACTGGATCTTTGTGCCCCCAGGACACAGGAATATGTTTGGAGGTGGTGGCAGAGGCCCTTTTTGGCATCCCAGTACTTCATATCTGATCACATTTGTGGTATGCTAGCGTAATAAAGCTGCTTCAAAAGCTGCTTGTCACTGGGTGCCCATTGGACAGATGAGAAAGGTGAACCCCCTGGGCCCCACAGACAGTTCTGGGGAGGCAGTATAATCTTGCAAAGCACCAGGAACTAAGCACTGGGAGACTGGGATCTAACCTGGGCACTGTTACTGCCTAGCTGGGTGACCTAACCTCATTTCTGGGCCTCAGAAATTCCCATGTAAAATGATGGGGGCAGGGGAGGGGGATATAGTAATAATAATAGTAATTCTGGTATCTGTTAAACAATTTCTATGTGCCAAGCACCTTTCTGAGCACTGGGGTAGGTACAAGCTAATCAGGTTGGTTACAGTCCCTGTCCCACATAGGGCTCACAGTCTTAATCTTCATTTTACAGATGAGGTAACTGAGGCACAGAGAAGTGAAGTGGCTTGCCCAAGGTCACCCAGTAGACAAGTGGCGGAGCTGGGATTAGAACCCACTCCTAACCTTTCTCTCTGTCTCTGTCCCCCTCTGTCTCTGTCACCCTTTCTGTTCCCCCTCCCTTTCTGTTCCCCCTCTCTTTCCCTCCCCGCCCCCTGTCTCCCTCCCATCCCTTCACATCTTCCTCTCCACTCTCAGAGAGTTGGGAGGACAGGAGGTCATGCATGCAAAAAGCACTTGGAGTTAGGCAGGGAAAAGCAGGCCACTGGATGAATCGAGATGGGGCTCGGTAATCAGATTCTCTATGGCTGCTGGGAGGGAGAGAAGGGATTCTGGGTCCAAGAGATGGGCCATCCCATCCAGATGGAAGGCTTAGAGGTAATGCTCAGTGACCGAGCTAAGTAACGAGAGGGGTCAGGCCCATTCCTTTTGGTAATCACCACAGACCCCTGTGGCTGCTTTGGAGTGGTGAAGCGACCAGTAGATGTATTTATAAGTTGAGTATGGCAGGAAGTTGAGCAACCATGTATATTCAGTGTCTATTCTGGATTTTCCCCTGGTTTTTGTTAAGCTTTGTCAGGGGCCATCTTGTGAAATGTTCGGCCAGCCTCTGTAAGATTGCTCAGAAAATGCTGGCGTTGCAGATGGAACCTCCCAGCAACATAATGAAATAGAAGAGCATCTGATTTGGGACCTGTCCCTGAGTATTTTGAACCTCAGAAAACCACAGGGTTATTGGGTTTGGGCAGAGAAACTGTTCTGAGATCCCTGGAACTCCTCCTTTCTGGAGCCTGTGGTCAGGTAGATGGGAGCAGCAGCTTCTGGTAAGGGTAGTAGCTAGAGAAGCAGCATGGCTTAGTGGAAAGAGCCCAGGCTTGGGAGTCAGAGGTCATGAGTTCTAATCCCGGCTCCGCCGCTTGTCAGCTGTGACCTTGGGCAAGTCACTTAACTTCTCTGTGCCTCAATGACCTCATCTGTAAAATGGGGATGAAGACTGAGCCCTATGTGGGACAACCTGATTACCTTGTATCTCTCCCAGCGCTTAGAACAGTGCTTGGCACATAGTAAGCGCTTAACAAATACCAACATCATTATTATTATTATTAGGGCACCATGGTACTTGTGTGGTTAGCGTTTTGGCCTGGCCCACAGGTTCTGACCGTATGAAGCCATCATCATACTAGATCTGGTCAGGTTTCATAACCTCTACTTCCCTAGTTAGTTGCCCCTCATAATCTCAGTAGCCTACAAGCAGCAGTTCACACAGGCGGGAAACGTGTCTACCAACTCTCTTGTGTTGTACTCTCCCAAATGCGTAGTACAGTGCTGTGCACACAGTAGTGCTCAGTAAATACCAGTTAAGGGGATGCTTATGTAAGTAATGCTCCGACAGTCAGGCAGAGCTGTTGTAACCAGTGAATGTCTTTGGGCAACAATGGATTGGGGTTGTGGAGCTCTGGGCCCTTTTTCCTCTGCCCTCTCTCTGGTCTGAGGAAATCCTTTCCAGGGACATTCTCATATCGTGTCTGTGAACGGCACACCTTGTTTGTTCTGCTAGGGAGGCAGTTTGCACCCCAACAGAGTTTGTCTTTCAACAAGAGAGGCCAGGGATTCTGTTAGAATCAAAATAACTTGACAGAATTACGTTTTAGTACAAAAGTTCTGCCTCTGCCGTTGACACGTTTCTTTTAAAAGCAAGGATGTGTTTTTTTGTTTCTCCTCTCCCTTTCAGATTCAGAATATCAAACAGACGAACAGTGCTCTCAAAGAAAAGCTAGAAGGTGGAATAGAGCAATATCGACTTCCAGAGGTAGGATTGGGTGGACGTGAATGTTATCAGAGACAATTCAAGAGGACGTGCTTGCCAAGTTTGCTTTAGATTTAAATCTCAGTCATGTAATCATTTCCCTGCTTCCACTGGCAGTCCAGGAGATAGTTGAGGGAAAGAGCTGTGGGGATAAGGCAGTGTTTCTTTTCTTAATCCCAAACTTGAGAACAGAATGTGGGGGGTTGAAAAATGCAAAATGTCTCCATGCTGAAAATTAGGCGGGGAGGGTGTTGATTTTATTTTGAAATCACTTTCATAAGAAAGGCAACCGTAGGGCAAATGTTAATACTGTTGTTCTGATAACATTTAGGTTGTTCAAAAATTTAATGCTCGTTGGACCACAGAGGAGCAGCTTCTTGCTGTACAAGGTATGGAGAGAGCTCTGTTCCCATTTTACTAGGTTAGCAAAAAAACGCAATTGTACAGGAAAAGGGGACTTATTACCTTTAGCTGCTAATGGAAGCTCTCCTGGCTTCAGTGAGAGTCACAAAAGAAACCGCTGCCTTTCGCAGACATTGTTTTCCTCTCACGGGTCTTGCTGTAAGCGTTATTGTTTGTTGCCTCTGGGGGATTTGAACCTTTGCAGTTTCTCATTTATTTTGGCTCTTTATAAATGCACCTGACCACCTCAATCTTTGTCTGCGTGAACATGGTGATGTATTTGTTGGGCCGTTGATCTCTGAAGAGGCAGCAGGGCCAAGCCTCAGAGAGAGGGAAGGGCCTACATTCTGATTGGACCATCCCTATGTGCTCCCTCAAAAGGGAAGGGTAGCGTGAAGATAAGGATCCTGACACAAGAATCCTTCCTGTTTATAGAGTACAAACCCGGGGCTATTAGAGTCCTTCTGAAGGAATGTGAAACCGTAGAGGGAATCAGCCTCGCTAATTTGACTTGTTCCCATAACACTTTCGGTTGTTTGGTACTAGCTGAATCTTCCACCTTTGCATTTTTACATTGGACGTACGTTTGAGGAAGAGCCCAATTTTGCAAATTTAATCACAGCATCGTATCATTTGGGTTTATATGTTTTGATATAGCTGTACGTGTCTTTTTTTTTTAATTATTAGCAATCAGGAAATATGGCCGCGATTTTCAGGCGATTTCTGATGTGATTGGAAACAAATCAGTGGTACAAGTGAAAAACTTTTTTGTAAATTATCGGCGCCGCTTCAATATAGATGAAGTTTTACAAGAGTGGGAGGCTGAGCATGGCAAAGAGGAGACCAACGGAACTAGTAATCAGAAGCCGGTTAAGTCCCCCGAAAATTCCATTAAGATGTCTGAAGAAGAAGACGAGGTGAGTCTGCCCCTTGAAACCTGAAACCCTTCAGCTGGAACCCCCTGGAGATGTTCAGATGATTTCCAAACGGTTTTAGCTATTTCAGCAGAGAGACTCAGGATTTGACTTTTCTATGCCCTAGGGTATAATGTTAACAGCGTTGTCGGTCCAGACAAGAGAAAGTAGCCAAAACCTTTCTATGGGCTGTGCTGTTTTTCAGTGGTTGCACAACAGGTGTTTTGATTTCTCCCAAACCCCCGTGGACAAATGACAGCGTTGTGAACAAAATCAACTGAATGATTTGTTTTCCTGCTGGTGATATTGTCCCCGTCTTTATCATTGTTCCAAGAATGAACGGTTACCCGGAGCCAGGCGAGGCAGGATGCCATGCTTAGAGAATGGCAGAGCTGGAATGGACCTTGAGAGGTCATCTAATACTAAATAGTTGTGGAATTCGTTAAACGCTGGTGTACAATCCAGATACATCAAGTCCAACACAGTCTCTATCCCAAATGAGATTCACCATCTAAGTAGGAGGAGGGCAGATACTGAATCCCCATTGTAAAGATGGGGAAGCTGAGGCACGGGGAAGTTAAGTGACTTGCCCACAACCACATGGCAGGCAAAGTGGGAGAGCCTGGATTAGATCCTATATTGTCTTATTCCCAGGCCTGTGCTTTTTCCACTAGCCCACACTGCTTCAGTCACCTGCTTTCAGGTGACTGAGTGAATGACTAAACTGTCTAGGTCAGGTGGACAGATGGTCTCTTCCTTTACCCCTTCCTTGAAGTTGTCCTTCATTTTTGAGGCAATAACTAACAGAGGTATGAATATCCCAGCTTTTAAGAATGTGGTAATGCCTTTCCCCTCACCCCACTTCCCTCCACCCCCCAACTTTGGGCTTGTAATTTCCCCTGGCTACAGATCTGTCAGCCAGAAGCTGGCTGTTACCTTTCCTCCTGCTGCTTTGCTGACATTGCCATTTGTACTACGGGCCTGGAAGTTAGAGGTCATGGGTTCTATCTTCCTCCACATCAAACAAAACTCCTCACCATTGGCTTCAAAGCACTCAATCACTTTGCCCCCTCCTACCTCACCTCACTACTCTCCTACTACAACCCAGTTCTCTCCTCTAATGCTAACCTTCTCACTGTGCCTCCATCTCATCCGTCTTGCCGCCGAGCCCTCATCCACGTCCTGCCTCTGACCTGGAACACTCTCCCTCCTAAATCCGGCTCTCCCCACCTTCAAAGCCTTATTTGAAGGCACAACTCCTCCAGGAGGCCTTCGCTGACAAATACCTCCATTCTTCTTCTCCCATTCTGTTCTGCGTCCCCCTGACTTGCTACCTTTGTTCTCCCCTCAGCTCCCAGCCCCACAGCTCTTATGTACAAATTTATAATTTATTAATGTGTCTCCCCCCCTCTAAACTGTATGCTCGTTGTGGGCAGGGATTGTGTCTGTTTATTATTGCATTATACTGTCTCAAGCATTTAGTACAATGCTCTCTACACACTAAGCACTCAATAAATATTAATAATAGAATTAATAATCCTGGCTCTGGCACTTGTCTGCTGTGTAAACTTGGGCAAGTCACTTCACATCTCTGTGCCTCAGGTCTCTCATCTATAAAATGGGGATGGAAACTGGGAGCCTCATGTGGGACAGGGACTGCGTCCAACCCGATTTGCGTATATTCACCTCATGCTTAGAGGAGTGCCTGGAACATAGTAAGCACTTAATACCATCATTATTATTATCAAACCAACTTTCTAAGGCCTTGCAACAAAGAATAAGTCCAATTAAGCATTTTTCTCTGGCTGTCCTCCCAGTTTTCCAGAGTTAACGAGAGCAATACAAATCAGTACCAGCAAGTTAATGGAGACCTTCGATCCTCCTGACTCAGTGGGCTAGGAGATGGACCTACAGTCAGGGGAAGGGGACCGGGTGCCTTTGGCTGAGCCTTGTTTAACTGGGGTCTCCAACCCCTAGCTCCGAGTGGCCATCCGAGTTCCCCACTGCCCTTGCAGGACTTAGTGAGACCACTTTCCAGCACTAGCTAAGGCTTATGGGTGGGAGAATACCAGAACCCACACACGTGCAAATGGGTCATTTCATCCCTCTCTCTTCTAACGTGTGCTCTCTCTCTCTCTCTTTGTCTTTCTCTCCTTGTCTTTCTCAGTCTTTGTCTTTTTCTTTTTCTCTCTCCCTCTGTCTCTCTGTCTGATATGCTGTGTGCCAGGGACTGCACTAAGCACTGGGGTAGACACAAGCTAGTCAGGTGGGACACAGTCCAAATTCTACATGGGACCCCCAGTCTTAATCCTCATTTTACAGATGAGTTAACTGAAGCTAAGAAAAGTGAAGTGACCTGCCCAAGTTCACACAGCAGACATGTGGCAGCGCCGGGTTTAGAACCCAGGTCCTCTGACTCCCAGGCCCGTGGACTTTCCACTAGGCCGTGCTGCTCTCTCGCTGTCCTTTCCCCCTTCCCCCCTCCCCTCTCTCTCACATACCCAGCACCCTTCTGGAGAGTTCTGTAAATGCCTTAGCCAAGGTTGACGCGTTAGAAGAAGATCTGTTTGTAGAAACCCTTCTCTGGCCGCTTGCCCTTTGTTTCAAACACACTGCTGCTCCCAAGGAAGAAGAGCCATCCTGCCTAGGATTATAATGGCCAAATGCAAACACATTTCTCAAACATAATGGTTCGTCTCTGTGCGCATTGTTCCGAAGTGGATGATATGTCATTGGCCCCTTCTGCCGGGGACGAGATCCCAGCAGTCACCCAGAGCCCATTATTCCGCCAAGCGCCGTAGAAGAAAGCATACCCGTGCCGAATTGGAGCTCTGGGCCCGCTGTTGATGAGGTCTGGTGGTGTGCCAGGACAATAGAGGGATCCGAGAGGGAAAGTGAACAGAAATGCCAAGGCATTACACTTTCCTGGTAAATTTTAGGAGTTGTTCCTCCTCTTTCCTTATTTTCCTTAAAACCCTCTCTCAGTCAATTTCGGTTTCCCCCAGCCCTTCGCAACTGTGCTTTCCTTTTGCTGCTCTCTGTGCGTTAGAGCTTGCAGAAGCAAATCAATCAGGACGTTTCGGCTGGCTCTCCGCTTCAGCCGAGAGCCCAAGGGTAACTTGTTAGAATGCTAGTGGTTCTCTAGCTTGTGCCTGTTCATTTCGCTTTTCCACTCAGGCGACACGCAGAGGCAAGGAGTGGGAGTGCTGAGAAAGTGCGAGTTTATCCCTCCTTCCCTGGCTGAACCAGGCAGCAGCAGACTTCCTTCCCTTGGAGATGGTGGGGTCGTGGCCAGAGTGGGGAGGAGACCAGATTGCCATAAATTGTAGTACAGAACAGTATCAACCACTCAACACAGTCCCGCTATAATCAGACCCGGGGTGTCCAAAGGGGAGATTCTCGGATATCCCATTTGCCTAGGGGTTCGTGGCATTGGCACGTCTGGGAATTCTAATCCCTTTTTCTGAAGCTGCGGCACCTTGAGGGAGAAAATGAGAAATTGAAGGTGAATCTAGCTTTGAGCTCCCTGGCCTGTCTAGGGAAAAAGAGTTCTAGAGAAAATTCCAGACCTCTCACGTGAAACAGCGCCAAGGGGTTTTCACTCTCTGATTCCACTCAGTATTTATTGAGCGCTTGCTATGTGCAGAGCATTGTGCTAAGCACCTGGGAGAGTACAAAACAACAGAATTCACTGACACGTTCCCTGCCCATAACAAGCTTACAGTCTAGAGGGAAAGACAGTAATAGGAATAAATATTTTCTAATATTTCATTTAAAGATATTATTATTAATCATATTTATTGGGCGCTTAGTGTGTGCAAAGCACTGTACTCTTATGTACCTAAGTGCTGTGGGGATGGGGGTAGGGAAGAGTATCAGGTGTCCAAAGGTCACAGATTGAGGCGCACAGATGATGCACAAGGGAGAGCAAGCGGGTTTGCCATTGCTATTGCTCATGGTCTCGATCCCCATTTTACAAATGAGGTAACTGAGGCACAGAGAAGTTTAGTGACTTGCCCAAGGTCACCCAACAGACATGTGGCAGAGCCGGATTAGAACCCTCATCCTCTGGTTCCCAGAACCGTTCTCTTTCCGCTAGACCACGCTGCCCTAAGCAGCCAGGGAGGACCTCGCATCCCCTCATAGCCACACAGCCCTCGCCTTCGGCCAGACTGGTTTAGTCCGCGAAACTCGGCTTGCTTTCTCTGGAGCCCAAGTTTAAACAGAGTCAGTGGTCATTCCCCTTGTGCGTTAATACTCTTATGTCTTCTTCTCCCTCCCTAGGCTACGTCTGTCCTTGATGTTAGATACGCATCTGCTTCATGAGAAACTCGGGTAGCCTAGAACAATTTGTGTTGACTACTGTGTTCTCCGGGATATCAGGTATCACCAAACCTCAGACAGCCATCTGCATCATTATCTACGTGGACAACAGCTATTACCAAAAAAAGAAAAGGAAAAAAAAAAAAGGCAAACACTTCCGGTCCTGCTCCATCTGCCTTAATTCTTTGCTCATTCCTCCACTCTTGCAAAGTTCCCAAGTCACTCTCCATCTCATCAGAAGCCGCCAAGGGATCACCCTTCCGGGATGGTTTTTTGGTTTGTTTTTTATTTTTCGACCTGCCTGCAGGACATGGAGCACCTCGGGATGCCCCTGGCCGCTCGGGCAGAGACCTCTCCCTCTCGGTCGGCTCAGGGGACTTTAGTTTACCCGTGTCTCACTGCATGGCTTGTGATCTCTACTTTGTAATGTAATTACTGCAGGTCTAGGGTCCCCTCCACCCCGCCCTGGGAGCGAGCTTCCTAGTTGAGGGAAGAGGCTCGTATTCCTTCGAAGTGACCGCCCACCTGATGTCACACTTGCTTCGAACCCCAACGCCCCCTGGCCGCCGTGTCAGTTACCGAGGGGGGCTGCCAGAGTCACTCAGAGCGATTTCCCACCTTTCCAAGCTTTGGGAAACGGTCAACCGCAGAGCTAGCGGCTGCGTTTCCTCGCCACACTCACAGATCGGGTCTTGCTAGATGGAGCACTAACTAACTCATGGTTTGAGCCATCGGGCCCGGGATGTTTTAGCCTCCAAGGAAATATAGAGCCGGAAGCTTCCGTCGAGGGAAACCTGGCCTCCGTCACCTGGGGTTCCTGGGGTGAGGGCCGTCCACTCTTTTCTGTGCCCTCGGGATGGCATCCAAATGACGCTATCTGGTGCTTCTTTCTACATTTGGAATTTGTGCCTTTTGCATTTGGCAACCACACTATCGCCTTTATGTTCCGGTGTCATCTTTCCCCCATAAAACGTTTTCCTGCCAAAGATAATATCACTGGTAATACTGCTTCCCACAGGTCATGAAAGAGTGCAAATTTAAAATGTAGACTTAATTCATGGAGGAGTGCGAGGCTGGCCGAGGAGGCTTTTGTGGCAGCCATATGTGATTCTGAACTCTTTTCTCCTCTGCATAGCCGTATCCTTTTACACTCCCCTCCACCCCCGTGTCATCTTCACCCACCCCTCCCGCTCGGCCACATAATCACTGGCAAACCCCCTCCCATTCCCTTTTTTAACAATAGTACAGAACAGAGAAAAAATCCATTTCTTGGACTCCTAAATTAACATTTAAAAAAATGTTGTATGGTAATGCCTTTTTGTTGGACTGGCTCTAAAATCAGTGGTAGAGGCTCTAGGCCTCGATGAATCAGTCTTGCAGCAAGCCTTGGGAATTCAGAGCCACCGGAGAAGCTTCCTGGCGAGATCCTGCCACCGGCTCCCGCTCTCCCGCGTTACACCCGGACTGGATTTTACCTATGTAAAAACAGCTCTCTCTGCAGCATCAATTTTGATTTCAAGTTTCTACCTTCAGTACCAAAAACACAGTTTCAGATGCTTTAAGGCCCATCGGTTGTTTTTTTTTTAAGAATTTGAAATATGCAATTCATCATGGATGTGTGTTTTGAGGCCCTCTGTGCACCTTTGCTTGAAAACGATCAGCTCTTTGCCCAGGAAGAGAAGAGGGACTGTCGGCCACCAGTCCTCGTTCGGAACTGATGTGGTGGGTTTCACCAGCTTTCTGGGAAGAAGTTGCGCTTCCAGGGGCTGGGAAGGCAAGTGAGACAGACAGGATCCGCCTCTCTCCATTTATCAGGGTTTCGGTGCCAAGGTGAGAAGTTTCTGCTACCTTGGCAGCACCACCACGACAGCTAACCGCCGAAGAATCAGGTGGTTACCTGGGAATGTGAGGGGAGACTGATGCCGGCGCTAGTATCTACCATCCCCAGCACTTGGCCTGAGGCGGGAGACTAAAGCCCCAACACGAGCTTCGGGCCTCCCATGCCGCCCCTCTCCCACCCCACTCCACTGCACCCCAAATAATTTCAGCAAAGCAAGTCGGCAGCTCTTACTGCACCAACAACCTGGCTCTGCCTCTGCCTAAATTCCTCTTCTCGATTCCAGGCCCCGGGCTTGCTGAGAAGCGGCCCCTTCCAGCCATGCTGGAAAGCCTGGGGCTACTGCTGGATTCAGAGAGGCCAACAGACCGGTCGTGGCAGGGACCTGACAGTAGCTAGGACTCCGCTTTCCCCTCAGCAGCAGCCCAACTGTAAGCGGTCTCCGATCCCGCACGGCCACCGAGCTAGTAAACTTCTGATCAGAGTGGTTGCCTTCCAGCTTCATCCCTGAGGGAAGAATGGCATATAGTTTCATCGGAGAGGGAGGAAAGAAAAACAATATGGCCGTCGTCTCTGCACGACCGCTCCCGTCGAAGCTCGTGCGTGAGATAGCACTGTATTTTTACCTTTGTTTTCAGTACTCTTCACAATGACGTTTTAAATGCAAGCAGCCATTTAGCTTTGAAAGTTGAATGGTTCGGTCTTATTTCTGTGAAGACCCTTTTTAACGGATCAAGAGTTTGATACATCAACTGGTGGCATTCAGATGTGTGAGGGTCCATGGTAACTGCAGAAGATGATGTAGTGTTCACTTACATTTTGTTTTCTTAAAAAAAATTATCAATGTGAATGTCATAATTATATATATTTTTGTGGAAAAATGGGAAATTTATTTCTCCTGAGTAAGTTATTGTGCAAAATATGGTATCATTAAAGCAAATGATAGTTTAACTTTTAGTTTAGAAATCTTAAAAGATATAAAGTGTATTACATATACATAAATGAATGACATTTGTTTTATTTAATTTTTATGTAGTCATGTAAAGTGCTAGGTAGACTTTTTTTTTCCACTTCCCCATTAAAAACACCCTTGTTACTTGAATATTTTGTTAACTGGTCTGAAACACAGTGATCCATCTTGTAATTTATCTAACCAAGGAAATACACCGCCTCAGCTGTGCTCATTAGCACAGCCCATGCTACGTTTCCAGGAACCGTACTGGTGTTCTGCTGCCGTCCCAGCACAGGAAGGGAACCCGTTCCTCAGTGGAGTTTCAGAGTTTGCAGCCAGGAAGCCCCCTTGCTGATCACAGAAGCATCTAATCGAAGAAAAGCAGGAGTGACTCTCACCCTGGTGTCCTACCTGATTGTTTTTGCTTCCTTTGTATCCAGAAGGTTACCTCCACATGTCACCCCCACCACCCCCATCCCCAATTCCCTTATTCCAATATGCTCGTTGTCACTTTAAATTTTAAATGTGCCCTTTGGTCTCGAGTCTTTCTAAAACCCGACACCCCCTTGGGCAGCTGCCCACCAGATTGGAGCCGAGCGGCCCGTCGCACTAGCCGGTTGCGGGACCCGAGCTGGGGCCTCCGGCGATGGAATCGGGAGCCCTCCCCCCCCCCCCCCCCCCCCCGCCCGACCCCTTCGAGGGTTGGCGGAAGCCCGGCCCGCTCAGAAATAGGCACGGAAGAGGTAGCACGAACAGCTCCCCCATCCGAAAGCCTCGACAGGGCTGAGCATTGAGGTCCCCCCCACCCTGGGGCCCCCCAGAACAGAGACGGTCCTCCCCGCCACCGCCCCCCTGGATTCCTGCCGCTTTTTCTGTGGAGAGGAAAGCACAATTGCAATCAAGTTACAGTTTGGAAGGAAGGAAGGAAGGTCAGTATAGTCTATGCATGTTGTATAATAATGAGTGTTTACAGTCATATTCTCCTAAGATTAAAATTTATACTGGAGTGTATAGTATTCCATTATGTAGATTTTATCAACTTTGTTAAGTGCTTTTAGACGGCTTCGAGTTTTTCAAGATTTTCAAAAGATGTATAAGGTTAAGTTTGCAAAGATAATGGAAGATGCTGTATAGCTTTTGAAGTGATGAAATACATGTTGGAATTTTGAAGAAAGTATGTTGTAATAATGCTGTTGTAAGTAATATTTTACTGTCTCTTTGGCCGGTTTTGTATTATTCAGCACACTTACTGTGATGAATGTTCATAGCATTATGAAATCGCTTTAGCCATCGGAAGGTAACATCTGTTTTATTTCTGATTATCATTTTACTGTAACTGAAATTATAGTGGAAATTCGGCAGTTCGTTGGTGAATTCTGCATAATTCATTTTTTCTATGATTTCCCATGTTTGCTGACATGAAATAAAATTTTTCAAGCCATTGATAGAACAAATGGTAGAGAGATTTATTTTCGCAAAAATCACCTATTCCGAATAGGGGTCGGTTTCCGAATCAGCGGTCTCCTGTAATTTGGTTGAGACGCCGCTTGTGAAATGTGTTCTCCCTCCTTCCGGGCCCAAGTCGAAATTCAGTGCATAACAAAAGATCCATATTATTAAACCTCCAGTTTCCAGTCCTGCCCGGCCCTCTGGAATGTTTTCCTTAAACACAGACTTATAATATACATTCCCTCTTAGCCTGTGTTGGGTGGGAATTGCTCGGGTTTTGGTTGATTATATCTTTGTCGTTGATGTTGCTTTTTATGGTGTTTAAGTGCTTACTCTATTTTGGGCACTATACAGTGCTCTGGGGTAGATACATGATAATTGGGTTGGATGCCACCCCTGTCCCTCATGGGGCTCACAGACTTAATCTCCACTTTGTAGATGAGATAACCTATTATGAGAAGTGAAGCGATTTACTCAAAGCCACATAACCGACAGGTGGTGAAGCCGGGATCAGAACTCAGGTCCTCTGACTCCCAGGCCCGTCCTCTCTCTGTGAGGCCACACCGCTTCATTCATAGGGGGATGGGAAATTACCAGATCCAGAAGAGAAATAGCTTCTCCCCCATCTTACTCCCTTCTTCAGTGTGTCTCACCTTGATTTTAAGCCCTTATGACGGAACCTCAGATAATGATTCAGCAGCAGTTATTGAGCCCTTCCTGTGCCCAGTGCTGGGGAAAGTCACTTGCCCTCCAGGAGTCTCAAGTCTGGTGAGGGAGGTGGGAGAGAGAGACACACACAAGTCAATGCGAAAAGCGACAGACCTAAAAACCTAAATGTAAGTACAAATACTAAAAGTTCTCCATCAAGGCAATGACTAGAAACAAGTGGAGTACAACTTTTAGGGCTTCTCTGGGTCTCAGTTACCTCACCTGTAAAATGGGGATCACATCTCCCTCTGACTTTAGACCTTGAGCCCTATGTGACACAGGGATTGTGTTCAACCCGATTCTCTTACCCCAGTGTATACAGTGCCTGGCAGATTCAATAGTATTTATTGAGTGCTTACCATGTACAGAGCACTGTACTAAGCGCTTGGAATGTACAATTCCTTAACAGACAGAGCCCATTGACGGGCTTATAGTCTAATTGGGGGAGACAGAATAGCAATAAATAGAATCAAGGGGATGTACATCTCATTTACAAAATAGGGTAATAAAAACTATATACAAATGAGCAGACAAGCACAGTGCTGAGGGGAGGGGAAGGGAGAGGGGAAGGAGCAGAGGGAAAGGTGGGGAAAGGGGGCTTAGCTGAGGGGAAGTGAAGAGGAGGCAGAGAGGCCGCAGAGGTAGCAGAGGGAAAGGGGGAAGCTCAGTCTGGGAAGGCCTCTTGGAGGAGGTGAGCTCTCAGTAGGGCTTTGAAGAGGGGAAGAGAGTTCGGTGGAGGTGAGGGAGGGCATTCCAGGACAGTGGGAGGACGTGGACCAGGGGTCGACGGTGGGATAGGCGAGAACGGGGGATGGTGAGGAAGTGGGCAGCAGAGGAGTGGAGCCTACGGGGTGGGCAGTAGTAAGAAGGGAGGAGAGGTAGGAGGGGGCAAGGTGATGGAGAGCCTTGAAGCCTAGAGTGAGAAGTTTTTGTTTCATGCAGAGGTTGATAGGCAACCACTGGAGGTTTTTAAGAAGGGGAGTGACAGGCCCAGAGCGTTTCTGCAGGAAGATGAGCCGGGCAGCAGAATGAAGAATAGACTGGAGCGGGGAGAGACGGGAGGAAGGGAGGTCAGAGAGAAGGCTGACACAGTAACCCAGCCGGGATATTACAAGAGCCCGTAGCAGTAAGATAGCCGTTTGGGTGGAGAGGAAAGGGCGGATCTTGGCGATATTATAAAGGGGAGACCGGCAGCTCTTGGTGACGGATTAGATGTGTGGGGTGAACGAGAGAGCCAAGTCAAGGATGACACCGAGGTTGCGGGCTTGAGAGACAGGAAGGATTGTCGAACAGGAAGGATTGTCAAACCATCCACAGTGATGGGGAAGTCAGGAAGAGGACAGGGCTTGGGAAGGAAGATAAGGAGCTCAGTTTTGGATATGTTGGCAAGCGTTTAACAGTACTATTAAAAAAAATAAAATAAGGGCCTTGTGGAGGAGATTTGTTTGGAGGAGACTTTGTGGAGTTTGGCGAAGGAGATCGGGAAGAATGTCCATGACTCAGTTCTCCCTTTGTGCCACTGGCACTCAGTATAAATAAAATAGATAAATATCTATAATCTATAGATATTTTCTATGAAATTATAGAAAAATATCTATAATCTATATATACACACACACAAATGCTGTGGGGCAAGGATGTAGGTAGAGCAAAGGGAGCAAGTTAGGGTAACGCAGAGGGGAGGGAGAGATGAAGAAACGGGGGATTTAGTCTTCATTCAATTGTATTTATTGAGCACTTACTGTGTGCAGACCACTGTACTAAGGGCTTGGAAAGTACAGTTGAGCAACAAATAGAGACAATCGCTGCCCACAACGGGCTCACAGTCTAGAAGGGGGCAGATGCACATCAAAACAGGAATCAATATAAATAAAAAGAATTATAGATATACACACCATTGATATAATTATAAATATGTAATAATGATAGTATTTGTTAAGTACTTACTATGTGTCAAGCACCATTCTAAGCACTGGGGGAGATACAAGGTCATTGGGTTATCCCACGTGGGGCTCACAGTCTTAATCCCCATTTTACAGAAGAGCTGAGGCACAGAGAAGTGACGCCCAAAGTCACACAGCTGACAAGTGGAGGAGCCGGGATTAGAGCCCACGACCGCTGACTCCCAAGTCCGGGCTCTTTCAACTGAGCCACACTGCTTCTCCATATATCTACATTCATATACACAAGTGCTGGGGGCAAGAAAGGGGGAGGTGGGGAATAGAGCAAAGGGAGTCAGGGTGATGGGGAGGGGGAGCAGAGGAAAAGGGGGTGTGCTTAGTCTTGTCACAAGACGCCCCAGTTCATACCATGCTTTCCTGGACCGGGGAAGCCTTAGTGACACCTAATAGAAGTCAAAACACACCTCTGATCAGCAAGGTTAATGTGAAAAGCTTTTACTTGCTTTTACCAGCGTGCAAGGGAGTGACGCAAACATACACTCCCTCACCCCACCACCCAAGGACCCAATATCAGTCCGTGGTCAAAGAAGCCCATTCTGCCAATGCTTCTTCCAAGTGTTGCTCTCAGCGTGCTTCCTTCTTGCTCCTCTGCCAGCCTCCATGCTGCCTGCAGATGCCCCCAACATTCAAAACCACCACCTTTTACCTGCCCTAGGCGTGGCAGCTGGGGCTCTGCGTGCGGTCATTGATTGGCCTGGGTTCATTATTGGGTAAAACGGGGAGAGAAAGCGCCACATCCCTCCATGCTCTGCCCCCACACAGGCCCACAGTCACCTACCTTGAGTAAAACGCATCAGTGCCTTTGCCAATCTTTTCCTTTTTGTTGTTCGCGGGATCACAAACAGTCATTAATAGGCAGCTTATTGTGGGATCGCCACAAGTCGATCTACCCCAGTGCTTAGAACAGTGTTTGGCACATAGTAAGCACTCTACAAATGCCTTTTTTTTAAAAAAAGTGGCAGAGCTAGGATTAGAACTCACATCCACTGACGCGCAGTCCCGTGTTCTTTCTATTAGACCACACTGAGGTATTCTTGGCTTGGGCTGTCATTTTCTAGAGAACCGGCAGCCTGTCAGACTCAGCCTGGACACTGGTAGTCAGCACTGGACCAGTTTAAGGGGGCTCCGACCCTAAGGTCAGGCTAATGCCAAACTGGGATTCATAAAGCAGGTCTGAGAGCTTCAGCAGGACATCAAGTACCCTAAGATCATATTTTGCACAAGTAGAAATGTGCAAGAAACCTCCTTGGAGCTTCCTCCACCTTTGACACTCTCCCCCATTTCTTCTTGGGTTTGGGTGTGGGGGGGTTCTTAGATTTAAGAAAGTGACTCTTTTATGGTATTGGTAATTTTGTTGGGTTTTTTAAATCATATTTGGTTAAGCACTTACTGTGTGCCAGGCACCCCTACTAAGCACTAGGGTAGATACAAGCTAATCTGGTCTGAATAGTAGATATCCCACATAAGACTCACAATCTTAATCCCCTTTTATAGATGAGATAACTGAGGCACAGAGAAGTTAAGTGACACTTGCCCAAGGTCACACAGCTGACAAGTGGCAGAATTTGGATTAGAACCCAGAAGCATTTACTATGTATCAGGCACTGTACTAAGCACTGGGGTTAATACAAGCTAATCAGTTTGGACATATGTCCCACAATAGAGCTCACGGTCCCAATCCCAGTTCTAATCCCCATTTTACAAATTAGGTAACTGAGGCACAGTGAAGTTAAATGACTTGCCCATGGTCACACAGTAAAGATGTGGATGGAACACAGGCCTGGGAGTCAGAAGGAACAGGGTTCTAATCCCTACTCTGTCACTTTACTGTGACCTTGGGCAAGTCACTTCATTCTCTCTGCATCATTTACCTCATTTGTAAAATGGGGATTAAGACTGTGAGCCCCATGTAGGACATGGACTGTGTCCAGTCTAACTTGTACCTATCCCAGCCCTTAATATACAGTACCTGGCATATAATAAGCGCTTAACAAGTACCATAAAAAAAAGTGACAGGGCTAGTTTTAGAACCCAGGTCCTTCTGACTCCCAGACCTGTGCTCTAGCCACTAAGCCGCATTGCTTCTCAACAGTGGTTTGTTAAAACGTAGTGTCCTTGCCAGCCAGGAAGCTGTGGAAGCACTATCATTTCAATTTTCCCTTTAAGGTCTTTTGATAGTCCCCCTCACCCACCTTATTCTTTGATGGGAGTCCCCCGGGGGAGCTTTTTCATAATCACCCTCCTTCACCAGCTGTTTTCCAGAATTCCAGCCAGGCCAGTGCACCTCACAGAACTCCCTTGATGGTTCTTCTGTCAGAAACCCTCCCCACTTGTGATCTCACCTCCGCAAACAGGCTAGAACCCAGGTGTCTTGGATCCCAGAGCAGATCTCTTTCCAGCAGACCAACAGTGGGGCTTCCTCTAGCCTCGAGAACTGGCCCAGCTCAACTGAGGTTCTAAAGCGACATGACACAAATCCAGGAAATGCTGCACGTCCAGGTTCTGCCCACGGCTGCTCTTTATGACTTCGGTTCTGCCTCGCCGACTAATAGGCCCTTGGAGAGCAGGGATGGGGTGTCTTCAGCAGCTTCCCCACAGGGCCTTGCCCAGAGCTGGCCCTCAGTCACTACGACTGGCTGACAGTCGACTCAGGAAGAGAGATGCTTTGGAAAGAGCAAATGACTGGGGCCATTTTGAATCAAGTGCTCTCCAGGCAACACACCTCCGAACCTCTTGAATCGTAAAACTTGGACAATTTCAGCTGCTTCCTTATGGACCATGGGTCTTGTTACCCACATTGTGGTCATTGACGACAGCGGTACTGAGCGAGCCTCTTTCTGGGGGTGCTGAATTGAGCGCCTATGGTGTACAGAGCTCCTACTGTGTACTAAATCATAAAATCCAGAGTCCTGTACTGGGTGCCTACTGTTTCCAGAGCTCTATTGTGTCCAAACAGGATTCCCTAGTGAGTTGTGAGGACACCAAATCTAATCAACCTTCAGCTGCCCCTTGCACTTATGTTTTTACTTCTGCCATCTTTCCCCTTCTAGACTGTAAGCTCAATAATAATAATAATAATTATGGTAATTGTTAAGCGCTTACTATGTGCCAGGCACTGTACTAAGCGCTGGAGTGGATTCAAGCAAATGGGGTTGGACCCAGTCCCTGTCCCGCATGGGGTTCACAGTCTTAATCCCCATTTTACAGATGAGGTAACTGAGGCACAGAGAAGTGAAGTGACAGACAAGTGGCAGAGCGAGGATTGGAACCCATGACCTTCTGAGTCCTGGGGTCGTGCTCTATCCACTACGTACTCTGATGTACTCTCCCAAGCGCTTAGCACTGTGCTCTGCACACAGTAAGGGCTCAATAAATATCTTCGATTGATATATTTGAATGAACATTCAATTTCATTCATTCAGATCCCATTGCTTGTGAATATTTCAGTGTCCATTAGAGTGAGAACTCTTTATAGTCAGGGAATGTATCTTCTGCTTCTCTTGTACTTCCCAAGGGTTTATTACTATGTGTCGTGCTCAGTAAGTAGAAGCAGTGTGGCTTATTTCAGCCTATCAGTAGGTCCAGGAGACCGACTCTCCCTCACCTCCTCCTCCTTCCCCCAGGGTCCCTTCAGAGACAGGTGGAAGTCTGGGAGAATTTGTGGGGTCCCAGCATTTTACCAAGTCACTTGGGGTCCAGCCTAAAGGGCCCAGCCTTACCAAGCTTTTAAATCTCAAGGAGATGTGAAAGAGACGAGCAATCTCCACATCACAAATAAACTTCCCACAATCAGCTTTAAGGCACTGGATTAGCTCTTCCCCTCCTACCTCACCTCACTACTCTCCTACTACAACCCAACCCACATGCTTCGCTCCTCTAATGCCAACCTACTCACCGTGCCTTGATCTCTCATCCACCTTACCATCCACCCCTCAGGACTCATGTTCTTCCTCCTGCTTGGAACAACCTCCCCCTTCATTTCCAAAAGATCGCCATTTTCCCCTCCTTCAAAACCCAACTAAATTCGTACCTCTTCCAGGAAGCCTTCCCTGACTAACCTCTCGTCTCCCCACCCTACTCTCCTTCCCTTCTCTTTCCGTCTATGCACTTGGGTCCATACTCGGCCAGTCCCACGGCACTTATGTACATCTGCTCATACTTTGCCGCTTTCCCTATCAGTACTGTATTTTGGTCTCTGTTTGCCCCACTAGATGGTAAGCTCCTAGAGGTTAGGGATCAGGTCTACTAACTCTATTGTACCCTCCCTTGTGCTTAGTACAGTACTCTATACCCAGGAAGTGTCTAATAAATACCACTGATGGAATAATTGATCATATGTAACAATATAGAAATGACTAGACGTGCTTAGTTCAGTGCTCAGCACATAGTGCTCAATAAATACAATTGATTGCCCCCTCCTACCTTACCTCCCTGATTTCCTACTACAGCCCAGCCCAAACCCTTTACTCCTCTAATACCACCCTACTCACTGTACTTCGATCTCCTCTATCCCTCGACCGACCTGTCCTGCCCACATCCTGCCTCTGGCTGGGAACGCCCTCCCTCTTCATATCTGACAATCACTCTCCATACTTTGTACAGCGTATTAAAAGTACATCTCCTCTAGGAAGCCTTCCCTGACTAAGCCCTCATTTCCTCTTCTCTCATTCCCTTCAGCGTTGCCCTTGCACTTGGATTTCCTCCCTTCATTTACCCCTCCCCTCAGCTCCCAGCACTCATGGCCATATCCATAATTTACGTAGATTAATGTCTGCCTCCCCCTCTAGACTGTAAGCTTGTTATGGGAAGGCAACATGTCTACCAACTCTTTTACATCGTACTGTACTCTCCCAAGCGCTTAGTACAGTGCTCTGCACACAGTAAGCTCTCAATAAATTCGACTTATTGATTGATTGATTTGTCTCCTGCCACCTCAGGGGACTGTCTGTGGAGAATTGAGAGCTCACCTCCTCCAAGAGGCCTTCCCAGGCTGAGCCTGAGCTTCCCCTATTCCCTCTGCTCCCTCTGCTGCCTCTCTGCCCCCCCTTCACCACCCCTCAGCTAAGTCACCTTTCCCCCCTTTCCCTCTGCTCCTCCCCCCTCCTTTCCCCTCCCCTCAGCACTGTGCTCATTTGCTCGTTTGTTTATATTTTTATTACCTTATTTATTTTGTTAATGAGGTGTATATCCCCTTGATTCTATTTATTGCTATTGCTTTTGTCTGTCTGTCTCCCCCGCTTAGACTGTAAGCCCATCATTGGGCAGGGATGGTCTCTATCTGTTGCCGAATTGTCCATTCCAAGTGCTTAGTACAGTGCTCTTCACATAGTAAGCGCTCAATAAATACTATTGAATTGTACTTTCCAATAGTTTAGTGCAGTGTTCTGCACACAGTAAGCGCTTAATACGAATGGATGGATGGATGGATAGATGGATGGATGGATGGATCAGCATGGCTCCGAGAAGCAGAGAAGCAGCGTGGCTCAGTGAAAAAGAGCACGGGCTTTGGAGTCAGAGGTCATGAGTTCAAATCCCAGCTCTGCCACTTGTCAGCTGTGTGACCGTGGGCAAGTCACTTAACTTCTCTGTGCCTCAGTTACCTCATCTGTAAAATGGGGATTAAGACTGTGAGCCCCACGTGGGACATCCTGATTCCCCTGTGTTTACCCTAGCGCTTAGAACAGTGCTCGGCACATAGTAAGCGCTTAACAAATACCAACATTATTAACATTATTATGGATGGATGGATGGATGGATGGATGGATGGATGGATGGATGGATGGATGGGTGAATGGATGGATGGGTGGATGGATGGGTGGATGGATGGATGAATGAATGAATGAATGAATGAGTGAATGCAGCCATCTAACTACCTGGCTCCCTCTGCTGGCCACAACGGGTCTCCGCAGCCTTTTCCAGCTCCCGTGCTGGAGGCCAGGATAGTTTTCCAGTTCAGTCACTCGGTGATATTTATTGAACTCTTACTATGTGCAGAGCACTGTACTAAGCGCTTTGGGAGAGTACAATATACCAGAGTTCTTAGGTACATTCCCTTCTCACAATGCGCTTACAGTCTCCAGGCAGGATCTGTTCCATGTACATTCCACGCGCTTAGTACATTGCTCTGCACATAGCAAGTACTCAATAAATGCTATTGAATATAGATTGGTTCCATAGAGAAACTCAGTGAGGCCTGATTGATCCATTTCAGCTCCCCGTGTTGTGCAGACCAACTGGACAATTACTAGATCCTCCACATAATAATAAGAGAAGCAGCGTGGCGCAGTGGAAAGAGCACGGGCTTTGGAGTCAGGGCTCGTGAGTTCGAATCCCAGCTCTGCCGCTTGTCAGCTGTGTGACTGTGGGCAAGTCACTTAACTTATTTGTGCCTCAGTTCCCTCATCTGTAAAATGGGGATGAAGACTGTGAGCCCCACGTGGGACAACCTGACTCCCCTGTGTCTACCCCAGCGCTTAGAACACTGCTCTGCACATAGTAAGCGCTTAACAAATACCAACATATAATACTTGAGTTTTTATCCAGGACATTTATTCCCAAATGTATATTTATTTATAAATTGATTTTTTTTGGGAATACATATATTTGGGAATTATTGTTTATATATCTCATATATATATCTGTAATTTATTTATTTATATTGATGTCTGTCTCCCCCTTTAGACTGTGAGCTCGTTGTGGACAGGGAATGTGTCTGATGTTATATTGTACTCTCCCAAGTTCTTAGGACAGTGCTTTGCACATAGTAAGGGCTCAATCAATACGATTATTATTACCTTATGAAAATAATAATAATAAAGTGCTCTCACATTACTGATCTGATTTTTGCCCTCACAGCAACCCTCTGAGGTAGGTAGAAAGGTAGATGTCACTATCCCCATTTTGCAGAAGGGGATACTGAAGTACGGAGAGGTGACGTGCTAGCTCGAGGTCCCGTGGGCCAGTGGCCGAGCTCGAACTCAGAGCACGGCCCTGTGGTTTCCAGTCGGGCACCTTCTCCTCCATCATGCTGCCTCCCTGGCCACACCTCAGTTCTTCTCTGTTCCAGGAGCAGCTACAGGCTAATGTTCTGGGAGACCCAAGAGCTGAGATGCTTATTTTGTTAATGAGGTGTACATCCCCTTGATTTTATTTATCGTGATAATGTCGTCTTGTTTTTGTTTTGTTCTGTTCTGCTCTGCCATCTGTCTCCCCCGATTAGACTGTGAGCCCATCACTGGGCAGGGATTGTCTCTATCTGTTGCCGAATTGTCCATTCCAAGCACTTAGTACAGTGCTCTGCACATAGTAAGCACTCAATAAATACTATTGAATGAATGAATGCTTGAGCTCTACCCACAGCCAGGCTAGACCCCTCCTCCAGGGGACCGCGGCCATCTCCGTTATGGCATGGTCAGGACCTCTAGACTGGAAGCTCGTTGTGGGCAGGGTATGTACCTCCCAATTCTGTTATATTGTAATAATAATGTTGGTATTTGTTAAGCGCTTACTTTGTGCAGATCACTGTTCTAAGCGCTGGGATAGATACAGGGTAATCAGGTTGTCCCACGTGAGGCTCACAGTTAATCCCCATTTTACAGATGAGGTAACAGGCACAGAGAAGTGAAGTGACTTGCCCACAGTCACACAGCTGACAAGTGGCAGAGCCGGGATTCGAACCCATGACTTCTGACTCCCAAGCCGGGGCTCTTTCCACTGAGCCACGCTGCTTCTCTCTCCCAAGCACCTCATATAGTGTTCTGAACACAGTAAGTGCTCAGTAAATACAATTGAATGATAGATTGACTGGCCGGCTGCAGGTCAAGAATCCAGATACTTTGCGATACCAACCCTAGTCATTCATTCATTCGATAGTGTTAAATGAGCCGTGAATTGTGTGTGGGGGTTGTAACTGTACTGAGTGCTTGGGGCAGCCACTAGAAGAAAAAGATTCATTCACAGCCCTCAGGGCCTTCGCAGAAGCAGCATGTCCTAATGGAAAGAGCCTGGGCCTGGGGAGTCAGTGGATCTGGTTTCTAATCTTGGCTCCACCACTTGCCTGCTGTGTGACCTTGGGTAAGTCACTTCACTTCTCTGCGCCTCAGTTACTTCATCTGTAAAACCCCCCTTTTCCTCAGCTTCCACTCCCTTCCGCATCACCTCTATTCGTTCCCTTTGCTCTTCCCTCTCCTCCCTGCCCCACAACATTTATGAATATATGTATATATTTATAATTCTGTTTATGTATATTGATGCCTGTTTACTTGTTTTGATGTCTGCCTCCCCACTTCTAGACTGTAAACCCGGCGTGGACAGGGATTGTCTCTCCGTATTGCTGAATTGTACTTTCCAAGTGCTTAGTATGGTGCTCTGCACACAGGAAGCGCTGAATAAATATAATTGAATGAATGAATGAATGAATAAATGAATAAGTAAAAGTGGGATTCAATACCTGCTCTCCCTCTTATTTAGACTGTGAGTCCCTTGTGAGGCAGGGACTGTGTCTGACTTGATTATCTTGTATCTACTCCAGCATTCAGTTCAGTACCTGGCAAATAATAAACATTAAACAGAATTATTATTAGCTTGTTGTGGGCAAGGAATGTGTCTGCCAATTCTGTTTTAGTGTACTCTCTCAAGTGCTTAGTACAGTGCTCTGCATACAGTAAGCACTCAATAAATTCCATTGATTGACTGATTTGAATGATTATTATCCCGACTCTAATACTTACAGGGTGATGGATGCCTAGACGAGGTGGGTAGAAAAGTCAAGCAGATGGGGGAGAGATTTCTGGAGATAAAAAAAACTGAAACGTTTAAATGGAGTTCTTTTGTTCTCGCACCCTTTATTCATCCACCTTCAGTCCTACAGTATTTTATGTACATATCCCTAATTTATTCATATTAATATCTGTCTTCCCCTCTAGAGTGTAAGCTCGTCATGGGCAGGGAAGATATCTACCAACTCTGTTCTACTATGCCCTCCCAAACAGTGCAGTTCTCTGCACACAGTGCTCTCAAGAAATATGATTGATAGCATATTTCAGCATAAGATTGCAATTTGGCTCCCCACCCAAAATGTCATATTTGACCTATAGCTGCAGAAAGCACCACTGACCGAACTGTCTCCATCCTCTAGCAGAGAGACGCTGTCTCTCAGGCCGGATGGCTCCGAGCACTGGGCACCAGTCACCGGGCACTGGATATCTGGCGGATCAAGGCTGAGCCAAAGTGGATTCTCTCTAAGTCTGGACCGTCCTCTTCCATCTCAGGGGCCTCCGGGTGTCTGCCTCCTCTTGTTTATCTTGGAGCCAGTTGCTAGACTTTGGATTATTTAAAGAATAGAAATATTAAGAAAACAAAAAAACCCTTTGCTGGCTCTGGTTGGGAGCAGTCATGAGGCGGTATTTTGAAAACATGATCTAGTTGTCAAACAGAATTACACCGCATTAGGGGAGAGGATGTTTTCCCTACAGGGGACCCTAATTCCGACTAAGTTATCGGTCCAATTAAGGGATGCTCTTTTTTTCTTTTAGGAGAGTTTTCAATCAGAAGGAAATGACAGCAGGACTTAGCACCTCTGCCTCTCTCTGTCTGTTTCTCCACTGCATGCGGACCTCAGTCAGCTCTGTCCCCTGCAGACTCCTCTGACAGAAGAATACTTTTCCTGGAGATTTTAGAGTGCTGCCTTTTTCAGTGGATAGGGCCTTGTTTCTTTTCTGTTTCGCAACCATTTTATTCATCAGGCTGCCACGTTGGAGACAGGCACCCGGCCTCTGTAAACCCACCTCTTTTGGCTGCCTCCTCCTTCACTCTCTCCTTTTTCTTTCCTCCCTCCCTCCCTCGCCAAGTGCCCCCTCTGTCCCCCACCATTTCCCGTCTCAGATTTGAAGGTAGCTCCTGAGGCTGGGGCAATTTCAGGCTGCCATTGGCTACTTCAAGGACAGAAGGAAAATCAGTAAAAATTTCCTGCAGAATTCTCCCTTCCACACAGCAGGAATTGGCACTGGATTCCCAGCTTCCTGATTCAGCAGTTTCTCTTGGAGAGCAGGAGGTGCCAAGGGGACGCCCTTTTTAAACCAGATTCATCGATAAAATTGAGCTCTGTTTTCTACAAAGCTATCATCCGGTGGCATCGGGGTACATGACTCTTGTTCATTACGCTATTGAGAGGCCTTAATGGGGCCACAATTCTTAGTGCAATTTTATTGAAAGCCTCTAAAAACAGAAGTTCCGGTTCTCACAGATGTGACCCATGTTATTTGTGTCAGGGGCCACGATCCCAATAAACCATCAGAAACGTACAAGAATGATAACTCGGAATTAAGTAAGCATCTGTGCTGGGGATGCTCCTTCAAGCTTTTTAACAGGAAGATTGAGTTTATTGCAGTGATTTTTGCACATGCTCACGGATTCCTTAGCAATTCTCATGGCAATTTTATTGCACATTCTGCCAGTTCAATCGGCAGGAGCTGTGGGAAGAAGAGATTCAGAGGGGAAGCAGCGTGGCCTAGTGGATAGAGCATTAGGGATTCAGAAGGATCCGGATTCTAATCCCAGCTCCGCCTCTTGTCTGCTGTGTGTCTTTGGGCAAGTCACTTCACTTTTCTGTGCCTCAGTTATCTCACCTGTAAAATAGGGATTAAGACTGTGAACCCCATGTGGGACATGGACTGTGTCCAACCTAATTAGGTTGTAGACCGTAAGGACCCTCTAGACTGTAAGCTCACTGTGGGCAGAGATTGAGTCTGTTTATTGTTATATCGTACTCTTCCAAATGTTTAGTACAGTGCTCTGCACATGGTAAGTGCTCAATAAATATGACTATCTACCCCAAGGCTTAGAACAGTGCTTGGCACATAGTAAGCGCTTAGCAAATATCATAAAAAAAAAGTGGGGGGCTGGGAGCTGATGTCTAAAGGAAAGACACTAGAAGGAGCGACCGCCAGATCTTTCCGCTTGCTCCTTGTTGTGCCCAAATAGCATATGGCAGAGTCTGGTGGTCAGTGACTAATCACGTATCGAATTGCTTCAAGAGGGCCAGTTTGAGACCAATGATCCCGGCCTGAACTCTGATCTTTTTCTGCTAGATGGCTCATTCCTCAAACTCAGCTTTTAGGAATTGGCAGGAAAAGAAGTTGCAAACTCATATTTTTTTAAACGGTATTTGTTAAACCCTTACTATGCACCAGCACTTAGCACTGGGGTAGATACAGGATAAGCAGTGTGACGTAGAGGATAGAGCACCACTCTGGGAGTCAAAAGGTCTTGGGTTCTAATTCTGGCTCTGCCACTTGTCAGCTGTGTGACCTTGGGCAAGTCACTTCATTTCTCTGTGCCTGTATTACCTCATCTGTAAAATGAGGATAAAGACTGTGAGTCCCACATGGGACAGGGACTGTGTCCAACCTGATTTGTTTGTATCCTCCCCAGCCCTTAATACAGTACCTGACACATAGTAAGATCTTAACAAATACAACAATAACAATAATAATAATAATAATCAAGTTGGACACAGACCACATCCCACATGGGGCTCACAGTCTTAATCCCCATTTTACAGATGAGATCATTGGGGTTTTGAGAAGTAAGTGACATGCCCAAGGTCATTCAGAAGACAAGTGGCAGAGCAGGGATTAGACGCCAGGTTCTGCTGACTCAGGCCCTTGCTCTACTAGGTGACATTGCTTCTCTGAGACACACTGCCCTTCTTGGGACCATTTGTGGTATTGTTAAGCACTGACTTTGTTCCAAGTACTGTGTTCAGCAATGGGGTAGATATGCTGCCATCAGATCAGTAGTTCTGTCTGTAGCTCAAGTGTTCAGACACAGAAGGCCCGGAATACCCACTTCCCCCTGAGTGATCTTGGTAAACAGAGGAATTTCCCTGAATTATCTGGCTGACTGGTTGTGGAGGCCAGAAAGCACTACTTAGACACAGAGCATATTTCAATCCATTTGCACTAGGCCCCAAAAAGCAGCATGACCAAGTGAAAAGAGCACTGGCTTGGGAGCCAGAGGACTTGGGTTCTAATCCTGGCTCTGCCGCTTGTCTGCTGGGCGACGTTGGGCAAGTCACGTAACTTATCTGTGCCTCTGTTCCTTCGTCTGCAAAATGGGTATTCAAAACCTGTTCTCTCTCCTACTTAGACTGGGAGCTCCATGTGGGACCTGATTATCTTGTATCTACCACACTCTTAGTGCAGTGCTTAACAAATGTAGTAAGTGCTTAACAAATATTAACATTATTATTAGTAGTAGTAGTATTAATGGAATGCTGGAAGTGACTGGGAAGCAGTAAAACTGTCAAATGACCTTAGTCCAAATGATAATAGCACCTGCCTTGATGTTATATAGAAAATAAGCTACTCATGGGCAGGGATCATGCCTACCAACTCTATTGGACTCCCCCAAGAGCTTAGACCAGTGCTCAGTACACAGTGAGCACTAAATAAGCACCACTGATTGATTAAAAGGGACTCTGACCCATTAAATAGAGTTGATTTTAAGGGGGCAGTAAGTGAGAGATCAGGATGCCCTGGGGCCACTGCTGACCAATGGGAAAATCCCAAGAAACCAGCGGTGTTTTGGTAGCCTGCAAGAGTGAAAAGCCACAGGAGCCTTTCAAACCATTCTCTAAAGATGTACTGAAGCTCCCACTTACAGTCTTGTCCGGGCAAATGGAAAAGGTTGAGAATTGAATCAACTCTGAAAAAGTAGGGGCTTTATGGGCGAAACACACAGCTAAAACCTAAAGTGGAAAGTGTGCTGCTCAAATCAAAAGAATAAATTGGGATGAAAAGGGAAATAATTGGGGCTTTCAGCCTAGTTAGAGTAAAGCAGGACCAGGTACGATGCATTAGGGTGGGTTTTGTTCCATCTCTTAAGAGAAATCTTTCTCTCCCCATTAATGGACTGTCAGCTATTTCTCTTTCCACGGTTGAATAGTCAGTGGGGGAGGGTGGTGCTCTGTTCAGGTCTGATTTATATGCATTTTCGGGTGGAAGTAGTTTGTCTCCAACTTAAACAGTGGTCTGTAGTCTTTCTGGTACTTTAAGATGATGTATCAGTCGTAACAGATCAGGAGAGTCCCAGAGAAAATGCCCATATGCCCGGTTTGGGAGGGGAAGACCAGAGCCAGCAGCAGTGAATCAATCCCTCAAACACTGGTATTTATGGAGCACTTACTGTGGGCAGAGCGCTGTACTAAGAGCCTTAGGAGAGTACAGTACAACAGAGTTGGTAGATGCGTTTCCTGGCCATAAGGAGCGTACAGTCCCCCCACAATCTGAAAGCTGAGATGGCCGACTGGAGGAGGAAATGGCTAGTCATTTTCTTGGGCGTCGGCTCCCCCCTGGCCGAAGCACCAAGTTCTCTTTCCAGGGTTCGTCGATTCTAAACCCTGGCCCCAAGGGAAATCAACTTCACTATTTCCCCCAGGTTGACCGAGTGGAAAGAGCACAGACCTGGGAGTTAGAGAATGTGGATTCTAATCCCAGCTCTGCTACATGTCTGCTGGGTGACCTTGGGCAGGTCACTTAATTTCTCTGGGCCTCAGTTACTTCATCTGTCAAATGGGGATCGAGACTGTGAGCCCCCATGTGGGACAAGGACTGTGCCCAACCTCATTACCTTGCATCTACCCCAGTGCTTAGAACAGTTCTTGGCACATAGCCAGTGCTTTACAAATACCACAGCTATTACTGTTATTATTTTAATGTCTGTCTCTCCCTATAGACTGTAAGCTCCTTGTGGGCAGGGATTGCATCTGCTAACTCTATTGCATTTTACTTTGGCAAGCGCTTAGTACAGTGCTCAGTAAGTACTCAGTAAATGCCACTGAATAGTTGATTGATGAATGACCATTCAAGAGCAGCTACATAACCCAGTGGTCATTGGGGCCCCTAAGGGATCTGAGTAAGGGAGCAGAATCAAGCAATCAATCAAATTTAGGGAGCCCTTACTGTGTGCAGAGTACTGTATCAATCAGTCAATTATGTTTCTTGAGCACTTACTGTGTGCAGAGCACTGTATTAAGCGCTTGGGAGAGTACAGTATAATAGAGTTGGTAGACACATTCCCTGCCCACAGTGAGCTTACAGCCTAGAGGGGGAGCCGGACAATAATATAAATAAGTAAATTATGGATATGTACGTAAGTGTTGTGGGGCTGAGAGAAGAGTGAATAAAGGGAATAAATCCAAGTGCAAGGGCGACACAGAAGAAGTGGTAGAAGAGGAAATGAGGGTTAGTCAAGGATTAGTCTTGGAGATGTGCTTTTAATAAGGTGTTGAAAGTGGGGAAAATGATTGTCAGATATGAATAGGGAGGGTGTTCCAGGCCAGAGGCAGGATGTGGGCAAGAGGTCAGAGGCAAGATAGATGAGATCAAGGTCTAGTTGGGTATGTTGGCATTAGAGGAGCAAAGTGTGTGGGCTGGATTGTAGTAGGAAATCAGGGAGGTAAGGTAGGAGGGGGCAAGGTGATTGAAGGCTTTAAAGCCAATGTTATGGAGTTTCTGTTTGATGCAGAGGTGGATGGGAAACCACTGGAGGTTCTGGAGGAGTGGGGAGAAATGGACTGAATGGTTTTGTAGAAAAATGATCTGGGCAGCAGAGTGCAGGGTGGACCGGGGTGGGGAGAGAAAGAAGGCTAGGAAATCAGCAAGGAAGCTGATGCAGTAATCAAGGTGGGACAGTATAAATACTTGGATCAGCACATTAGCAGTTTGGATGTAGAGGAAAAGACTGTGAAGGTTGAACTGATAGAATTTGGTGACATACTGAATATGGGGGTGGAATGAGAAAGATGAGTCAAGAGCTAACTCTAAGTTTATGGTTTTGTGAAACAGGGAGGATGGTGATGCTGACTACAGTGATGGGAAAATCAGGGGGAGGTCAGGGTTTGGGTGGGAAGATCCTCTTTTAAACTGTTCAGTCTGAGGTGTTGGCGGGACATGCAAGTAGAGAGGTCTTGAAAGTAGGAGGCAACTTGAGACTGCAGAGAGGGAGAAACATCAAGGGTGGAGATGCAGAGTTGGAAATCAGCTGCATAGAAGTTGTAGTTGAAGCCATGGGAGTGAATGAGTTCTCCAAGGGAGTGGATAGATGGAGAATAGAAGGGGACCCACAACTGAACCTTGAGGGTCTCTCAGGGTTAGGGGACGGGAGGCAGGGGAGTCTCAAAAAAGACTGAGAATGAGCAGTCAGAGAGATAGGAGGAGAAACAGGAAAGGACAGTGTCGATGAAGCCGAGGTGGGAGAGTGTTTCCAGGAGATAGGGCCGATAGTGTCTAAGGCAGCTGAGAGGTCAAGGAGGATTAGGGTGAAATAGAGGCTGTTGGATTTGGCAAGAAGCAGATCACTGGAGACCTTTGACAGAGCACTTGCTATGGAGCGAATGGGGTGGAAACCAGATTGGAGAGGGTCATGGAGAGAATTGGAGGAGAGGAAGTGGAGACAACAGGTATAGACAACTCACTCAGGGAGTTTGGTGGGGAATGGTAGGAGGGAGATAGATATAGATAATGATTTGTACATTCCAAGCGCTTAGTACAGTGCTCTGCACATAGTAAGCACTCAATAAATACTATTAAATAACTGGAGGGAGCCATGGGGTCAAAGGAGGGTTTTGTTAGGCTAGGAGAGATAAGAGCATGTTTAAAGCTGTGGGGGAAAAGCCACTGGAGAGTGAGCAGTTGAAAATGCTACCCCCAAAATAGCAGCATGGCCTAGTAGAAAACGCACAGGTCTAGGAGCCAGAGGACCTGGGTTCTAATCCCAGCTCCGCCACTTTCATGCTGCGTAACCTTGGGCAGTCACTTTACTTCTCTGTACCTCAGTTACCTCATCTGTAAAATGGGGTTTAAGACAGTGAGCCCCACATGGGACATGGACCTTGTCCAACCTGATTACCTTGTATCTACCCCAGCACTTAGTAAAATGCCTGGCACATTAGAAAGTGCTTAAACAAATACCATTAAAAATTATTTTAAAAAGGTGTCTTCCAGACTTGCTCATCTCAGGTCTCTGATAACACCTGGGAATTTACAGTGCGAACCAAAAAGAGCCAAAATTGCGGTTTTCAGGCCAATGGGTAGTTTGAAGCCAGTCCCCTCCCAGTCCTCGTCCTCCTCCAAAATCTTTGTCCCTTTTCACTCCCTCCTTTTCATTTTCGCTCAAAATGAAAAGTCACCACTTCTACTCTCATAATTAGCTTGTTGTGGGCAGGGAACATGTCGTGTTGACTCTCCCATTCGGTATAGTAGTACACTGCTCTACACACAGTAAGCAAACAGCAAATTCCATTGCCTGATTGATCGATAATGGAAGAGAAGGACAGTTTGACCTTGGCATACCCAGCTTTTTGTGAAAATAGAAGCTTCAACACTGAGTGCCTTGAATGTAGTGGGCAATTATGGATGATATCAACGTGATACATAATAATTTTGCCAGAGGTTCTAAGGTCTGGGCTTCTCCTTTTGGAGGTGATGAACTCACCCTCATCCAGTGAAGTTAAATTCCTAATCCTAAGTATAGTTAAGAGCATTCCTGAAATATATATAAATCATTATTTTGGGATTGTCCAATCAGTGTCCACTCCAAATGGGTACATGTTTACTTGTCTCTGTTTACATGTCTGGAGGAAAGTAATTCTGGAAGGCATACTCAGTTGGGCAATGAGGCTTTGAAAATGGTGGCTTCTGAAGTTAGAAAAAAAAGGAAAGAAAATCAAGGGCTCATATCATCCTCATTAACCAAGGAGAAAGTTACTGCAGATTGCCAAGTGAATCTTCAAAATGTTAATTGAGAATACTGCAACTCCGAAATATACTTTTCCCCTTCACTTTCGTAAGTGAAATCGGGTTTTAATGATTTAAGGTAATACTTTACTGGGCTATTTTGAAAGAGGACCGAGTTCTTAATCAAGTGAGCTCCAAATGCAGGTCTCTGCTGTTCCATCTTCACAAATCTGTGCTGGGAAAGTCCGGATGGCTTCAAGGATTTTGAGAACTGCAGTATCCGTGGATTAGCGATGAGAAGAGGCAAGTCCCGAATGTACTGGTGTGTTTGAGTCCTCGGCTCATTCCTTGTACTCTGAAGGTCAGACCGATTCGAAGGATGAAATCGTGGGTGGCAGTCATTTCAACAGCCAAGAAGACGCAGAAACCCATCCGTCGTCTGATAGTACAACTATGAGGCCTTTTAATTTCGTTTTTACTAAAGTAATCCCCCGCTTTCAAATTGGGGGATTTCGACTTCTGAAGGGAAGAGGTTTTATCTGAGTTTCCTTATGTGACCCAAAGGAACAATTCACTCTTCCTCTCTTTTCACTTTTCTTTGGATCTTACTGCCTCCACTTCAGATTTCACCTCCTGCATTTCACCCCCATCTGCTTCTGGGTGTGAATTTCTCTCTCTGTGGCACAGGGCTTAGCAGAGAGATTTTTCTTTCTTCCTAAATCCTTCACTAGTCAGTCAGTCAGTAAATCGCATCTACTGAGTGTTTGTTGGGTGTAGAGCACCGTATTATGTGCATGGGAGAGCACAATGTTACAATATAACAGACACATTCCCTATCCACAGCAAGCTTATAGTCTAGAGTGGGAGACATACATTAATATAAATAAATTAATTAAAACTATGTTCATAAATGTTGTGGGGCTGGGTGGGGGGATGAACAAAGGGACCAAGTCAAGGCGACACAGAGGGAGTGGGAGAGAAGAAAGGAAGGCTTAGGGAAGGCCTCTTGGAGGAAATGTGCTTTGAAGGAGAGGAGAGTAGTTGTCTGTAGGATATGAAGAGTGAGGGTGTTCCAGACCCAAAGCAGGACATGGGCGAGAGGCTGATGGTGAGATAGAGGAGTTCGAGGCACAGTGAGAAGGTTGGCATCAGAGGAGTGAAAGGCGCTGGCTGGGTTGTAGTAGGAGAGTAGCGAGGTGAGGTAGGAGGGGGCAAGGTGATTGACTGCTTTGAAGCCAATTATTCTGAAGCTCTCTCTTCACCATCAGAGATCTCACAATCCAGTGACCGCTGTCCCCAGCTTGGAGACGGATTGCCTGACCCTTCTGCAGCTCACCTCTGATTGGAGGGAGTGCCTGATTATCAGCAGGAAATAGTTTCTTCTACATCATTTTCGCCAGGATTGACTGCCCTTAAAGGTGTGCTGAGCTCCTTTCTTGGACATTCAGAAATAAAATACAATGGTCCCTGTCATCGAGGAGCTCATGATCTAATGGAGGAGACATTGCCCTCCACTTCCAAGTGGACCAAAGGAAGCAATCAATCAGTGGTAGTCACTGAGTGTTTACTGTGTGTAGAGCACTGTACTGAATGCTCGGGAGAGGACAATATCACAAGGTATGACTTCAGTTGAGTTCCTGGGTGCTGATGCAAACCCACATTACTGCACAAACAGTGCCTTGGTCCATCCTGCTGGAACAGCCATGTGGCCTAGTGGATAGAACACAGGCCTGGGAGTCAGAAGGACCTGGCCTCTTCTCATCTTGATAATACCACTGATTAATTGTCTTCATTGAGTTCCTTGTAGCAAGTCAGCTCTTTCTGAACACCTCCTTTATGCTTTCGAACATCTCCCTACATCAAGGTCTTCTGCAATTAATTTTATAAATCACTTTGATTTCTTTCAAAGGGATGCAAGACTTTTAAATCTCAAAATCTTACTTGGTGGCGGAGAGACCATAACTTGGAGGAAGCAAAGTGGCCTAGTGGAACAAGCACCGGTCTGGGTGTCCTAGCTCTGTCACTTGTCGGCTGTTGTGACCTTGGGCAGGTTACTTGACTTCTCTGTGCCTCAGTTGCCTCATCTGTAAAATGGGGATTAAATCCGATTCCCTCCTACTTAGACTGTAAGCTCCAAGTGGGACAGGGACTGTGTCCAACCTGATTATCTTGAATCTACCCCAGTGTTGACTACAGTGTTTAGTGCATAGTAAATGCTTAACAAGTACCATAATAACAGTAGCAGTAGTAATAATAATAATAACAATAGTGACCAGAATGATGGTATTTGTTAAGCTCTTACTAGGTGCCAAGCACTGTTCTAAGCGCTGGGGTAGATATAAGCCAATCAGGTAATAGTAATAATGACAGACTACTGTGTGCAAAGCACTGAACTCAGCACTGGGAAAGAAGCATACAGGTGAAATACAGACACAGTCCTGGCTCCTAAGGGGCACTCGGTCTGAGAATAAGAAGGAGAAGGGATTGGCAGTTGACAACTTCATCTATTTTGGGATCTCATAATGATGCACAGTGGACACAGAGTAGTTTAGGAGCTGTCCCTACCTACAGCGAACTTGATTTTCTTATAGGGGAAGGCAGCAGCAGAGATAAAATGATGAATGTACAACTGTTAAAAGAACCACATGCTCTGCAGCTATTCTCACAAATCCTTCTGCAGAGAGAAAATGGAGGTGGTAGTAGAGATGAAGGAATCAAATTTTGCTTTCCAAATTTTGGAAAGAGTGCTTTCCAAACTCTTAGATAGCTACTTTCAGCTTCTGCAGTCAGAACTAGTCTCTGTTTATTTTGTTAATGAGGTGTATATCTCCTTGATTCTATTTATCTTGATGATGTCTTGTTTTTGTTTTGTTCTGTTTTGCTTTGCTGTCTGTCTCCCCCGTTTAGACTGCGAGCCAGTCACTGGGCAGGGATTGTCTCTATCTGTGGCCAAATTGTGCATTCAAAGCGCTTAGAACAGTGCTCTGCACATAATAAGTGCTCAGTAAATATTATTGAATGAATGAATGAATAATGGCCCTGTTTTTCAACACGAAGCTCTTTCTGACTGAAAGTTGACCTCACTCACCCCCTCTGATGCAGCACCTCACGTTCTGGGTCATGGGCCATGTTAACAACAGCCTACTGGCAAGAGCATGGGTGTGGGAGTCAGAAGATGCGAGTTCTAATCCTGGCTCTGCCACTTAATAATAATAATGACGGTGATGTTTGTTGTCTGCTGTGTGACCTTGGGAAAGTCACTTAACTTCTCTGTGCCTCACTCTGTGCCTCAGTTACCTCATCTGTAAAATGGGGATAAAAAACTGTGAGCCCTATATGGGACAGGGACTGTGCCCAACCTGATTACCTTGTACCTACCCCAGTTCTTAGAAGAGTGCTTGGCACAGTAACTGCTTAACAAACACCATAATAATAATGGTAGCAGTTATCATTTTTATTATTAATTACAAGGTACAAAGGTTGAAAACACTTCACAGATTCAGTCTAGGTCCAAGTGGAGCTAGTGATTTGTGATTCATGAACCATCAGGATGAGTATCTCTGATATGAATAATTGTATATTCATTTCAGCCTGATAATCGATGTCAGTCACTGATATTTATTGAGCACTTACTGTGTGCAAAGCACTGTACTTGGGAGAGTACAGAGTTGGTGGACATGTTCCCTGCCCACGAGGAGCTTACAGTCTAAGAGGGATACTATTGAAAACCACAAGTTTGGTGATGTTGTGAGGATAGGTGATTTTAGCATCTCATGCCTCCCTCTAGTTACCTGGGACTCCACCTGATTGATATCCACTTTCCTCCTTATCCCATTTTTTAATGGTATTTGTTAAGTGCATATTGTGTTCCCGGAGTTGAACGGAGCAATGGGGTAAATGCAAGATAGTCGGGTTGGACACAGTCTCTGCCTCACATAGGGCTCACAGTCAATCCCCATTTTACAGATGAGGTAACTGAGGTTACACAGCAGATACATGGCGGAGGCGGGGTTGGAACCCAGGACTTTTGAGTCTCAGACCGGTGCTCTTTCCACTAGGCTTGGCTGATGCGTGGCTCCGCCACTTGTCTGCTGTGTGACCTTGGAAAAGCTACTTCACTTCTCTGTGTCTCAGTTACCTCATCTGGAAAATAGGGATTAAAACTGTGAGCCCTTGGTGGGACAACCTGATTACCTTGTATTTACCCCAATGCTTAGAAAAGTGCTTGGCAAATGGTAAGTGCTTAACAAATACCATTATTATTCAGTGCTTGGAATGCTGCTTGGCACATAGTAAATGCTTAACAAATACCATCATTATTATTGCCAGCCTACTCAAAAGTGGAGGCTGTCCCATAGCTCCTCAGGGCGACAGTGGGAAGGTCTGGACTGGGGGTGGGAGGGGCAGCCGGTAATATCTGCGAATCCATCTGGTAGATTGCTTGACCCCAAATGGGCCTAGGTTTGCCCACTGTCAGGCAGTAATCCTCATTAGTGACCACTCTGACTTGATGATCTTCTACGTACTCCAGTGCTTAGTATAGTACATGGCACATAGAAAGAATTTAACAAATATCACAATTATTTTTATTATGATAATGTTAAATTGGTGCTAAGATTGGTGCCTAGCATCTGAAAATGGGGATTCAATAGCTGTTTTCCCTCCTACTTAGACTGTGAGTTCCATTTGGGGATTTTTGCTTTTTTATGATATTTGTTAAGCACTTACTATGTGCCAGGTGCTGTTTTAAGTGCCAGGGTAGAAATAAAGTAATCAGGTTGGACACAGTCTATGACCCACATGAGGCTCATGGTCTTAAACCCCATTTTGCAGATGAGGTAATTGAGGCACAGAGAAGTGAAGTGACTTGCCCGAGGCCACCCAGCAGACAAGTGGCGGAACCTGGATTAGAATCCAGGTCCTTCTGACTCCCAGGCCTGAGCTCTATCCATTAGGCCAGTCTGCCTGATTATCTTCTATCTACCCCAGTGTTTACCACAGTGCTTGTTATATAGTGAGTGCTTAACAAATAAAATTATTCTTCTTATTATTAGCATTAGACTTGGAAATCCTTTATTCATCCATTCAGTTCTATTTATAGAGCACTTACTGTGTGCAGAGCACTGTCCTAAATGCTTGCAAAGACTCCTTTCACAGACCTATCCTCTTTGAGCCTTTGATCCCTTGATCCAAATGGGGCAAATTGACTACCACACTAAAAAAAGTTGAGATGGTATCCTTCGGATTGAGATTTTTGCCACACCCTTAACCCACCCCTTATCTCACCCCTAATAGTCCATTCCTTCTAGCAGCTTTTAAAGATATTTGCTCCCCACAGGACAAAAATGATGCCTTCCCCCAGAGCAAACATTTCCAAACTGCACTAAAATGATTGACACCAAACGGATTTCCCCCCTTCCAAATGAAGAAAGCCCATTTTGCAATTCTGGAGGTTTCTCTTTTTCTTTTTGCTAATAATTGTTGCTGATTATTTGCTATTTGACCTTCTATAATGTGCCTGCTCATCTGAATGTGAAATCATTACTAAATCTTGGCTATAAGGGTTGTTTTGACCTTTATTCTAATGACTACATATTGAGCTAGTTCTGGGATTTTTCAATTATGAAAAGTTTAAAAAAATCATTTTAGGCATTTTCGAGGTAACTACAAAATTAGAAAGCTCAGGATCAAACTATAATTTTACTGATTTTTTTTATGCCTCCAACTATGGGGCTAGTTAATTTGAAGTTTGAGATTCATCAGGAACAAAATTTCAAGGACGAATGGCATTTTGATGTTTAAAAATGTAAATCCTTTTAAGACAGACGGCCCACCTCTAATATGTGAAGCATTAGTGAGGTGAAGTTCAATTCTGAGGGGAAGTTGCAGCATACATGCTCAAACATCAGATAGACAGTTAGGGCTCTGTTTCCAGAGTATGCCCAGTCTGAATCATAAAGCATATAACTACCTCCCAAAGTTTTACACGTCATCCTTTATTATGCTAAGAAAAGTTAGGCTTTGAAATGTTTTTATTTCAGCCAGTTTCTTCAGGTATCCCATAAAAATAGAGATTTAGGACTTTTTTCAAAAATAGAAAAAAAAATCACCACATTTCTTCAAACAGGGCACTGAGGGAGAGAATAAAGAGTTTCCTGTAAACAGAATGAGAATTAAACGGTCAAAGGGTCTTTCTGGTTTTGAATTACTTTTGCATCTTTTCATCTCAGAGCCTCAAAGATGCTTTACAAATACGAACTCTGATTCTCACTCTAGCCTCTTCCGTTCCATTAACTTCAGTTTACAGAAGGGGTAAACGGAGTTACCCACAAGTGACATTCCTACATCACACAGAGGTTCAGGGTGAGGCTAGGAAGGATTGTCGTCATTCTGATCTACGGGAGATTCTCCAATCAATCAGATCCAGTCTAAGGGAACCAATCTGAGGATGCGGCTCATGAGAATGTCATAAATCAACCCTGGAGGACCACCCAGGGACAGCCAAAATAGAATCAAATGGACTTTAGGCAATTTGCACCACTATCGTGAACTCTCTGGGAGTATAATCCAACGCGTCCGTGGCTTTATCAATTCCAACCTTTCCTGATTTTAGCAGGTTGCTTCTTCCTATAGATTTTCCCATCCACTATATATTTGTCTCAGATCCTAAAAATTCAAAAGAGGCACCAGAGGCTCCAACAGATGGGCATCTAGAAGCAAAAGTGTCTTTTCTGCTGCCGGTTTGAAGTTAGGAATATCGATTAAGATCGTTACCCTCTCTGACACTCTGAACTATGGTTCTGATGGCATGAATGACATTTTAAGAAGAGAGAAAATTCAAAGAAAAGGATCCAGAGCAATTCCAAATTTCCTTAGTCGACAAGTTATGAAAAGATCGAGGTTGTGACTTCAAGGTAAGATCTTCCCATACAAGTATCAGAGGAGTAAGGGATGGAAAACTTTCCTGTGTTCCCAGAGTAAAGACGCATGAACTGCTGCCCAGACTGTGCATGGCTGGATCAATCAACCAATCAATCAATCATTTTTATTGAGGGCTTTCTGTGTGCAAAATCCTCTACTAAGCACTTGGAAGAGTACAATATAACAATATAGCAGTACAGTGTGCTATATCTGGCAGTAACAATATAACAGTATATATAACACATTCCCTGCCCACATGGTTTGAAGAGCGTCTGTGTGCAATTTTACCTAAGTGCTTGCCATATCCCACACTACATGAAATCTTCCAAAAGTACAGTGGTTGAAGTGGCAAACTCTGGGCTGCCAGATATGTGATTTTCTTTTGAGCTTTCTTGGCTAGACCAGTGAATGGAGACCTGGAAGCTGTCCATCTCCATATAAACCCACAGGAACATCTAATTATATCATCTAAATCAAAACAACAAATGTCTCTGAAATTCTTGGAGACGCTAGAAATCAAAATTAGTCCCACTAAAAAAGCCAGACATTGTCGGAAAGCCATGTAGGATGCTATAGGAGCAGCGGAAAGTAGTCAGATAGGAGACGCTATGTCCTAATGGAAAGAGTCCCTTGAACAGCACTCAGGAGGCCTGGGTTTTAGTCCTGGTCTGCCACTTCTTTTTTTTAAAATGATGTTTGTTAAGCACTTCCATGCCTGCTATGTGACCTGGGGGAAGCCACTTAACTTCTCCTTGCCTCAGTTTCCTAACTTGCAAAATGAGGAAACCTGTTCTGCCTTCCTCTTAGATTGTGAGTGAGCCCCATGTAGGCTAGGAGAGTACAATATAACAATACAGCAGTGTTATTAGCCTCATCTAGGCTAGGCCAGCCTCTGATCTGATTAACTTCTATCTACCCACTGTTTAGCACAGTGCTTGGAACATGGTAAGTACTTAATGAATACTATCATTATTTTTAGGAGAAGTGATGGTAATGGTATTTATTGAGTACCTAATGACTGCAGTGCACTTTTAAGTACTTGAAAAGGTATAACAGAAGCAAAGGGTATGGTCTCAGTCCACAGGGAGCTACCAAATCTGATGGGAAAAACAAATAGCAAAATGTTTACAAATAGTGGGAGGAGTAGGAAGAAAAATGATCAGATAGTATTAGAATGAATATGCCCATGACACAACATCTGAAAAATCAGAATAAATGATTGAATCGCACAGCTCTCTAATTTAGGAGGATGGGAATAAATCAGGGAAGATTTCCTGGAGGAAGCGATTTTTTAAAATGAACGACTTCGAAGATGGATAGGGCTAGGATCTGGCTGATTTGACTGGAGGAACAGTGTAAGCCAAGATAGCTTGAGAGGACTAGAGTACAAGGCTGGGGAGTAGCAGGTGAAGCAAATGCTATATGTAAAATGGAAAGAACTGGTGGAAAGCCTCGAAGAAAATGGCCAGAAGTTTCTGCTTGATGTGGCAGGATATAAGCAAGAATTGGAGGTTTCTGGAGAGTGGAGAGGCTTGGGCTGAGCCTTGTCTCAGAGAAACGATCCAGCTAGCATCAGTTTGAGGTATGGACTGAAGAAGAATGGAGAAGGCCGGAGGCCGGGAAACCACTGGAGGGTGGAACAATGATGAGATGGTGATATGAGGAGTGTTTGAAGTAGGATGGTCACTGTCTGGGTGGAGAGGAAGGGGCAAATCAATCAATCAATCAATGGTACTTACTGAGCACTTACTGTGTACAGAGCACTATGCTAAGTGCTTGAGAGAATACAATTCAACAGAGTTGGTAGATGCGTTCCGGCCCATCAGGAGTTTATAGTCTAGAGGGGCAGACAGACAATAAAAGGAATGACAGACATGCACATAGATGGTCTAAGGCTGAGGGTGGGATGACTAGCAAGTGTTTAAAGAGTTCAGATCCAAGTACATATGTGACACAGAAGGGAGAAGGAGTTGGGGAAACGAGGGCTTAGTTGAAGAGGGCCTCTTGGAGAAGATGTGATTTCAATACGCCTTGGAAGGTGGGGAGGGAGTTTCAGGCCAGAGGGAGGACGTGGGCAAGGTGTCAGAAGCAAAATAAACAAGATCAATATACAGTGAGTAGTCGACGTTGGAGGAATGGAGTATGTGGGCTGGGCTGTAATTAGAAATCAGCAAGGTAAGGTAATGCGGGAGAACTGACTAAGTGTTTTAAAGCTAATGGTAAGGAGTTTCTGTTTGATGCAGAGGTGAGTGGGTAACCATTGGAGGTTTTTGAGGTGTGGGGAGTTGTGAACTGAATATATTTTTAGAAAAATGATCTGGGCAGCATAGTGAAGTGTGGGCTAGACTGGGGAGGCAGGGAGGCAGGGAATCTAGCAAGAGGGTAGAGAAAATAGTAATAATATGGAATTTATTAAGCACTTACTTTGTGCTGCACTAAGCCCTGGGGTAGATACAAGCAGATGGGGTTGGACACAGTCCCTGTCCCACATGGGACTCACAAGCTCATTCCCCATTTTACAGATAAATTAACTGAGGCACAGAGAACCAAAGTGACTTGCCCAAGGTCACACAGCAGACAAGTGGCAGAGCCAGCATTAGAACCCATGACCTTCTGACTCCCAGGCCCGTGCTCTATTCACTAGGCCACGCTGCCTTGCACTAGTCAAGGCAGGTTAGGATAAGTGCTTGGATCAACATGGCAGCAATTTGGATGGAGAGAAAAGGGTAGCTTTCAATGATGTTGTGAAGGTAGAACCAATCAATTGATTGGTTGATTGGTGATGGATTGAATATGTGGGTTGAATGAGAGAAATGAGTTGAGGATAGTGCCAAGGTTATGGGCTTGGGAGACAGGGAGGATAGTGGTAATCCAGGGAATGTTTGGAGGAAGAATCAGCAGGATGTAGCAATTGATTGCATGGAACAAAGCTACGTTTTACCTTCTTTTGCTATTTCTCTTTCAGGAAGCAAGCAATCTATCGTATTTATTAAGCACTTACTGTGTGCAGGGCATTGCGCTGAGTGCCTGGGAGAGTACAATATACCAGAGTTGGACCAATTTGATCTTTAAGCGTTTTGATTTTAGTTATTTCATTTTATGTGATCGCCAGTTATCCTGCATATGGGCAAGCTGTGGAATTTCCCCGTCAATTGGTAGAGGAACCAAAATTGGGTATTAGAACTCTTTGGTTTGGGGATTTCACTCTTTGCAGTTTGGCACCTCATCTTGCAACTCAACAGGCAGAAACTGAATAAGCAGGGCCATCACTACATTTACTCGAGCCCCTCTGTTCGGACCCCAGAGGATCTTACTGAATGACTGTTCCTTAATGAGGTATCACTGCCCCCATGGAAACGGTACTAAAGTTGGTATAGAGTCTATTCACCCTAGGCAATGGCCTTACAATGATAATTTGGGGTGATAGAAAACTGATTTTTGGGTTTCTACCTCCTCTCTTCCATGCTGCCCCTCACTTCTCTTGCTTTTTCTTTTCTCTGATTCTGAACTTTTAACCCTTGGAGGGACTCTAAAAATGAAAGAAAACCCAGGCAGTGGGGCCTATGGAAAATCATTCCACATGAGCTGTTCCAAACCCATTCATCTCCCCTGTAAAGTCTGGCTGGGTTGCATCTGTGCCCGGATCAGCCAAAAGCAAACCCAAGGGCACTTTTCTGGGGTAGAAAATCCAATTAAGACAGGCAGTTGAACGGGTCTGATCGTTTCGCTTAGTCCTACCTTAATCTCAAAACCCCGAGTTTGTTTCCCCATTGCCCTATATGTTGTGAATAGGTTCTGGGCAAATCCAGTCTACTTAACCTCATCTTTTCCAAACCCTTGCCCAGTGCTTCACTTAATGTTTTTTTGCTTTCGATGCCAACAATGACTGACTCTAGCCAGCAGTTTGACAGCCCAAAGACTGCATAATTGCCTGAGAGAAAACCTTTTTTGGGGAAGCAATATCACTTTGATTTTATTTTCGTCAGCGTTGCCAGTCAACAGATAGGCAGACCATTGAACTTGGGGCCTATAACCAGCCTGGCACCTATCTCTTTTTGGCAAGTCTTTTGGCTGAGGGTGCAGGAGACTTCTAAGTATTTTCTTTACTTACCCGGAAAGATGGAATCTTGTGCCTATGCCCATGACCATCGAGGTGTGCTTTACATTTTCTCCAGCATGACGGTGGACTGAAGCATGGGGTGAGGTCATATTTCAGTGTATCGCAAGGGATGTCCCAGTTCTTCCAGGGCAGGGATCAGCAACGTCTTTGTGCAGAAGAGCCAAATGATACAACACTTCTGGGTAGAGACAAAACATACAACTTAAACACACATTACACAGAAATTCATCAACAGAGGCAAAAAGGAGATCGGGGCTCTCTACCCATTGAAGTCTACTGTCATCTGCCTGTCATGTGTGAGGTTCGAGTTCTGCCCTATGCCTACATCCCCTCCAAATTGGCTTAAAATCATGGATTTGGAGCTCTTGCTCTGTTGTGGAGAGACAGCCGGCCAACCGAAACAAAGAGTAAGCCCTTATACTAATGCCTCTCTACTCCTCTAGACTGCTCACTGCTCATAATTGGCAGGGAATGTGTTTGCCAACTCTGTTGTACTGTACTCTCCCAAGCACTTAGTACAGTGCTTTGCACACAGTAAGTGCTCAGTAAATACCATTGATTGATTGATTATCCAAGTCCCATGACAGGGAGGACTTCAGAACAGGTGGCCATGTTAAAGCAGTATGGGAGTATCAATTAGTTGCTCCAGTGTTCTAAACCATAGCACATAGAACCAGTTTCTACACCTGTGTTTATGAGAGTTCCTCTGCTTAGATGATTTGTGAGGAACGATCAAACTGATTCTCATGCATTGTTTGGTATATCTGCTGTTGATTGTCCACCATCCCTTAATTCTTGGTATTTCTACATTTCTCAAAATAAATTTGCCCTTCATTCTCCCCTTCAAACTGGGAGGCTAGCAAATAATTCCACTTTTTAAAACATCAAATAACACTGATTATAACCCCAGGTTGATAATATCACAGGGTGGGTGTAACCCAAGGTCACAACTAACCTTTTTGGCTTAACCCCTTTTGTGAGAAGAAGCTTCATTTTTCTTTTGTTTATTTCTAGCCTCATGGCTAATAGATTTCAAATGGAATCATTCATCATCCTCTATCTCTTAAAAACTCCACTTGCTGCATCATGATTCAGAATTTAAATACCCAACCATTTGACAATTTCTGGATTCTTACCATTCCTTAGATTACTGCAGTTTGGCCATGCTGCAAATGGATGCAAGTCAAAAGATGACAACGTACGGACAGCAGCACAAAACATTACCCAAGGAGAAAGAGCTAAGTTGTTGAAAATACCATCCTATCAAATTTCAGTCAGCCAGTCAATGGTATTTATTGAGCACTTACTGTGTGCAAGAGCACTGTATTAAGTGCTTGGGAGAGTACAATATAACAATATAATAGACACATTCTCTGCCCACAGTGAGCTTACAGTCTAGAGGTCTTTTATACTTTTATCAATCACAGACTCAGTTTTCCCAGAGCCTCCCTGTTAGGGAGCTCCGGCACTCTGGGAAGAGTATTGTTTTTACAGGCCACTAAGAGATTGTTGAATACAATGTGAATGCAGCATGGTCCAAACGGCTGAAAAGCACTAAAGGGTCTCCTGTTGTTCTGAAAGAGAAGAAGCTCTTCTCAAAGTGCCGAACTCAATGCCAGGATAAAGTTATGTAAGCCAGCGGTGGTTAAAACTATGGGCATACGGGCTATATTTGAACTCTGTTGAGAGGCGCTACGCCACATTCTTCCCTCACCCTCCCTTCACCATCCTACAACAGAGCTCCCTGGCTGGGCTTCTTTCATTTGTATTTATTGAGCATTGAGTACTGTTTGCAGAGCACTGTACTAAGCAGTTGGGAGGATACAATACAACGGTAAACAGACACATTCCCCGAGACAGACATCAGTACGAATAAATAAATTACAGATATGTACAGAAGTGCTGTGGTGTCGGGTGGGGCAGGAGGGAGAGCAAAGGGAGCAAGTCTGGGTGATGCAGAAGGGAGTGGGAGATGAGGAATGGTAGGGCTTAGTCTGGGAAGACTTCTTGGAGGTGATGTGCCTTCAATAAGCTTTAAAGGAGGGGAGAGTGATTGTCTGTGGGATTTGAGGAGGGAGGGCATGCCGGGCCAGAGGCAGGAAGTGGGTCAGGGGTCAGCGATAGGATAGGTGAGATGGAGGCACAGGGAGAAGGTTAGCACCAGAGGAGTGAAGTGTGTGGGCTGGGTTGTAGAAGGAGAGAAGCGAGGTGAGGTAGGAGGGGGAAAGGTGGTGGAGGGCTTTAAAGCCAATGGTGAGGAGTTTTTATTTGATGCGGAGGTGGATGGACATCCGCTGAAGTGTTTTGAGGAGTGGGGTGTTATGTCCTAAATACTTTTGTAGAAAAATGATCCGGGCAACTGAGTGAAGTTTAGACTGAGAGCCCGTTGTTGGGCAGGGATTGTGTCTATCTGTTGCCAAATTGTACAATCCAAGTGCTTAGTACAGTGCTCTGCACATAATAAGCGCTCAATAAATACGACTGAATGAATGAATGAAAGTATGGATTGGAGTGGGGAGAGACAGGAGGCAGGGAGGTCAGCAAGGAAGCTGATGCAGTAATCCAGGTGGAATAGGATGAGTGATTGTATTAACATGCTAGCAGTTTGGATGGAGAGGAAAGGACAGATTTTAGTGACGTTATGAAAGCTGAAGTGACAGAATTTAGAGATAGATTGCATATGTGGGTTGAATGAGAGAAGTAAAGGATAATGCCAAGGTTATGGGCTTGTGAGACAGGAAGGATGGTGGTGCTCTCTACAGTGATGGGAAAGTCGGAAGGAGGACAGGGTTTGGGTGGGGAGATGAGGAATCCTCTTTTGGACATGTTCAGTTTGAGGTGATGGCAGGACATTCAAGTGGAGCTGTCTCGAAGGCAGGAGGAAATACTAGATTGCAGAGAGGGTGAGAGGTGAGGACTGGAGATGTAGATCTGGGAATCATCTGCATAGAGGTGGTAGTTGAAGCCATGGAAGCAAATGAGTTCTCAAGTGAGTGGAGGTAGGTGGAGAACAGAAGGGGATCCAGAACTGAACTTTGAGAGACTCTCAGAGTTAGGAGGTGGGAGGCAGAGAAAGAGCCCCCCAAAAGAGACTAAGAACGAGCAGCCAGAGAGACAGGTGAACCAGGAGAGGACAGTGTCAGTGAAGCCGAGGATGGGTAATTTTTCCAGGAGAAGGGGGCTCCTGGATTCTGGATTCCCTGCATTAGTAGTCTCCCTCTGTGCTTAATTGTTCAGTTGGTTCACTATCCTTTGTAATAGAAGAGGAAACTGCTCATAGTATTATTTCCTGTGGCAGACTCTTTTCTCAGTGGTGGTTTATGCTGCTCCATTTGCTCTCACTTGATCACCTCCCTGTGGTCCTAGAACCCACATAGGCCAGGACTCCCCAGCAGCACACACGAGACAGAGGATGGGCGATTATCACACAAATTTAGTCCAGGTAGACAATCAATCAGGTTGAATCCACTGTTCCTCGGTCCTGAATGACCGTTACTATGTGCCAAGCGCTGGAGTAGAATCAAGGAGCCTATCCAAACCGGGTTCACTGGATAACTGCCAATCAAGCCTGGGCTGAGAAGGTCTGGCCATAGTGAGATGGCTGGCAAGATGCACCAGTGCAATCTATAGTCACTGAAGGAGGGCACTCCGTGTGCCAACAAGAGCTGACGATGCCAATGTAACATTGATACCCACCCCAGGAGATCTATCACATTCCAGAGGCCTATTTATACCATTAACATGTATGTCTAGCCATCATCAGGATTATACCTCTTACTAGCAAATGATTTCTTTATGTTTAGTTTCCTTCCCTCTGCTCTGTAATGGAAAGATTTTCCCGACCACAAGAGTTCTGCACATGGCAATTAAAGTTTAGAATGAAAAACATAATACGTAACCTTTCAAACATGAAAAGGACAGGAGGCCTAGGAAACCTAGAGTTCTTCAGTCTCAGGAAACAGGCCAAGGAGTTTAATAATTTTTTAACAGACTTATGTGGAGAGGCCCATTCGGTCCAAGAATGCATGATGCCTGCTTGATATCTGGACTAAGCCTCAAGTCATCTGGGGGTTTAGCTGGGGCAGGAATGGCTGGGAAGTGTCTTCCAGGCCCCAGTCTCTCCTCTGAAGGGCCACCGGCCCAGAGCAGTACCTGGGAGAGTAAATGCTGGGAGAAGGGTTTGACGGTACTGGAAAAGACACATTTTATCTGGTGGATCTGGAACCAAAGACCCATGTATGGAATTATTCAAGCCTAAAAGGTAATTGCCTCAGTCCTACCTTGCAATTTCCGAGTTTGCCATTATTTTTAGGATGACCAGACATCTCCCAGTTTAAGGGATTGTGGATCCTTTCTGTCGAATCTTTGATCTCATACACTATTAGTAATTATTGTATTTGATAAGCATTTACTATGTGCCAAGAACTGTAGTAGAATAAAGACAAGCAGGTCAGACACAATCCTTATCCCACAAGAGGCCCTGGGCTTAAGTATGAGGGAGAACAAGTATTTCATCCCCAATTTACAGATAAGGAAACTGAGGCAGAGAGAAGTTAAATGACTTGCCCAAGGACACACAACAGGCAAGTGGAAGAACTGGGTTTAGAACCCAGTTTCTCTGATGCCCAGGTCAGTGCTCTTTCCACTAGGTCACACTGCTTCTCATATCCTATGCCATATGTCCCCAGATACTTTCCATGGAGGGAAATTACTCCCTCTTGTCTCAGTGTAGGCAGGAATAGGAAATAGTTGCTGCTCTTCCTTGGAATTGGTCCTTGTGAGCCCAGGCTGTGAGAATTTTCAGAATGCTTAGAGTAGAAGCTGGGAGCTCCAGGAGATCTGGCCCTGCAGAATGAGGGCAGAGTGCCAAAGTAAAAGGCAAACCCTGGACGAGATTCTGCCAGAGCCAGCTTTCCCCTAAGAGATGAGCAGTGCTTTTTAAATTTCCTTCTTTTGCCCTGGGATAAAAGCATCCCAGGACATCATTTTCATCACTACCAGTGGTGCTCAGGTGAGCAGCAGGGCTAAAAGAAATGTCCGGGAAGGAGAGAAAGGAAGTATGGATGAGGTGAGAAGCAGATGTAGGATGCTATTAGCTGCCATTAGGATGCTTCTACCCATCTGAATAAAGCTGCACCCTGTTTATTTCTGCTGTGTTCTGCTGGAACACATTGGAAAAGAACAAAAAATATTGCCAGATTTTTTTATCAGACCCTTTCATGTAACTCTTCATTCTCCTCACATTTTCTCCTATGTGGCAGCCAAGAATTTACAGTAATGTGTTTGTGTGGGTAAAAGCAAAAGAAGAAATCTCTTTAAAAGGCGTTTGACAAAACACTTTATCATATGCATGGGTATCCAGGTTCATTTGTTCTGCCTTCTATTGATTGTGAAGCTCTTCACAGCAGTGATTGGGGCTAGCATCCATGCAGCATTCTGCCTAGCTCATAATAGATGTTTATTGCTTTAGTCAGGTTTAAAAACTAACCCATTTGGGTAATCCCTCTAAGTGTGTTGTGTTGTGGCATCTTAGTGTTTTTCTGGTTTCCAATCTTCTGCATGGGAATCTTATTTTTCTAGTGTGCAAATGTAGTCACCCATATTTCTCCCGGGTATAAAACCAGGCTTTTTTTTCTGGAATATTCATTTATTCATTCGATTGTATTTTTTGAGCGCTTACAGTGTGCAGAGTATTATACTAATCACTTGGGACAGTACAATGCAACAATAAACAGGCATATTCCCTGCCCACAATGAGCAGGTCTAGCAGGGGGGTGGGGTGGGGAGGGACAAGTGTTTAGTACAGTGCTCTGCACATAGTAAATGCTCAATAAATACTATTGAATGAATGAACGAGGGACAGACATCATTACAAATAAATAAATGACAGATATATGCATGAGTGCTATGGGCTGTGGGGGGTGGGAGGGAAGAGCAAAGGGAGAAAGTCAAGGTGATGCAGAAAGAAGTGGGAGATAATAATGTTAATGATGGTATTTGTTAAGTGCTTACTAGGGGTGGATACAAGTAAATAGATTTGGACACCGCATGGGGCTCACAGTCTCCATTTCCATTTTACAGATGAGCCAGCTGAGGCCCAGGCAAGTGAATTGGCTTGAGAGGGAGATGGGGGAGCATAGAATAGTTGTGTTTGTCTCAAAAGAAAAAAAGGGAGGGAGGAAAAGAGAAGCGAGCCCACCAGGCACCTCCCATGCCAGAGCCAGCTTCCCTCAGCCTCAAGCCCCCTACCCAGGTCCACCTCACGTCTCCCTCGCCCTTACCCCCGCCCCAGCCCAATGAAGCGACCCAGTGGTGCCTATCCACTGAAAACTCCTTATCCAGTGAAAACTCCTTACTTTTGGCTTTAACTTTTCCATCGCCTTGCCCCTTCTTACCTCACCTCCTTCCTCTCCTTCTCCATCCCGCCCTGCACACTCCGCTCCTTTGCCACTAACCTCCTCACTGGGCCTCCATCTTGCCTGTCTCACCGCCGACCCCGGCCCACATCCTGCCTCTGGCTTGCAACACCCTCCCTCCTCAAATCCCACAGACAATGACTCTCCCTGCTTTTGAATCCCTACTCAAGGCCCAACTCTTCCAAGAGGGCTTCCCACACTAAGCCCCCCTTTTCCTCCGCTCCCCTCTCTTCCTTGTCCCCTCGACTCCCTCCCTTTGCTCTTCCCCCTTTTCCCCGCCCCACAGCACCAATGTATAGATGCCTAGATCTATAATTCTATTTATTCACTCATTCACTTGTATTTATTGAGCCCTCACTGTGTGCAGAGCACTGTCCTAAGCGCTTGGAAAGTTTATTAGCCTATTTATTTTGTTAATGAGATGTACATCCTCTTGATTGTATTTATTGTGATGATGTCGTCTTGTTTTTGCCCATCTGTCTCCCCCGATTAGACTGTAAGGCCGTCATTGGGCAGGGATTGTCTCTATCTGTTGCCGAATTGTATATTCCAAGCACTTAGTACAGTGCTCTGCACATAGTAAGCGCTCAATAAATACTATCGAATGAATGAATGAATGAAAGTACAATTCGGCAACAGAGACAATCCCTACCTAACAACGGGGTCACGGCCTAGAAGGGGGAGATTTCTATTGATGCCTGCCTACTTGTTTTGAGGTGTATATACTTATTATTCTATTTATATCGATGCCTGTTGTTTGGATGTGCATCTATCTCTAATTCTATTTACTTGTTTTGATGTCTGCCCCCCTCCCCTCTAGGGCAACCCGCTGTGGGCAAGGATTGTCGCTCTTTATTGCTGAATTCTCCTTTCCAAGACTTCAGTCCGTGCAGACTAAGCGCTCAATAAATACGATAGGATGCATGAATGAATGAAAGGGCTCCTAAGGGATATGGGGAAGCAGAGGGAAGTTTCATTGCGTTTTGGTTTTTGGTGCTGGTGGTGACGGAGTGATCGGTCGAGAGACCTCTTCAAACCTCTTGACATCCCCGAGGCACGGGACCAATGTCAAGGCCCTTTCCCACTTGCTTGGGAAAACCCCCAAGGCCTTCAAACGTTTCTAGGCCCAGACCCAGGTCTGCACTGCTTCCTCACGGAGACGGTTGGGAGGGAAGCACGCGGGGGGGCGGAAAAATAAAATAAAAAAGGCCGGTGAGGGTATTACCCTATTTATTTTGTTAATGAGGAGTACATCCCCTTCTCTTTATTGCGATTAAGTTGTCTTGTTTTTGTCTGTCTCCCCCTGTAAGCCCGTCAATGAGTGGGATGGTCTCTATCTGTGGCCCAATTGTCCATTCCAAGCACTTAGTACAGTGCTCTGCACATTAGAGAAGCAGCGTGGCTCAGTGGAAAGAGCCTGGGCTTGGGAGTCAGAGGTCATGGGTTCGAATCCCGGCTCTGCCACTTGTCAGCTGTGTGACTGTGGGCAAGTCACTTCACTTCTCTGTGCCTCAGTTCCCTCATCTGTAAAATGGGGACGAAGACTGTGAGTCCCACATTGGACCACCTGATGACCCTGTATCTCCCCCAACGCTTAGAACAGTGCTCTGCACATCGTAAGTGCTTAATAAATGCCATCATTATTATGAGAAGCAGCGTGGCGCAGTGGAAAGAGCACGGGCTTTGGAGTCAGAAGTCATGGGTTCAACTCCCAGCTCTGCCACTTGTCAGCTGTGTGACTGTGGGCACTTCACTTCTCTGTGCCTCAGTTACCTCATTTGTAAAATGGGGATTAAGACTGTGAGCCCCACGTGGGACAACCTGATTCCCCTGTGTCTACCCCAGTGCTTAGAACAGTGCTCTGCACATAGTAAGCGCTTAACAAATACCAACATTATTATTATTATAGTAAGCACTCCATAAATACGACTGAATGAATGAGGGGAAGTAGTGTGGCTCAGTGGAAAGAGCCTCGGCTTGGGAATCAGAGGTCATGAGTTCGACTCCCCGTTCTGCCACTTGGCAGCTGTGTGACTGTGGGAAAAGTCACTTCACTTCTCTGGCCCTCAGTTATCTCATCTGTAAAATGGGGTTGAAGACTGTGAGCCTCACGTGGGACCACCTGACTACCCTGTATCTCCCCCAGCACTTAGAACAGTGCTCTGCACATAGTAAGCGCTTAACAAATGCCAACATTATTATCGTAAGTGCTCCATAAATACGACTGAATGAATGAGGGGAAGTAGCGTGGCTCAGTGGAGTCTGGGCTTGGGAGTCAGAGGTCATGAGTTTGACTCCTGGCTCTGCCACTTGTCAGCTGTGTGACTGTGGGCAAGTCACTTCACTTCTCTGGGCCTCAGTGACCTCATCTGCAAAATGGGGATTAACTGTGAGCCTCACGTGGGATGACCTGATGACCCTGTATCTCCCCCAGCGCTTAGAACAGTGCTTGGCACATAGTAAGCTCTTAACAAATGTCAACATTATTATTACTATAGTAAGCGCTTAACAAATACCAACATTACTATAGTAAGCGCTCCATAGATACGACTGAATGAATGAGGGGAAGTAGCGTGGCTCAGTGGAAAGAGCCTGGGCTTGGGCCTCAGAGGTCATGAGTTCGACTCCCTGCTCTGTCACTTGTCAGCTGTGTGACTGTGGGCAAGTCACTTCACTTCTCTGGGCCTCAGTGACCTCATCTGTAAAATGGGGATTAACTGTGAGCCTCACGTGGGATGACCTGATGACCCTGTATCTCCCCCAGCGCTTAGAACAGTGCTCAGCTGACAAGTGGCAGAGCCAGGATGTGCAGACTGTGGGCAACTTCACTTCTCTGGGCCTCAGTGACCTCATCTGTCAAATGGGGATTAACTGTGAGCCTCACATGGGACCCCCTGATGACCCTGTATCTGCCCCAGCGCCTAGAACAGTGTTCTGCACATAGTAAGCGATTAACAAATGCCAACATTATTATGGTAAGCACTCCATAAATACGACTGAATGAATGAATGAGGGGAAGCAGCATGGCTCAGTGGAAAGAGCCTGGGCTTGGAAGGTCAGCTGTGTGACTGTGGGCAAGTCACTTCACTTCTCTGGGCCTCAGTGACCTCATCTGTAAAATGGGGATTAACTGTGAGCCTCACGTGGGATGACCTGATGACCCTGGATCTCCCCCAGCACTTAGAACAGTGCTCTGCACATCCCGGCTCTGCCACTTGTCAGCTGTGTGACTGTGGGCAACTTCACTTCTCTGGGCCTCAGTGACCCCATCTGTCAAATGGGGATGAAGACTGTCAAATGGGGACCACCTGATGACCCTGGATCTCCCCCAGCGCTTAGAACAGTGCTCTGCACATCCCGGCTCTGCTACTTGTCAGCTGTGTGACTGTGGGCAACTCCACTTCTCTGGGCCTCAGTGACCCCATCTGTCAAATGGGGATGAAGACTGTCAAATGGGGACCACCTGATGACCCTGGATCTCCCCCAGCGCTTAGAACAGTGCTCTGCACGTCATAAGCGCTTAACCAATGCCAACACTATTCTAGTAAGCGCTCCATGAATGAGGGAAAGGGGCCCGATCCCGCAGAGCCGCGCGGGGAGCGCAGCTCCCAGGGCGGCCTGAAGGGGGCGCCTGAGGTAAATCCCCCAAAATGGAGGCCGGGGCCGCGGAAAGCGGGGGGGGGGGGGCCTGAAAACAGCCCCGCGGGAGCGGCTCCCCGCCCTTCCTTCCCGCCGGGGTGGCTGTTGCTAAGGCCCCCGTTGGCGCCAGGCGCGAGCCCTTAGCAACGAGAGGGGGGGGTGGGTTGGCGCGAGGCCGGGCCTGGCGCGCCTGCGCAGTGGCGCGCGCGCGGGAGGGGCGGGAAAACGGCCCGGCGCGGCGGAGGAGGAGGAGGAGGAGGAGGAGGAGGAGGGCGGTCGGGCGCATCAGGTGCAGGGGGCGGAGGAGGGAGGGGAGGAGCCGCCGCCGGAGAGGGCGGGGTCTGCTGACAGCCGCCTCCAGTGCGGAGCCGGAGCCGGGGATTTCCAGCCCTGCTAGAGGAAGTGCGGGGCGTGTGTGTGTGTGTGTGTGTGTGTGTGAGGGGAGCGAGGGAGCGAGGGAGGGAAGGATTACAGCGCAGAAGGGACTTTCCAGCCCCGCCGGCTGCGGCTCCCTTCCCTCCGCCTCCTCCTCCTCCACCTCCTCCTCCTCCCCCCCGGCTCTCCCCGCCACTGCCCGCCGAGATGGGGCTGAAGGGGGAGGAAGAGGGTGCAGAAGGGGGAGGAGGATCCCATGGCCTCCCCTAGCCCTCCCCTCCCACCCCCCGAAGAAGCAGGAACCACCTCGGGTAAGAGAAGGAGACGGGGAAGGTATTTATCGCTCTTGCTTTTGTCTGGCTCCCCCCCCACCCCCTCCCCATTAGACCGGGAGCCCGTCAAGGGGGCAGGGACGGTCTCTATCTGTTGCCCATTTGTCCGTTCCAAGCGCTTAGGACAGTGCTCTGCGCTTAACAAATACCAATCTTATCTGTTTGTCCCTCTTGTTTTTGGCCCTCTCCCCCCCATTAGACTGTGGGACTGTATCTGGTGCCCATTTGCCCATCCCAAGCGCTTAGGACAGTGCTCTGCACCTAGGAAGCGCTCAACAAATACCAATATTATCTATTTATCGCTCTTGTTTTTGTCTGGCTCCCCCCCATTAGACTGTGGGACTGTATCTGGTGCCCATTTGCCCATTCCAAGCGCCTAGGACAGTGCTCTGCACCTAGGAAGCGCTCAACAAATACCAATATTATCTATTTATCGCGCTTGGTTTTGTCCCTCTCCCCCCATTAGACTGTGGGACGGTATCTGGTGCCCATTCCAAGCGCTTAAGACAGTGCTCTGCACCTAGGAAGCGCTCAATAAATACCAATATTATCTATTTATCGCTATTGTTTTTGTCCCTCTCCCCCCATTAGACTGTGGGACTGTATCTGTTGCCCATTTGCCCATTCCAAGCGCTTAGGACAGTGCTCTGCACCTAGGAAGCGCTCAATAAATACCAATATTATCTATTTATCGCTCTTGTTTTTGTCTGGCTCCCCCCATTAGACTGTGGGACTGTATCTGGTGCCCATTTGCCCATTCCAAGCGCCTAGGACAGTGCTCTGCACCTAGGAAGCGTTCAACAAATACCAATATTATCTATTTATCGCTCTTGTTTTTGTCTGGCTCCCCCCATTAGACCGTGAGCCCTTCAGGGGGCAGGGACTGTCTCTATCTGCTGCCCATTTGTCCTTTCCAAGCGCTTAGGACAGTACTCTGCACCTAGGAAGCGCTTACAAATACCAATATTATCTATTTATTGCTCTTCTTTTTGTCCCTCTCCCCGCATTAGACTGTGGGACTGTATCTGTTGCCCATTTGCCCATCCCAAGCGCTTAGGACAGTGCTCTGCACCTAGGAAGCGCTCAATAAATACCAATATTATCTATTTATCGCTCTTGTTTTTGTCTGGCTCCCCCCATTAGACCGTGAGCCCGTCAGGGGGCAGGGACTCTGCTGCCCATTTGTCCATTCCCAGCGCTTAGGACAGTGCCCTGCACCTAGGAAGCGCTCAATAAATACCATTGAATGAATGGGGGGGGGGCTTTTTCTGCCCCCCTTCCCCTCTTCATCGTTTCGACCCCTGGCTCCCGCCCGCTTTGGGCCTCCCTGACCCGGTATTAGCTGCGGGACTGGCCTCTCTCAGCTCCCCCTCACCTCTCCCAGGCTCAGACTCTCCCCCCAACGCTCCGTTCAGCCCAGCTCTGCGGCTGCTTTCTGCTGCAAGCCTCCCCCCCGCGCCCCCCCCCCCAAGAGTCGCACCTCCTCCTGCTGCAGAAGATGGTTCAGTGAGTACCCCCTTTCCACCCCTCTCCTCCCACACCGCCTCCTATATATTCTTTTTTTTTTTTTTTTCAAAGTTTCCTGCCCCAGCTTTAGCTTCTATTTTCTTCAAACCCCTTTCTGCCACTCCATATGCAAGCCGGGTGGGCGGGCCGTGGGACTTTTAAAGGAGCAGCCACTTTTCTTTCCCTCTCTTCCCCCCCCCCCTTTTTTTTTCCCTCCCCCTCCCCCTTTTAGAGGTATTCCTTTTCTATAGGTGGCCGACTCACTTCTCTGCAACTTTGGGAAACTTTGTAGGTGGCAAAAAAAAAGAGAAAGAAACGGTTTTGGCCTTTGGAAAATGACGCAGGGTGACGGTTCCAGTGTGCAACTGGTTAGGGCTTGGGGTGTAAAGGCGTATGAAAAATGCACTAGTGTGGTCGGGAAAATGAATTCCGACTAATGGGAGCTAGAAAATCCGCATTTCAGGGGGGGTTAATTGCGGCTGGTCCAAGACAGAGGGGAACCGTGCGTTCTTTTTATTTTCTTCTTCCAGAAAAGAGCTTATTTATGGGTGTTTTCACTATGGTCGCTTCCCATTGATTTGAAAAAACCATGCACGGTGCCAAGGAGATACTGCTCTGGAGAATTTAGAATGATGAATCGGCTTTAGGTTAAAATTAAAAAAAAAATAGCCTTTATTTAAAAGTTTACACTGAGTCATTCCTCTGCAGATGAACCCCCTGACTCATAATCAGAAAACTGCAGTGCCCTGTAAGATAGGAGAGCAGTGCATTTATAAATATATATATAAAAAAAAACATTTCTACCTTCAGGCCATATTAGTGGCTTGATTTTAAAGCCCCAAAGCAGAGAGAGCCGGAGTTCTCCCCAGCCCCCTATTTTATTCCCCCATCTCGGGGGGCCACATAGTTGATCCCCTGTTTTAGGAGCGTCACCCCCTTTTTAGAGATCTGTTTTGCACAGGTCTTTCCAAAGTGTTTGTTGTAGATACTAATTTTTCTTATCAGAGTAGCAATGAAATAAAGATGGGTGAGGTGCCGTAGATGTGTTTTGGAATTCAGAAGCCTTCAGTTAACAGTCTTCTGAAGGGAAAGATTCATTTGATTTTTGCATATTCTGCTGAGAATAAATTCATAGCAAAAGATAGAGGCGTTCTGGTACCCGAGAGTCATTAGTGGAGCTGTTTTTAGCAGTATTGCCTGCTTTTCTTAATTTACATTCACAGCATAGAACTGAAGAGGAGCCATTATTTTTCAGTGTATGCCATGAATGCACACTTGCAGTAAGTAGAAAAGCTTCTGCAAATTATGATTTTGCGTTCTTATATGTGTAGTCCAAATCCCACCTTGTCTTAAAATCAGTGGAGTCACTGCTTGGTAAAATCCCACATTCCATATATTGAGCCTTTTAAAATATGCCTTTCTTAAAAGGACTGCATCACATGCAGTAAAGCCATTTTTTTCTACTTAGAGGAGAAAAACAACTGTTGGCATATTTAAGTATCTTGGTATTTCAGTAACAGAGCGATTATTTTACAAAATTAATTGTGTGGTAAAAAACATTCCCAAGTAACACAAAATAAGCCACATTCAAGCCCCCAAATGAAAATTTTTATGGCCAGAGTAGAAGCCCAAGAGAGTCAAGGTTTATGATGGAAATGCTGACAGACCTTGAATTTTAACATCACTAGTTAACATGGTTATAAAATCAAATCTGATCTTGGTTGAGGTTGAAAGCATAAGATATTTTACTGAAGAGCAATCTTTTTCCAGCTGTCACAATCTAAAATGAAAACAAGCAAATGGCAGCCAACACGAATTCCAGGATAGTTTTCATATTTTTATGAATATAAATATGGCATTTTCTTACGCAGGGGTAAGAGACTCTTCTCCAGTTATTTTATTTGGTTGACTTCCAGTTTCTTTTGGAATTAATTAGTCTGATGATCCTTACTCTTGAGATGGGCATAAAGGGCATCCAGGGGAAATAGAAAATATCAAAGACCCATTGTTTCAGTTTCATCACTTAAAAGCCCCCCAAATAAGCTCACTCGTTAAAATAAATGAAAGATCTGTTTTTCCCTCTGAAATAGCTGAAGAGCTTTTCCTGACTCCTTTTCCCATCCACCACTAGACACCATCATAGCATCGCTCCATTATTAATATTAAAGCAGGAACGGTTTCGACACTCCCCCCCCCCCAAGAAACATGCTTGTTGATTAGGCCTGATAATTGTTAATTGTTTAAAGCTCTGCTAGCCTTTCTTTATTTCTCTGTCACGATATATTATAAGGGGGCATGGTTTGGGAATTAAAAGGGTAGATCGGCTAATGAACTGAAAGATGAGAATAATGAAGACACGCCAAATGATAGTTCCCCTTTTAAATAATTTCCTTTATATCCTTGTTAGAGGCAACCAAGATATTGCGAGTCTGAGTTAAACCAACCTAATCAAGAATAAATTCCCTGTCAGTATTTTTCTCTCTTTTGTAGCTGGCTGTAGCAAAAAAATCTCAGAACAGTATGTGATCTGACTTATCATTTGTGATGCAGTACCTGGATTTGGTTAGTGCATCCAAGGTTACTGAATCTGCTTCCTTGCTCTGATCAGTGTTTGCCCAGGTTCTGAATCTTCTCTTGGCTGAAAACCTAGAAGGCAGAATTCCTCAGGCCTTCCTATTTAATAGACTCCTGGAAAAATTTCTTGGGGAAATAGAGAGCACCTAACTTTGGCTTTTTTATGTTAGCGAGTTTTTTTTTTTTTTACATCTGAGTGCAAAGGGAGACTAGAAAGGAAGGTGTAAAGGAAGAGAAAGCGAGGCAAGAGGATGTGAAGGAAAAGATGTAAAGATGGGTAGCCAAAGGACTAAATGCCTAGGATGATGATCAGAATGAGGCAGCAGAAGAAAATCAAGCAAAAGAAAGAGAAGGTAGCCGAGAGAGTCAGCAGAAAGGGAAACCAGAAAGGAGTTGCAGTGTAAATCTGCAGAAAATAGGGTGGGGGTGAGGAAAGGAGAAAACACTTCAAAGGTTTTCTAACTCTCAGCTCATTGTGGGCAGGGAATATGCCTCCCAACTATGTCATATTGTACCGTAAGTGCTTCGTACAGTGCCCTGCACAGGGTGAGCGCTCAATAAATGCCATTGATTGATTTTTAGGTGGACCAGGAGTTCATAATTCAGAGGTGGTGGAATGTTTCCATGAATACAGCCTAGTCAGACTGCATCTCATGGTTGAAATGTAAGCTTTTAAAAATCTATTTTCATGCAGAAATAAAAATTCAGGGCAGCTGTGCTTTGATCTATTTCTACTTTTTTTTTTCCTTGCAGTGCCTTAATGGTTTAAAAAAAGAGGCGCCAGATAACCTTCCCTCCCATGAAAGTTGAGATCATAAACTGTACTCAGGTACTTCCCAACTTCTTTTTGGTGCTTATCAAAACAAGGCACTGGATCTGAGATCCTGTGACATCCTCCCCCCATGTCCCCCTCCCCTTCCATTCCATTTAAGCTCTGGATCCCATTGTTTTCATCAAATTAAATTATTCTGAGTTTTAAAATCCAGAGATAGTAAGGAAAATGGACCGAGGAGTGGATTCAAGTCGACTTTTAAGGAAAGTAAAAGCAAAGGAGAAAAACTTAACCACCATCTACATGAGATGTTTTCAACTTTTTTTTTTTTTTTTAGAAACTGCTCTCAAGCTTTCACCTGAGGACTCACCCTCCCACCCCCACCATTTATACATTCTCTCTCTCCCCCCTCTCTGTCTGTCTCTCGTTCTCTCTCCCTCCCCCCCCCACTGGGTTCTCTCAAATATCCAGCCTCTGTCACGCCAACTCTTTCCTTCGTATTCCCCCTTGTGCAGAGAAATACCCGGAGGAGCCAGAATCGAGGGAACAGTAAAAGCCAGAGCGGGTGAGATGAGAAACCCATCTTGCTGCTGCTTCCTGCAGCGTTCCCCAGTGCAGGGCTGCTGGGACGTTTCCTGCTGTGCTTCTCGGCAGAGGTTCCCACAAAGGTGAACACCTTGAGGGAGGTGGTGGTGGCTGTAGTCAGAGCATCCATGCCTCTTCTCACCTGCTGTGGTTGCCCGTAGCTGTTTCTTCCTGGACGCTTCCAAGTTCTCTCCCGATAACCGTAGTAATAGTATCGATTAAGCACTTAGTGCACAGAACACTGTACGGAGCACTGGGAAGAAATTCGTAAGTGAGAGTTGAGCATGCTCCCTTGGCCTTAAAAATAAAGCGGGGCCGGGATTGGCAACAGACGCAGTAGGAAAGGTGAAATAATAGGGAGACAAAAATCACATCAAAGTACAAAGCCCAACAAGGCTGGTGGTAAAGGGACCTTCTGAAATGGGTGGAGTCTACATGCTGCTGCGGCTTAAAACTCTCCCAGTCAGTCAGTGGTATGCATTGAATGCTTAACCGTGTACAGAACACTTCCTTGGGAAGGCACAGTCGCTGCCCTCAAGAAGCATACAATCTTGTGGTGGTCGGCGGGTGGGGCAGAGGTTAAATTCAAGATAGGGGAAGCACCGAGGTGTAAGGCTATGTACATAAGGGCTATGGGGTTGGGGTGGGTATCAAAATGCTTAGCGGGTTTGGACTGAAGTGCAGAGGGCACACAGGAGGGAGAAGAGGGTGGGGAGATGAGAGGAGAGAACTCTCTTCCTAAGAAGCCGTGCAGCAGTGACAGAGATGCTGTAGCCATAAGCTCAGTTCTGCCGTAGTGTGTGTTTTCAGTAACACGTTTCAGCTAGGACGCAATAGGGGAAAGGACCATTCTTCTGACACGAGCCCCTTTGGGCTCAACGTCCCCTTCTGTCGAAGAAACCGCTTGTACCACTTCACGCGGCGTTGGAACAGGTGAGTACTTCAAGCCTGAGTTTTTCTTAACGGGAGGTTTAGAAGAATGCGTGCCCTCGTGTTGTGGAACTGAGGATATCTGTTGAAAACCAGTGACCTTGGTGATCACTTCAATTAGTATCCTCAGATGTTGAAATTGTATCTGAAAGGTAAATAGCCTTGGCTCTGGGCCAAATATGAATCTGAACTGGGAACCAAACCCAATAAGGTTCTCATTATTTGCTTACCTAGCCTTATTGTCTTGCATTTCCATCACAGTCTAAGTCCCAGTAGATGTCCAAAGACCTGGTAGACACCTAGGACTCCACGAGACCACACGTGTGCCGGATGCATATTTTTATGTCAGAATTTTGGGGGATTAATTTTGTTCAGCACCTGGATATGAAACAATTATTTTAACTCTCAGCTTTTTCAGTGTATTTGAGGTACTGAGCTAAGGTTAAGAAATGTATTATTCATAAGACTATTAATGTTCTTCCATTGGCACAGTGTATTGTTTTTACATCAACTCTGCTCCTTTCCTTGATTTGGTACTAGATAAATTAAGCACTCCCAAGCTAAATGTATTGGGAATATTTTTGTACCTGATGGTTTAAATGCATGGAAAGGCATGGCCTCCTCCATCAGTGGCTGCTGTTCAGAATCTTAGGTTTTTGGTTGCGTGACCACGTTGTCGTACATTTTCAAATCTAATTTTCTTGTTACTTTCCCTTTTTACTGAATATGCGGTGTACACCTGAGCCTGTCGCATTTTTCCAGGCGAAATCTTATTTTGTTTATATGTGGATTGGATGCCTCTTCTCATGTCGCTTTGAGCAGCATCTTTCCATTCAGTCCTTTTTGCAGATTTAATTAGCATACTATTTCTCCCCTCTTTTACAGATGTTGAACACCTGACTAAATGGCTCTCCCTAACCAGAGTTCTTTGTTATAAGTGTAGCCCTCTCACACTGTTCATTTTCCCTTCTTCTCTTCTCTCGTGGCCTAGCAAGAGTATTATTACTGTAATAGTTATGATATAGCACTTTATACTGTTGAAGTATTTTGCAAACATTAACTTGTTAATTGAGAGTGTGCCCCCGAGGCCTGTCCATTTGGAGCATACAAGGAGCATTATGGTTAAACCCCAACACAATTTTATTCTCTTCATCCATTTTGGCATTCAATTATAACTACAGATTACTTGGGGGAATAGAGTTGCTTTAAAGAAAAAAAACCTTTCCCCAATTAGAAAGAAAATGATGTAGATTATTTTTTGGGGAAAAATAATTGATCCTGGATCTTTTAAAGCCATAATAATCTGTTGATGAATGGAGCCATCGCTAGTGTGATTCCAACCCTTGTATCGTGTAAGTGTAGCATAACGTTTTTGATTCTAGCACTCCGCATATTCCTGCGAGAGTGGCTGGAAAAGAACTCCCAAGAAAGAGGAGACAAAATTTAGAAGGGTTTAGCAAGATTGGGTAGCGTCAGCTCTATTTCAGGGATTTATTAATTTTTTGTTTTGTTGTGTTTTGTTTTCAGGGTTCCCAGGGTAAAATAGATTAGGTGGACAGGACAGTGAACTTGGAAGAAAGGAAGAGTTTGACTGGAGCCAAGTGGGTAGTGGGCAAGATTCTAATTCAGGAATTTTCATTTTCACGTTCATGAATGATCATGCCATGCTAAAATTCATCATGCTCATTTTACTATTTTTAAACAGTGTTCCGCCTAGTAACACAACCAAAGGTCTCTTTACAAATCCTTTTCCTTAAAGTTGAGGTTTTCATAGAAATATCAACACATTTGTAATAGCGAAAATCTCTGCGTTACATATGATGCAGCTATATAAGTGATTGAGCCAGTGGGACCTAAGGAGTCTGTTTTTATCTCAGATTTCTCCTAATCCCCCCCCCCAAAATGATAGCTATTTTAAGTTTGCATTTAAAATAGAGATGTGTGCAATTGCTTATGTAATATGCACACTGTTCAAAATTAAAACCAGTTTCAAATGAAGTTTTTTTTAGCATAATAAAATATTAACCTGGCAACCTACCAGAAGAACAGATGACATTAAAGATGGCATCTGCATCTATAGTGGGGATATTTTAGAAAGCCAGGTTTAACCAGGTTTCTGTATTTGGGGGGAAAAAAAGACTGAAAAAGATTTTTTTTTTTTCCCACAGACTACCATTCATTAATAAGCTTACTCCATTGAAGTCTAGGGGACAGATATCTGAACATTGCTCAGGGGAGATGAAATAGTAATGCTTGGGATTCACGACTGATAGGAACTCCTTAACCTGTGGGAATTTTCCTCTTGTTGTTTATGACTTTGCTCAGTTTTATTTACTGCAGTGCTGAATGATCATTATTGAAAAAAATGGTATAATTAAAATAGTCTTACATCTTAATGAGCCTTTCCCTCACTGCCAGTAGAACGGTTCCTGTATTCTCTGCTCACAGGTACAAGCCTCGCTCTTCTGCTCCTTTTAATTTGCTCCTCCGAACTCTATAGTTCGGTACTATCCAGCATCCAGAAAGTTCAGGGATGGTTGCCACAGGTCAGTAAGAGGAAAATCGACTTGGCCAAAATCTGGCTCTACTGCCAGGTTTCCAAAGTGGTTTTTTAAATGTCACAGCGTTCTATGCAAAGGAGCCCCCCTCACCATTCAAGGAATGGGTGGGGAAGTGTCCATCCAAGTCATATCCAAACTTTCTGTATAAATTCTTCTTGCCTGTTGCTATTGGTATGTATTGCTACAGTGTTGCTTCTCTTTGAACGTTTTGAAAAACGATTGTATTTCTTTGGTTAGTGCGTTAGAGAACATAGCAGTAGGCAATAAGAAATACAGTATGAGGACCTGCATAGATCCTCATCTTTTTCTGAATCAATGTATTTATTAATTAAGCAATGATATTTTCAATCGGTGACATTCATTGAGTATTTACTGTGTGCCGGACACTTAGGAGAGTCCAATAGAGTTGAGAGACACGATCCCTTCCTTCAAAGAGTTTACAGTCCAGTGGGCATCTCTTACAGTCTAGCACTGATTCATATACGGGGCTATGGCCCCCCCCAGATTTACCCCTTCCCAATAGTCTCCTTTAAAAAGAATACATGAGACCTTCACTTTCATTTTGAAATTCAGCCAGGACTTTAACTGTGTATTTCCCTGAATTCTGGAAAAGCATTTTCATTGGGGAAGTGATTGAATTAGTAAGCCTAATTTCCTTTTCTCCTGACCCATTTGGACAAATTCCCCTAACGGTTATTATTTCTTTCTTATTGAAGAAAAATACAGTGGCTGGGTTAACTCAAAACGTTTCTCAAAGTAGAGTTTCACAAAGTTTTGAGACGGCAGCAGAGATTGGAGCAGCAGAGCGTTCACCAGCTGTCTGTTATGGCAGAAGCAAACTTTGGGCAATATAAATAAGGCGAACCCATCGCCCTTCACTTCCTGGATGGGCCTCCTCCCTGAACTCCTTCCTTGGATCACGCCCGGGCATTCCCATACTCCTGCCATCTGCGCAACTCTGTGTTCTTTTGTAGCACTTCACCCCCAATCCGGATAATGATTTAGGTGGTCCTGAAGCCAACATCATCTAGCATCCTCTATTCTTCCTAGCTCTTCCACAAGAGCCCTCTCTTCCTACTATGCCTAACAGTACTATAGAGAACGTCCTAAAAATAAGTAATCATCATCATCATCATGGTACTTGCTTAGCGCTTACTATGTGCTAAGCACTCTTCTGAGTACTGGGATAGATACAAGGTAATCATGTTGGACACAGTCTCTGTCCCCCATGCGACTCACAGTCTTAATCATTATTTTACAGGTGAGGTAACTGAGGCCCAGAGAAGTGAAGTTACTTGCTCAAGGTCACACAGCAGATACGTGGCGGAGCTGGGATTAGAAGCCAGGTCCTTCTGACTCCCAGGCCCGTGTTCCATCCACTGAGCCACACTGCTTCTCACAGTTTCTGAGACAGGAACCTGATCTGTATCTGCTCCGGCGCGTAGTCCAATGCTTGGCATATGGTAAACACTCAATTTCCACAAATATAGACAGTTGTAACCATAAGGAGGAGGAGAAAGAAGAGGTTAGTACCCCAGATGGAAACCTTCCCTCTTGCTACCATTTATTTATATTAATGTCCATCTCCCCCTCTAAACTGCATGCTCCTGGTGGGCAGGGAACTTGTCTACGAACTCTCTTATATTGTACTCTCCCAAGTACTTGCTCTGGGTACAGTAAATGCTCATTAAAAACGATCGATTTTAATTGATGGGTATGTGTGCCCACCCTGCCAAAAATCATGGAGGAAGGACCCGCTCCTTATGCATCGAGTGGTGTGGAAGATGGGGTGTATATAATCCTTACCATGCCCAAATGGCAGCTCTGCTCCCTTTTAGCTATTTGATCTATTTGTTCTGCCAAGAAGGAAGCAAATTGCATGTCGAGGTTATGGGAATTGGAGAAAGGGAAATGAGAACTATTGTGCTCTATAAGCAGATGCTGGGGGGAAGGCATGTCCTAGGGTAGGCACTTTGGACGAAGGGACAAGGAATTTTAGGGTTGTGTCCAAGTATTAGGTTGTTGTGGTGGCTGTCCCTGCTGAGCTCCTTCTTGCTGGGGTCCTCGATGAGGAGAAAACTCTGGCTGGTCCGACAAGAAGTAGAGTGGTGAGTGAGAAGAGAAACTGCTTCTCTCCTCTCTGGTGCCGCCACCACCACTTTCCCAAGTTCGTGCCTCGGCCAGAAGCCGCGTGGCTCAGTGGAAAGAGCATGGGCTTTGGAGTCAGAGGTCATGAGTTCGAATCCCAGCTCTGCCACTTGTCAGCTGTGTGACTGTGGGCAAGTCACTTAACTTCTCTGGGCCTCAGTTACCTCATCTGTAAAATGGGGATTAAGATTGTGAGCCCCATGTGGGACAACCTGATTCCCCCGTGTCTCCCCCAGCGCTTAGAACAGTGCTCTGCACATAGTAAGCGCTTAACAAATACCAACATTATTAAGAAGAGTTTTCCTAAGAGCGAAGTCCCTGGAGCTGGTGGCAGTAGGAGCAATTTTTTCTACTCATGTTTCAGAGGCTGCACGTTCCTTTCCTTGACTCTGGCCCTCGGTGAGTGAAGGGCGGACTTTACAAAGGCTGCACGTTCCTTTCCTTGACTCTGGCCCTCGGTGAGTGCAGGGCGGACTTTACACTTCCCAAGCTGCTTTTTTTTGGCTAGGTGTGATGAGGGTGGGTGGGGCGAATGAATGGGGGAAGCTGGAAGATGAGAATAGGGGATACCACAGCGTAACCTTGACCACAGGGATGCAGTTTATGAAACAGTTTGCAAAGCCCTACTTCAGGGAGCTGTTGGAGCTGGAGAGGTCAACTGAAAGATGCGACTTACCTATCTCCATGTGAATTTTTTAGACTGTGAGCTCCAGGTGGGCCGGGGACTGGGTCCAACCTGATAAGCGTGTGGCTACTCCAGTGTTTAGGACAGTGCTTGGGGCATAGTAAGTCCTTACGTGCCATTAAAAAAAGAACATGTCTGACAGCATAATAATGTAGGGAAGTAGGGAGAGATGTGGAGACCATGAAGTAGGTTTAGAGGAGTCATAAAGATGATTAAAGGAATGGGGAAAAGTTCCGGAATGGGGAAAAGTTAAAGGAACTGGGATTATTTAGCCAGAAGAGAGGGCTGAAGGCAGTTTAACAATTGCCTGCAAGCAAGCAAAAGGCTCTTTCACCCCAATTAAGGAGCGTTTCTTCATTTTCATTGAGGCTAGAAGAATCAAAGGGCTTAAACCTCAAGGTGATATGTTTTCTGGAATTCCAGGTTAAACATAGTTGGTTTTAGCATATTTTACCCCTGTGCCCACTTCTAAGGAGACACACGGGTTAAGGAATGTCTTTTGTAGATCTGTTTACCAAATATTCATTCCTTTCAACTACCAGTGAGGCAGTGAAGAGCTTTTGCAATTCTTGTTTTTCACACTTCTTATGTTGTGGTTGTCAGACAGGACTTGGTCTTTAGTGTGGTATGTGTAGGATTTTAGTCAGTTTCAAAAAAGAAAAAAAAAGCTTAATGATCCTCAGAGTAAGATTTTTTGGGGGGTGGGGAGGAGGGGGTGCGGAGGAGGGGGTGGGGAGGGGGAGGTTTCCTTTCCTAGGCAACCTTCCCAGGTTTCGCCTGTTTAATGCTGCCCAGTGATCCCACTTCTGCCACTTGTCAGCTGTGTGACTTTGGGCAAGTCACTTAACTCCTCTGGGCCTAGGTTCCCTTGTCCGTAAAATGGGGATGAAGTCTGTGAGTCCTACTTGGGACACCCTGACTACCTCGTATCTACCCCAGCGCTTAAAACAGTACTTTGCACATGGTAAGCGCTTAACAAATGCCACTGTTATCCAGCGTCAGGGCTTGGAAGGGCTTTGCCTTATGATTGGGCCTTCGACGTTCTCGGTGGTTTTGCTTCATTGGTGTGTTGGTACCGTCCCGTTGTAATTTCACTGGTGACCCTTTGGTTAGTAAATTTGAATTCCTTTCTGATTCCTGGAGATTTTCCCTCTACCCTTCTTTTAGTGCAGCCAGCCTTCCTCTTCTTGTGTCTTTCATAATCTAGAATCCTGGGGTTCTGCCCGTTTAACACTTGGACATATTTGGGAGTAGAGGTGTAAGAAAAGGGATTTTAAGCAGAAAGATTCATTCATTCAATCGTATTTATTAAGCGCTTACTATGTGCAGAGCACTGTACTAAGAGCTTGGGAGAGTACAGTATAACAATAAACAGACAGAGGATGTGTTGACTCCCTTCATGGTGTAGCATGCCTCAGTTCCTTCCAGGAGCAACATGAGCCTAAGGCAAATGATTGCAAGAAAGAGCCTGAGCACTTTGATCCGTTACCCATATGAAAGGATGCTGCCATCTGGAGCAAAGAGTTCATTCATACAAGGTATTTTTAACTTGAGTGGGTCTGGCTTATTCCAAAGCAGCTACCTAGTTTCATTTAATTCTCATGATGTTCAGGGATAAGAGAAGTCGATTTGATTGCATAAAATATATTAAACAAGCAGCGCACAGCTAAAAGTGAGGCATAAAACAATACAAAAGCTTGTTCTTTTCTCTCAAGGACTTTACATCTAAACAATTAGCGAGATGTAGAAGGAAAATCACTAAGAAGCAGAACTCATGAAGGTGGCACCTTAGCCAGAAAGCCAGGGCAGAAAGCCAGGGTTATGTGGCTCTTCTGATTTTTCTCATCTCCAGTGGAACTAGGGATTACTTTTGTTCCCAAGGGAGGTGCATCTGGAGTTGTTCACCTCCAGCCCCCAGGAGAAGACACTTGAAATGTTTTTCTAGGGCTACAAAGGTAAAAAGTCATCTTCTCCTCTAAGGCAAAAATTGATCCTCTTCCAGCAAAATGAGTAATCTGTATTGGGAGCAGACACTCCTGAAATCTGTCATCTTCGTTCTGATCCCCACTTGCTTCTGTGTCTTAGCAGTGATTTGCTTGGACTGGCCGATGCCCTCGGAGTACAGATAGGCCTTTTGTTAGCAGTTTTTTGACTCCATCCTGAGGAGGTTTGATCTAGGAAATACCAGCTTCAAGTTGGTTCCTTTGAAGACGGCAGAGAGTCCTTTAGATTCCGTTTTTATGTTCTGCCTTCCGCAGTGGCTTTCAGTAAGGATTACGATGGAGCTGGTAGACTTATCTATCTGCCACATCTGGTGACTCCTAAGAGTTTGGAAAGGCATTTTTTTTGCCCCCAAAGAAAGTCGAAGAACATTTGTGTTTCTAACGAAGATTTGTGTGCAAGTGAAATTTTACTACCATCTGAATTTATATCCCCTAAATGCTTATTATGACCATGCAAAACAATAGTGCTGATATTTCATTTCACCATAATCAAGGTCTTTATGAAGGACATTCTTGCTATACTGAGGTTTTATCTCCATTAAGAATTCACCAAAGAGAAAACTGGAGTTTCTTGGCTGACCTATGCCCTGAACAGGAAAACAGGAAGCTGATCATGGATTCACGCTTATATCTTCAGATCTCGTGTTGGAATGTAGATAAACCATTGTTAGGAGCAACGTTGACAGTGCTGAAATTAGAGCCAAAATATTCCAGGGAATTGACTTGGTTCAAGCTTTAATCACCCCTATGTTATTGGTAAGGGCATTGGGGGATAAAGCAGAGGAAATAAGAGTGTGGCGAGCTGCTGTGCTCAGCATTTATGCCTACATCTCTTTCTTCCACAGCCTAGTAGAATGTAGCATGGCCTATTGGAAAGAGCAAGGCCCTGGTAGACAGGGGACCTGGGTTCTAAACCTGGTGCTGCCACTTGCCTGCTGTGTAACTTCGGGCAAGTCACCTTACTTTTTTGTGCTTCAGTTTCCTCAACTGCAAAATGGGGACCTGTTCTCCCTCCTACTTAGACTGAGCCCCATGTGGGACAGGGTCTTTATTCAGCCTGATTATTAACTTGTATCTGTCCCAGCACTTAGAATATGTAGTAAGCGCTTAACAAGTACCATTAAAAAAAAAAGGTTTCAAACCACTCATATTCTTCTCAGTGCCCAGTGGACAATAGCTTTCATCTCTGTCTTAAGGTAATCATGATCTATTTAGTATCACTGTACTCAAGTTTTACACTTGGAATATTTTTTTTGCCAGGGTGGAGGGTGGGATGAGTGCAAATGCTCTATTTAGTTGAGTGAGTTAAGGTACGGTAGTCTCATCCAGATGTTAGGAGTGGGTTGAGCGCAAGTTTGGGGTGTCACTGTCCCATGGCTGCCTCTGATGCTTTGAAGTTCCTCCTCTTTTTTCCATTTCCACTCAAATGTAATAGGCAGGGATAAAGGTTGGGGGCCCAGGAAGGCAGGAAACCAAGAGTTCGTTTAGGTAGTGAATAGGATTTATTGAGCGCTTAGTGTGTGTGAAGCACTGTCCTAAGCACTTGGGAGAGTACAGCATAACAATAAGCAGACACCTTTGCTGAATCCTGGAAGTGGTAGCCTGGTGTTGTGGCCAAAAGCTGCTGTTCCAGGCAAAATGGCCTGCTGTGCCACTCTCTGGCATGTAGGGAGTGATCCACCCTAAACCACATGAAAGATGTGGCTTCTTAAGGAGCCCTAAAATTCATCACGAGAAGCAGTGTGCTCAGTGGTGATGAGCATGGGCCTGGGAGTCAAAAGGATTTGGGTTCTAATCCTGGCCGTGCCACTTGTCTGCTGTGTGACCTTGGGCAAGTTGCTTCACTTCTCTGTGCCTCAATTACCTCATCTGTAAAATGGGGATTAAGACTGTGAGCCCCATGTGGGACAGGGATCGTGTCCCACCCAATTATCATATATCACCGCTAACGCTTATTATGGTGCCTGGCACATAGTAAGCACTTAACAAATATCATAAACACTTCTCCAAACGTGACCTTGATGTTTCCTTTGGCTCCCTTACATTTTCCCTGAGGTCTTGCAAAAATGAACAAGAATTTCTATGTAACAAATTTCACGTGAAGAATGTTCTTAGAAGATCCATCCAATTTCCTCTTCCGCTGGGTGCTTACTCACCTAGGGTGGCTGAATACGAGATCATTTTTAAAGGAATCAAAAGGGACTTTGGAATGTCTTTCTCTTTCCTGTTCCTGGCTAGCTCTCCAGTTAAAAAAGTCATATTAAGGTCTCTCTGCCTGTAGCATTTTCAGTTTTGATTTGAAAGGTTAGTTGGTCTAATGGAAAAAGCACAGATCTGGGTGTCTGGGGGCCCGAGTTCTATGCTTGGTTCTGTAGCCAGCTTGTGGGCTTTCACGTAATCATTTTAACTTCTCTGGCCCTCATTTTCTTCATTTGTAAAAGCAGATTCTAATTTCTGCTTTTTTCTTAGCTCAAAGAGATGTTGTGAGACTAAAATAAGAACTTTTGAAAAAGCACTCTATGGATTCACAGTATTGTTTTTAAGGTTGTCATCAGAGAGATTTCTGGGATGGTTTTTGAACTCAGCACCCTGTGTTTTTAAAAGAAAATAACCACGATCATTAGTTGGGTCTATTAAAAAAAATAAAGCTATTTCACTTGTTTGAAACACCACTCGTTAGTGCCTGTCAGTACAGTATGTGTATTCATAATGAATATCGTTTATATCGTGCATTTGTTTGGTTAATTGAGATAATTATTAAGTTTGGTTTAGCACTGCCAAGCACTGTACTAGTGCTGCAGGGAAAACAGTACAATCAAATCAGACACAGTCCCTGTCCCATGTAGGGCTCACAGTCTAAGGTGGAGACAGAGAACAGGGTGAGAGAGATGCTTTCTAAAAATCACACTTGGGCCTTTTTACATTATTTTTAATAGTGACTTACCATGTTGTTTAGGCGGACACATGGACTCTGCCTGTTTCCATACAGTGTGATTCCCTTCAGAGCAGTAATAGTCTTCTGGAGAGGAGAACATCACTTACCTGCCATTATTTATATATTTCAGAAATTGTACTGGTAGATGATTCACAGTGACCCACCCACCTCCCTGCAGAGTGGGGGTTTTTGCTTTAGGGGATTTTTGACTCAGTTATTTTTTCCTCACCTTTCACATATGAAACAAACTGAGATACCGGGTGGTGGTGGTGGTGATGATGAGGGGGGCACCCCTGGCCCTACCTGCTAGGGAGCTCAGTAGCACTAGTTTTTTTGGGGGGTTGGGGGGGGGAGGAGGGTCAGTGGTCCTTCAGCTAGTTGAGTTCAAAGTGGACTTATTTAGCTAGTCCTCCCATCAGTGTACACCTTCATTTTCTTCCCTTTCCGGGCCCCCAAATGGCTGCAGCTCCACCATGTTTCCTATCGTTAATGGAGTCGTCAAACAATCATTTGGAATTGAAATAGTGTAGCCCAGTATGCAAATCAGTTCTGGGAACAGGTCGCCGGGAGCCTATTTGAATACTGTTTCCATCTTATGAAAGGGGTTTTGGTTTCTCAGCCAAAAGAAATTCTCTGAAAAATTTCATGAAGTTCGGTTAAAATACATTCAAAGTTGGCAAACTGTCCTCCATCAACACCGTATGTCCAGTGGATCAGATACTCTCTATATACTCAAGGGGGAGGGGGCTGTTTATACACATCTCACACAGACTCAGTGAAGCACTGTAGCGATGCACCGTACTCTGAATGTGCCTGGGCTTTGCAGGTGAGACCTGGGGCATAACGCAAACTGTCTGCTGGGCAAAGTGAAACGGGGCAGGTTGCGGTCGTAGAGTAGCCGTGATGATTCTCCCATTCATCTGTCCTACTGAAGAAAGCTTCTTGGGGAAGGATTCATTCTTTCATGCATTCAGTTGTGTTTATTGAGCGCTTACTGTGTGCAAAGCACTGTATTAAGCGCTTTGGAAAGTACAGTATAGCAACAGACACATTCCCGCCCCCAACGAGCTCACAATCTAGAGATTAACTTCTTGGGGACCATTTATTGTACTAAGGAGCCTGATCTGGAACAGTGGGGAACCACAGCCCATACTTCAGTAATCTCCCTGGTGCATTCCTAGGTACTGGTAGCTGGAAAGATGGTGGTGGTGGGGTGGGATGTTAATGTTCTGTACAGCTTCTTTTATAAGTCTTTTCAACAGGCATATGCATAGTCAAATGCAGAGTTAGGAAGATGGTAACTTTATTCCCAGCGAGTTGGCAGGCTTTCCAGATACAATGTCTTCCCTGCCTTATAGAGCACTTCAGGTGTTTATGTGGCTTTCCTTGCCAGCGGCCTCTCAAGTCTCTCCCAACCCCTTTCTCCCACTCGTCAGAGGATGTGTGATGGGAACCTGCCTTTGGTGCCACCTGAATGAGGGTATTGGCAGTCCCATAAAAACGAATATGGGTTCACTGTATGTGGCCAAAGGGTCAACTGAGAGATGTGGCCACTTCAGAGAGATGGTAGGGGAAGTCTTGAGAGGGTTAAAACCCTGCATGCACTGGGTTAGGCTGGCCCAAAGCCAAATGTAATCTGCTTCAGACCAAGTTTGGACACTCACCCGACGCTCCCGAAGCCCTAAGGTTGGTAGTGTTTTGGCGAGTGGGTGCCGCACAACTGGTGTGCAGGGCACTGCTAGACCAGGATGGAGCCTGAGGTGACCTGGGGGTGACTTGAACCTCACTCTCAGGGGAGAGGAGAGAAATGTCCCTGCCCATTTGCAAGGTTTTTGCCTATGAAAGGGGGATATTTTTGACTGCTGGGATTACCGCTCTCAGAAGCCTGCATGGGGAGTCCCTCAAGTCCCCCTTCCGCACAAAAAAATGAGACCTGAGCCATTTTCAGCTCACCCGATCTCACCTGGTGTTTGTCGCGATGCCTGACCAAACTTGGATGCTGTAATTCAGGACAGTACTTGGGCACAAGCTGGGGAATAGGCCAGTATGGGTTGGGCCAAAGATTTCCGCACCACGTAGGGCATTTGCTGAGGGGGAGAGGATCAGCAATAGTCTTGGCAGCTCCCTTGGCTGAGTTCCAGGGAGTTGCCCCACGTTTGAGTCCTCCCGCTATGCACAGAAATCCAAGGAAACTCATGCATGCAGTGTAACGGTCTACAAAAGAGTTAGCCAATGCCTCACTCGAGGTTGACTCACTCCCATTCATCCTCTGGTTGCTTATTGCCCATTGGGATGGTAAGCAGCAATCCCCAGAAATGTTCTCACCACTGGTATGCTCATCCAGTCAGTGCTTGGCATGCTCCCAGTGACTCTAATCTCTTGGTTGAAATCAACTCAATCTTGGGCAAGGATGGAAATCACCATGTGATTGTGTCACTGCCAGTTCTCAGATGAGACAATTCTTCAATCCTCTGCTGGGTTCACCTTCAGACTTTTGTTTCTTGATTTAGGAGTGGTGTCTTCTTTCAACTCATCTCATTACTGGTTCATCCGAACACGGTCACCACCCGTTGTCAGGTTTCCCCGTTCCAGGTGGTCCACCCTTACACTTCTGAGCCTTGGGCATCGCGGCCTGGTTTTCCTCAAGCCTTCCTCGTTTCTGTGTCTCATTTAATCCTAATTGTTTAGTTCTTAGACTAAACAGAAGACACCACCCACCTAGAGGAAGTATCACATGGCTGGCACCTTTGTAAGATTTCAGTGGTGACTCCAAATGAGAGTATTAGCTACTCTTGCTACTTCTGTGTTTATTATTCCAGGCACTTATTTAGTCTTTTATTGTCACCAGTTGTAGGTGCCAACTGAATAGAGACAAGGGAGCAAGTGATCTCATAGTATTGGCACTGAGGGGGAAATGCCAGTAAATTTGTTCCTATAGCTTAGAGGTCTGGGGGAGGTGGTGGGGAAGAGCTGCTTTCTTTCTTAGAGTTGGAAAAGGGACCAAAGCTGGAGCTGAGATGCCGACTCCTCCTGATGTCAAGAGGAGGAGGAGAGGTTGGGACATCTCTTCCAAGAAGCCTTCCCTGACTAAGCCCTCCTCTCCTCTTTTCCCACTCCCTTCTGCACCGCTCTTACTCGCTCCTTCATTCATCCTCCCTCCCATCCCCACAGCCCATATGTGTATATCTGTAATTTATCTATGCTTGTATTTTTAAAATTAATGTCTCTCTCCCCCTCGAGACTGTGAGCTCGTCGTGGGCAGGAATATGTCTGGATGTTGTTATGTTGTACTCTCCCAAGCGTTTAGTACGGTGCTTTTCACACAGTAAGAGCTCAATAAATACAATTGAATGTATGAGGAGGAGGAGGATGACAGCTCACTGCTGCTACTTTTCTCATCCTTGTGGGGCTTTGGAGTTGGGGAAACTTCTTGCCCCACTTGTTGTTGTTGTTGTTATTGTATTAAGCACTTATTGTGTGTCAGGTCCTGGAGCAGATATAACCTAATCAAGCCAGACACAGCCCCTGTTCCACATGGTACTCACACGAAGCAGGAGAGAGAGCAGATATTGAATCCCCATTTTACAGATGAGGAAACTGAGGCCCAGAGAAATGAAGTGACTTGCCCAGGGTCACACAGTAGGCAAGTGATAGAGCTAAGATTAGAAACTAGGTCCTCTGACTCCCAAGTCTGTGCTCTTTCCACCAGGCCAAAGTGCTCCCGGCCCCAAAGTCCTGTGACGACAAGCTGCCTGCTTGCCTCTCACGCCAGCCTGCTCCCCCCGTGGGACTTTCTCCAGGGTTGAGTCAGGAGTCGGAGCTTCAGAACCATGTTGCCAGTCCAAAGCCTACAAGCCCACGGAGTCGGGACACCTTCTGGCCCGATGCCTTTGACTTCCTTCTATGTAAGCAACAGGAGCTGAAGGGTCGGGCTGGGAAGCACTGGGGAGCTGTGGCCTTGCAGACTTTGCATCAGCACCGAGAATCTGAACCAACCAGCATGGCGTAGCGGTTATTGCTCGGGCTAGGGAGTCAGAAGGTCACGGGTTCTAATTCCAGCTCTGACGCTTGTCTGCTGTGTGACGTTGGGCAAGTCATTCATTCATTCATTCAGTAGTATTTATTGAGCACTTAGTATGTACAGAACACTGTACTAAGCACTTGGAATGTACAAATTGGTAACAGATAGAGACAGTCCCCGCCCTTTGATGGGCTTACAGTCTAATCGGGGGAGATGGACAGATAAGTCACTTCTCTTCTCTGGGCCTAAGTTCCCTCATCTATAAAATGGGGGTCAAGCCCCACGTGGGACAGGGACTGCGTCCAACCCTATTTGTTTGTATCCACTCCAGCGCCATAGTAAGCATTTGGCACATACCACAGTTAGTATTATTATCCTATAATGCAAGATTGGGTTTCTGCAGAATCCTGTAGTACTTTGTTGTGATACCCATTCTGTAGTCAACACTTTGCACATATGCACTGCTCTTGTGCTACTTCAACAGAGGACACGTTCCTGGAAGAACGTTCCCTAATTTTGCCATTGTATTCTCACCGAAGTATGTAGTGAAAACATATGTTATATTAGAATTGAGTGTATTTCCTAAAGTTCCTGAACTTTAGGGTGGGTTACTCTGCTCACCCCCCTCAAAGTTCAGGAACTCTAGGAAATGAGCAGAGTAACAGCCTGCTGAGGCTTCAGTAGGGCTCCCCCATACTCCTTATTACAGAAGAGCTAAGACCAATAGGCCTGCAGAAGGCTGAAGGACAGTTCTACGATGCATTTATTTTTTTACTCATAATCTTCGGCCTGTTGTTTTGCGTGCATCTAGGTGGAGGTCTGATTGAAGGACTTTCAGTGAGCCTCTTATGCTGTTGATTTGGAAGGGTTTCATAGAGGCTGGAATTGTAATTTTACACCCAATTCCTTGGTGAATTGCATGGTTGGATGGAATTGGTTGAACAATATGGAACCTAATGCCCAGCACTGCTTTATTGGTCGTGGAGAAAGGACAAGGCATGGTCCCTTCAGTTCTGATGTGGCTGGCCTTATCATTGTGGAGTAACCTTTCAGAGTAGGTGGAGTAAATGTTGGCAGATTAGTCAGTCGCATTTATTGAGTGTCTGCCGTTTGCAGACCACTGTACTAAGTGCTTGGGAGAGTACGGAATAACAGAGTTGGTAGACATGTTCCCTGCCCACAAGGAGCTTGCAATCTAGAAGGGTGGAAGGGACATCTGAGGGTGTCAAACGCTGCAGTCGTCTAAAAACACGTTGAAGTGATTTTAGTGTTGGCTGTCTGCATATGAATAGCAGCAGAGATTATTTCCTCTTGGATGAAACCACATTGTGATTCTGGAGTACATGATCGACACATCTTTAGAAGCTGGTCAAGGAAGAGCAACAGTGAAGAGCAGTGCAATTCCAAGTGAGCTTCTACAGTCAGGCTTTTTTTTTCCTTTCTTCTTGAAGCAGTGCTCTTGGTGATATCATTGCAATTCCGTGTGGGCATGTAAACACTTCCTCCTCCCCAATTTGTAGCGCTGAGTTGATATATCTTCTAATATATGGTGGAAGATGGATTAGGAAATTGGCACATTGAGTTATTGCCATTCTTTTAAGATCCGTGTTGAGGCTGGAGCCCCTCTTTTATGTGGTATATATAAACCTATAGTCAGTTTCCAGGATGGCATAGAAATCCTTGGTTTGTAGAGCCTCTTCAGCTTGGATGTACTGCACTCGTCACATATGTTTTTTAGCTTGCTCCATATGTCACGATGTGGGCTTTGAAAAACACCCTTTTTGTCTGGTTCATGAATTCCCGCAATGTATTGATGATATATTGCTTGCTAGGCACTTGAATCTGTGACCTTTGGACATCTGATATTCACCCCAGCCCCACAGCACTTACGTACATATCTTTAAATTATATATTATAAGCTATTTATTCATACTAATGCCTGTCTTTCCCTCTGGACTGTAAGCTTGTTTTGGGCTGGAAGCTTGTCTGCTAATTCTCTGCTGTTGTTCACTCCCAAGAGTTTAGTACAATCCTCTCGCCTAGAAGCCTATTGTGGGTAGAGACTCTGTCATTATATTGTACTCTCCCAAGTGCTTAGTACAGTACTCTGCACACAGTAAGCACTGAATAAATATGATTGACTGTTCTGAGCATAGTAAGCGCTCAATAAATACCATTTATTGATTTGTTTGGGTTTTTTTTTTAAACCACTAGCTCTTTAATCTCTGAGTCAGTCAATCAGCATTAAAGGAATGCTCATCACTTCAGACATTAACTCATTTGGATTTATGAGGAGAATGGATGGCAGCAGAGTACTCACAATGCTATATGGGGAACGGGAGCGGGTGGTGACCCTAAATATTTTAAAGTCCTGAGGGAGCAAAACCTCAGATGATGGGCCATAGTTATAGATAGCAAGGAGAAAGCAGAAGCCTGGCCCTCAGCAATTAGAAATAGGAACATTCTCTCAGAGCAGAGGCTTCGAGAAAATCGTGACACATCGAGGCAGAATGAAAATAGCATCAGGTGCTGTGAGTAGCAGTCGCTATAGCACACAAGGGGCGATCTTTACATGCCCAGGATGTGGAAGAGATTCTCGCTTCCACATTGGTCTCATCAGCTAAACCCGCAACATGGATAAAATCTCATTCTCAGTAGCATCACTTCTGAATTCTGAAGGCTGCTGTACATAATAATTGTGCTAGCTGTTAAGTGCTTACCATGTGTCAACCACTACTAAGCACTAGGATAGGTACAAGATAATCAGGGTCCCACCCAGGACTCACAGTCTAATTAGGAAGGAGAACAGGTTTTGAATCCCCATTTTGCAGATGAGAGAACTGAGGCACAGAGAAGTTACGTGACTTACCCGAGGTCATAAAACAGACAAGTGGCAGAGCAGGGATTAGAAGCCAGTTCGATGATTTTAAGGCCTGTCCTCTTTCTACTAGGCCACGCTGTTACACAATTTTAAGTGTGAATTTTCTGATGGTAATGTGCAGACCCAGTATTAAGAAATACTGCATGACGCCATATCCAGCGAAACCCCACGGAACCTCTCCACCAAAATACATTAACTGCACAAATAAAGTCAGCCTCTAAATGAACTATATTCTATTCCACCTCCCTGGCTTTGATGGACCCAGATATTTTAGCTGCTTTGTTCTCTCCCCCACAAGTTTTTTTTTTGTTAGGATGAAAATTTCTTCAGTTCCTCATGATTTATACTTTTCCTTTCTAGTTTTAGAGATCTAGTTCCCCTTGACACACTGGCATTATTTCCAATCTTTGAAGAATTATCTCCCAGCTAGCTGTCAGGCCGAATGATACCCGAAGCTTCCCTTCGTTAGCCTGGGTGTCCGGAGTTCCTGAGAGCTTCCATTTTCCTATGTCTCCGCTGTGTGCTTCCTGATGTAAATTCCTACCTGGCTAATTCTATCTGGGAAAATTAGTGGGGCATTCTGACCCTCCTGTTTCCCATGTTGCTCAACCTTACTTCACATCGTCGAGAAGCAGCGTGGCTCAGTGGAAAGAGCACGGGCTTTGGAGTCAGGGCTCATGAGTTCGAATCCCAGCTCTGCCACTTGTCGGCTGTGTGACTGTGGGCAAGTCACTTCACTTCTCTGCGCCTCAGTTCCCTCATCTGTAAAATGGGGATTAAGACTGTGAGCCCCACGTGGGACAACCTGATTCCCCTATGTCTACCCCAGTGCTTAGAACAGTGCTTGGCACATAGTAAGCGCTTAACAAATACCAACATTATTATTAGTCACTTCTTCTAAGGGATGGAGGGAAGTTTGCATGTAACACTGATGTGGACATCCCAGAAGTTAGCTTTCCAGGAGTCCTTTGTCAGAAGCAAAGGAAAATCCCTGGGCTGGAATAAGGAAAGTAAGAGAAATTCTGCAGTGCCTCACTTTTTCAGTTGTATTTATTGAGCACTTACTGTGTGCAAAGCCCTGTACTAAGCGCTTAGGAGAGCACACTATAACAATAAATAGACTTATTCCCTGCCCACTTGGGAAGTGTAAAATGGGGAAGTGACATTCTCTACCTGCAAGGAGTTTACATTCTAATGGGGGAGATGGATCTAAAACTATAAAGAAATCAAAGTAATTGATTTTATTTATCACTGTTGGGTGTACTCACTGATGGCGATGTGCTTCTATGAGAGTGTGTCTGTGGTCACAGAGGGTAATGTGGAAATCATAACGCTGGCCACATTGTATCCCAAAAAAGGTTGTTCCTCGAACTCTTGCGCTGAGTGTTCGTAATGCCTAATGCTCTTTTCTCTTTTGCCTCCTTCTCTCCCTTTCCTTACAAAAGTTTTGTTCAAAAGAAGCCTCTCCCTTAGTGATGGCAGCACATCTTCTTGATGGCAGTGGGCCTTTGACTCCTAGTTTTGAGCTGGGATGTAGCACTGTCTGAAACTCTGTTTTACAGTTTCTTTACAATGCTCCTTGCTTTAGATTTCTCAATTTCAGTTCTACATGCAGCAGTTGTCAGGGTATTGTGCTGTCATTGATTAATTAGGTCATTTATTGAGCACTTACCGTGTGCAAAGTCCTGTCCTAAGCTCTTGGGAGAGTTCCATATAATAATTAACAGACACATTCCCTGCCCACAGCGAGCTCACAGTCATTCTCCTAATGTGTTCCACCCACAGCAGCTGCGTTAAGGATCTCAAGGCTAGGAGACCGGCTCTGTTCTAGAACTTCATTGTTCATGATGTTGTCCTGCCATTTGATGTTGAATGTGGCCCGTAAATGATGCTGGTGGAACCTCCATGGAGCCAGATGTGGTGCCAGGTGTCCAAATTTCGCAGCCGAAGAGAAGGTTGAACAATCTTACAACTCTGTAGACCTTTAGTTTGACCTGGAGCCTGATGGGAACATACTTTTTGTCATGTATTGTTGTACAGTCAGTGCTGTGCATATAATAAGTGCTCAATACATGCCATTAATAGCACTCTACCCCCACACTCTGATAGTCTCCCAAAGGATACTAAATTTTGTAATTGAGGAGACATATAAATCCAAATGCTGAGGATGAGCATAAATAAATGCAGAAGTGCTGGAGATGATTGGTGGATTTGTACGGCTTGTGGTGGTGGGAACTATTAGAAGAAAACTTGGTGGAAGAGATGGGATTTTAGGAGGACTGGCTCAGTGGAGAGAGCATGGGCTTTGGAGTCAGGGCTCATGAGTTCGAATCCCAGCTCTGCCACTTGTCAGCTGTGTGACTGTGGGCAAGACACTTAACTTCTCTGTGCCTCAGTTCCCTCATCTGTAAAATGGGGATTAAGACTGTGAGCCCCACGTGGGACAACCTGATTCCCCTGTGTCTACCCCAGTGCTTAGAACAGTGCTCTGCACGTAGTAAGCGCTTAACAAATGCCAACATTATTATTATAACTGCGGTATTTGTTAAACATGCTTACTCTATGCCAGGAACTCTACTAAACGCTGGGGTGGATGCAAGCAGATTGGGTCAGTCACAGTCCCTGTCCCATGTGGGACTCACAATCTCAATCCGCATTCTCCAGATGAGGTAACTGAGGCCCAGAGTAGTGAAATGACTTGCCCAAGGTCACACAGCTGGCCTGCGATTAGAATCCATGACCTGAGTCCCAGGCCTGTGCTCTCTCCACACGCTGTGCTGCTTCTCTGAGAGGTGCGGTCTATCATATTAGGGTTGGGAGAGGAGAGGAAGCTCCAGGCTGGGGGACAGTGTAAGTGAGAGAATAGTTGTGGGACAGTTAAGAACGAGGTGTAGACCGAAGACTATCTTGGGAAGAACAAAGAAAGCAAACTGGCCGGTTGTTTGTTTTCTCTTCTGAAGTGCGTCTTTTAGGACGGACACACCAGGGACAACAGCTCACAGCACTACTGTTGTTTCCAGAACCATTAAGGGTGGTCATAAAGAGGGACAAAACCAGATGCAGATTACTTTTATCCAGAAAAATTCAAACTATATTTCTCATATTCGTTATGCCCTTTGCCTGTTGATGGAAGCAGCATTTAAGAGAAGTAGCATGGCCAGCTGGACAGAGCATAAACCTGGGAATTAGAGGACTTGGGTTCTAATCTCGGGCCTGCTACTTGCCTGCTGTGTGACCTTGGACAAGTCACTTAACTTCTCCTTACTCAGATACCGCATCTGTAAAATGGGGATTAAGACTGTGAGCCCCATGTGGGATGTGGACTGTGTCCAACCTGATTATCTTGTGTCTATCTCAATGCTCAGTACAGGGCCTGACACATAGTAAGCACTTAATAAATACCATTAAAAAAAAACTTGTGTCTCCTAATAGTAACATTTTGCTCGGCAAGGATTCTTAAAGCCCTGTAACAGTTTTACTGTTTTTAAAACATTGAAGGAAAGGAGTGGGTACCATAATATTTGAATGGATATTTCAGCGGTTGGCTAGGTGCTTTGAAAAAAATCTCCTGGGTCTAGTTAAAATTAATTTGTGTGGAACAGTCTGGTTGGATACCAAACTACTGTAGCCTCTTGTTGCTTTGGAAAGAATTGTCAGGAGTCTGTTTTCCAAAATTGCCCTTGTGTGTGTTATGAAAAACCTGCTAGAGGTAAAACCTACCCCATGTTTGTGTCTAGATATCCTCAACTTAAAAATGGGGATAATGTTAATGTTAATTAACATGATTGATAATACTAATTAATTTTTTGAGTTGACTGTTGAAATGCATCAGTTGTAGTAAAGTAGAATTTCCTCCTCCGTCATTAGGCAAAAGATAGCTTTATTGATGGGACTTTATCATTGATATCATCATCATCAAGAATCATTTGTTGTGCTCTGGCTCACAGTTCTGGTGCCCTCCATATCATTCAGTCAGTGGTATTTATTGAGTGCTTAACTGAGTGCAGAACACTGTACTAAGCAACACAGAGTACAATACAGCAGAGTTGGTAGACACATTCCCTGCCACAAGGACCTTTTGTTCCAGCCTACAACCTTGGCGTTGTCCTCGACTCATCTCTCTCACTCCACCTATATATTCAATCTGTCACCAAATCCTGTCTGTCTCACTGTCACAACACTGCTGAAATCTGCCCTTTCCTCTGCATCCAAACTGCTGTCATGCTGATCCAAACACTTATCCAAGCCCGCCTCCAGGAATGAGCCCCTCCCAGGCAATTACCGTGGTTAATGTGTGCATGTCTGCTCCAGTTGATCAGGTAGGGTAGAGAGGGGTGGAATTCTGCTATATGAATCATCTATCAATAAAAACCTTCAATAAAAAGTCCATGTCATCCCACTCCTCGAGCACCTCCAGTGGTTACCTATTCACCTCCACATCCAATTGAAACTCCTTACTACCATATTTAAATCTCTCATTCAGCTTGGCCCATCCTGTCTCACTTTACTAATCTCCTACTGTAGCCCAACCTAACACTCCGCTCCTCCAGCACTAGCGTGCTCACTGTGCCCTGATCTCATCTGTCTCGCCGCCGACCCTTTTCCCACAGCCTCCCACTAGCCTGCAATTCCCTCCTCCTCCTCATACACCAGACCACCACTCTCTCCATCTTCAAGCACAATTAAGGTCACATCTTCTCCATGAGGCCTTCCCTGATTAAGCCCACTTTTTTCCTGGCTCTCTCTCCCTTCTGCATCACCTACACACTTGGATCTGTGACCTTCGGACACTTGATGTTCGCCCCACCTCCCATCCCACAGCACTTATGTACATACCTTTAAATTATTTATTATAAATGACTTATTTGTTCATATTAATGTCTGCCTCCCCCTCTAGACTACAAGCTCATTGTGGGCAGGGAACGGGTCTGCTAATTCTGTTGTATTGTATTCTCCCAAGCGTTTAAAACAGTAGCCTGCACATAGTAAGTGCTCAATAAATACCACTGATTGATAGAGGGTTGAGAAACGTAGGCGTCAATCCTGGAGGCAAATAAAGTTTTCCAAGTTAGAAATCACTTTCCATCTGGCCTAATTTGTGATGGGCTATTTCAGTGCTGGGAAGGGAGCTGTGGTTTCTTCCCCAAGAGTAGGTTGTCGGTTCCCTCTTTTAATGCGACATCCTGGTACAAGAAAGCAGAAGGCATTTGGGCTCAAGTGAAATGGTATTTCCTGTAATAAAACGTAAGGGAAGCCTGAACCATACAGCTACTATTCATTTCCTGAGAGGTACCCTCTCAGAAGGGAGTTTGAAATAAGGTGACTGTGTTAAAATCCTCTTTGAAGTTCCTAACTTTGGAAGTTTCGTCTCCCCAGAGACCTTTGAGGAGAATGAGAGAATGTTCCTAGTAGATGTGGGAGTCTGTGTCATGTTGCTATAGTTGGAACTAGTTTGGAGTCTCATATCAAACCTCGCTACAGATGAGAAGCAGTGTGGCTTAAGTGGATAGAGTACGGGCCTGGAAGTCGGAAGGACCTGGCTTCTAATCGTGGTTTGGCCATGTCTGCTGTGGGACCTTGGGCGAGGCACTTAATTTTTCTGTGCCTCAGTTACCTTATCTGTAAAAAATGGGGAGTAAGAGTGTGAGCCCAATGTAGGACAGGGGCTGTGTCCAACTGATTAACTTGTATCTATCCCAGCGCTTAGAGCAGTACTCGGTATATAACCCTTAATGAGTATCATCATTATTTTTTTTTTATTATTATGTGCCTATGTGTGGTTATAGAATGAAAATAATATTCTGGCTCTGCCACCTCTGCTGTGGGACCTTGGACAAGTCCCTTCACTTTTCTGTGCCTCAGTTCCCTCATCTGTAAAATGGGGATTAAGACTGTGAGCCTCATGTGGGACAGGGACTGTGTCCAACCTGATTTGCTTGTACCCACCCCAGCACTTAGAAGAGTGTAAGCACTTAAATACAATTATTATTAATTATTATATTATTATATATATTAAGGCCTGTGTGAGCGGGGGTCCCTTTAGGTCCGTCAGCTCCCTCTAGTCTGTGTAAGCTTTCCTCTAGACTGTAAACTCATAGTGGACAGGGACTGTATCTATCACCTCTGTGGAATTGTACATTTTCAAGCGTTCAGTACAGAAGCACTCAATAAAGATGATAGATTGGTCATCAGGACCATCCTGAGAGTAAGAGTAACTGAGACTCTGGATTTTGCTCCATATAACCCCACAGGTGGATAACTGAACCAGGCCTGTGTCCTCCCAAGGATGATTCTAGGCATCAGGATGCCCAGAAAGGAGAGAGAGAAAAAGGGGGGAGGATTTTTGACCTCTGACATATCAGGTTTCTGTTTGTGAGCCTTCAGATACACCCCAGGCTGTTTTGCGATGATTATAAAAGCTGTTTCTCCAACGAAAACCCTTTTATGAAAAGGATTCTAAAGGCATCTGTTTCTGCCAGAACGGATATCTTCACTCAGAGTTGTAGTAGAACACTGTAAGAGATTAGGGAACATTTGTCCTGCAGTGTGAACCGGTTTGGATACAGGATGTGGCTACGTTGGAAAAAGTGGCTTGAGCCTACGTAAGCAGCATCGGGCATGCTGAGTACTATAGTGCAAGTTTTCCTTAACATGGAGTTTCCCCAAAACGCAGCTCACCGTGTAAGAGAACTGGTAGTCATTTTCCTGTCCATTGGTAAAGAAAAGATAGTAGTCAGTTCTACAGCACAGGGTGTCATTGTGGAAGAATCCCAAGGGAAGGAAAATTCACACTGAATACACCTTAACAGATGTTGCATACATGAGCACAGCCTCTATTTCAGCACTGCCTCATTTTCTCTCTAGATAGATGTGCACTGTGGAAAGAATTTCCTAATTCTTCTACCCAAACCGCATACTGAAAATACTTGTTGTTTCATGGTATTTGTTAAATGCTTGCTATGTGCCAGGCACTGTTCTAAGCACTGGGGTAGATACAAGATAATAATATTGAACACAGTCCTCATCTCACGAGGGGCTCACAGTCTTAATCCCTGTTTTACACCTGAGATAACTGAGGCACAGGGAAGTGAAGTGCCTTGCCCAGGGTCACCCAGCTAGTAAGTGGTGGAGCTGGGATTAGAATGCAGGGCCTTTTGACTTCCAGGCCCGTGTTCCGTCTAGTCGTGGTGCTGCTGCTTTTAGAACGATGATGTCCGTGCTGCTTCTTTTAGAACAATGATTTATCAATGTTTTATTTATTGAACACATTATATCGAGAGTACTCTACTAAGTGTTTGGGAGAGTACAATATAATAGAATTTGTAGAAATGTTCCCTGCCCACAAAGCGCTTGCAGTCTAGAAACTATTACAGGCTTACCAGACTCTTATATACCCGAATGGAGAAACAGTGTTATTAGTGTTTAGTTATTAAACTATTTAGTTTAGTTACTAAACTAGTTTAGTTTAGTTTACTTACTAAACTATTAGTTATTAGTATTTGAGAAGCAGCGTGGCTCAGTGGAAAGAGCACGGGCTTTGGAGTCAGAGGTCATGGGTTCGAATCCCAGCTCGGCCACTTGTCAGCTGTGTGACTGTGGGCAAGTCACTTAACTTCTCTGAGCCTCAGTTACCTCATCTGTAAAATGGGGATTAAGACTGTGAGCCCCACGTGGGCCCACCTGATTCCCCTGTGTCTACCCCAGCGCTTAGAACAGTGCTCTGCACATAGTAAGCACTTAAATACCAACATTATTATTATTAATGACTTTGTCCAAATCATTAACTCTTTTTTCTTAATGGCATTTAAACGCTTACTATGTGCCAGGCACTGTACTAAGTGCTGGTAGATACAGGATAATCAGTTGGACTCAGCCCCTGTCCCACCAGGGCTCATGGTCTTAATCCCCATTTTTCAGATGGATGAGCTAACTGAAGCACAGAGAAGTTAATAGGTTGCACAAGGTCACACAGCAGACAAGTGGTAGAGCTGGGATTAGCACCCAGGTCTTCTGACTCCCAGGTCCATACTCTTCCCCTTAGGCCACACTGTTTCACATTGCTAACCAGTGAAGAAAACCATGGGGTTTCTTGCTTCTTAATTTAGTGCTTTGTCCACACTTTCTCTTTCCCCTTCTGAAACTTAAAACAAGAAAGCAAACTTTCTTTTATAGGGGCTACTTAAATCACCTGACTGTAGTGTCAGAAAAGTGGTTCTGTGCTTTTTGAAGCTATAGATGAGTGCTTCGACCATGTCGATGTATAATTCAGATTCTTCAGGTTTTCCCAAGACTTCCTAAAAAGGCATTTATTTTTCTTTCTTGATAGAGATTCAAATCTTAAAAATATGTATGGCTTTGTTTTGGGAGAGCACAAACATTTAGCAGTTAAAATGTTGATGCAGTCATTGAGAAGCAGCATTGTCTAGTGATTAGCACATGGGCCTGGAAGTGAAAAGGGCCTGGGTTCTAATTCTGATGCTGCCACTTGACTGCTGCGTGACCTTGGGCAAGTCACCTCTCTGTGCCTCAGTTACCTCATCTGTAAAATGGGATCTGAGACTGTGAGCCCTATGTAGGGCATGGACTGTGTCCAGCCTGATTAGCCTGTATCTATCCCAGGGCTTAGAACAGTACCTGCCACATAATAAGCATTTAACAAATGCCATTTAAAAAAAAAGCCAGAAAACATTGGATTGAAGTGAAATCTGTCATGTATACTGCAAAGAAAGAGCGTGACTTTTTTTTCAATTTCAGATATGAAAATTCTTGTAAAGTTTCAGCTCAGAATGTTAGGTACCTGTTATAACATTTGTAAGAATAACTATTAAATTTTGTATTAATAATAATATGGTATTTGTTAAGCACTTACTATGTGCCAAGCACTGTTCTAAGCATTGGGATAGATACAAGGTAATCAAGTTGTCCCACATGGGCCTCACAGTCTTTATCCCCATTTTACCGATGTGGTAACTGAGGCACAGAGAAGTGAAGTGACTTGCCCAGAGTCACACAGCTGACAAGTGGCGGAGCTGGGATTAGAATCCACAACCTCTGACTCCCAAGCCCCGGCTCTTTCCGATAAGCCACGCTGCTTCTCATAAGGAAATTTATATTGGAATAACATGTCATGAGTTGTGTTTTTTGGTGTAATTATAGAGTTAGTACAAAATACTTGACTTGAGTTTTAATGACCCTTGACATTGAGTCAGAAGCAGATCGCCATTTGCCAACTTCAGAAGTGGTATGTGACCCTAGCCTATTTCAAAGTAGTCTGTTTTAGACATTGATGTTTGAGAACCCAGTTTATCAGTCAGTACTATTTACTTAGTGCTCCTTCTGTGCAGAACACTGTACTGAGCATCTGGGAGAGTCGCAAGAGAGCTATAGATTCGATTCCAGCCATTACAATCTTGTGGGGTAGACAGAGACTCTAGGAAATTACAAATTGGGGGTAACAACAGAATTTAACTATGTGCACATAAGTGTGA